>NC_136001.1:21725916-22325916 GCF_048128805.1 Centroberyx gerrardi | reverse complement strand
GCTCCCCCACTGAAGATACTGACTAAAAGATGCCGATAGTAGCTAGCTTGTTCACCTAGCTAACAACAGGAAAATGGCGAGACAGTGTGCAGCGAGTCACAGGTCACAGCTGCTAGCCACGCCCACCGCGGACAATACATTAGCAGGCGCGCAGAGAGACAGAACACAGAGAAAAGGCGGGGTTCTCTTCAAAATAAAAGCAGAAAATTCGTCAAATTCATTTGTCAATAAAGTGTAGGGGCGTACTGAATAACAGAAATCGTATCAAAATACTCTGTGGAATTACTCCTGTAAATATGCAGTAAAAACCCACCTGTTAAATAGATACTAAGAGGTTTATACCTATTATGGTGCATATCATTTCGTGATGTAATAGGCCTATTTTTTGGCAGTCCTATGGCATATTGCATAGTCGTGTATGGACATCGGAAATTAGGCTCCCATTCAACAGTCTTTAGGAACAATTGTGCCACAGAAATTGCACCATTCCAAGTTCTGGTATAAGGTTTAGTGTTCGTGAAAATTAGTGAAATTTGACAGCCTAACGTGACAAGAATAGGGTATTTATCACTAGACACCATGTAAAGGAGCTCTGATTTTATAGCCTTTTTCTGTAGCTTGTGTGGCTGTTAATATATGCTGCGAAGTGAACTTTTTGCAATTACATTTTGATTTACTACAGATTCCTCATTAAATACGTTGTTTATTTTCTTTTCTGTACTTTGTATTACTCAAATGTAGAAACTTTTTGTGACCGGAAGTCGTATTTGTTATTCTGGTGGGCTTGCCACTGGTAACATTGCCACTGACCAACCATACAGCCCTTGACATCAATTTAAAGTCAAGCAATCCTGTCGGCGCACTGGCGAGCAGAGACTCAGTCCAGAAAAAACCAACCCAGTTCCTCTATCTATCGATTAGAATAGCTTGATCGATCATGTCAGAGGCAGCACTAACACACTGGAATCTGCATTTATCAGAAGATTATTAGTAACCCTGACTACTATAATATGGGTACAGAAACACAGGTGGTGTGCCTTTCCACCACCTGTAGGAGTTGCTTTGATCTCACAGTGTTTAAACTGAAAGGTTTGACCTCAACTCTGCTGACATTAACCTTCTCAGCAATGGGTTAAAAACCTCTGACAGATCAGCAGTACTGAGTAAAAAGCTAGCCGACTATCAGCAACAGGCTCAGAAAAATATTCCACCTGTGCGTCTTTAATTTTTTATTAATTGTGTAAATGATGGACATGGAGTTTAAGGCTGTTGCCATTTATCCAGTGGTTTATCTAGTTTGTGATTTTAACCAAGTTTTGTGTGAGGCAGTAATCCTCAATGAATGATGAGCATAGTTATTTAGAATTGGACAAACTGTTAAAGGAAAACTGAGCTGTGTTTATACTTACTGCACTACAGAGTGGTGCAGTAAACAGGGAGTTTCCCTACAGGGATCAATAGACTATCATGTTATTGTTGTTACTTAGATTGGTAAAAACTGATGTTAACAAAACACAGCATCTAAAACAATACAATCCTTTGAACAGGGGTGAAAATGAAGCTAATCACGTCCAACTAAGTCAATTACAATCACATTTTTTGTTAAATTGTGAGCGTTGTCATGGTTCAGCACAGCGGAGAGCGACTCAGACTTCTGATAGGAAACTTATCTTTTGGTGTCGGGGGGAGAATCCACACAGATCAGGGTCACCAGAGGTCATTCTACACTAAAGCCAGGGAACATTTAAAGGGTTAAATTTAAAATGTTTTTGAACACCACTGTCACCGGTCTGGGGAGATTAAGATTCCACACTATTCTATCAATTGGTGTGATTCATGTTTTGAGTTTAAAAATATTGATTTCTCACCTAGAGACATCAACATTAAATCAACACCTATACAGTTGTGGCCAAAAATATAGGCACCCTTGCAATTATTTCAAATAACTCTCCTGTTCTTTTATAAATAAGTTGAAAGACCAAATATTTTGGTGTCTACATGTTTATTTCTTTGCTTTGTATTGGAGCAAAACAGAAAAACTGGAAAAAAAAAATGAAATCTTAGGTTTTTCCTCAGAAATCCTAAAATGGCCTGGACAATATTACCGGCACCTTTTAGAAAGTGTTAGAAATCATCTGATTTCAGTCAGGTGATTCTCATTTACTGTGGAATTGAACTCACCTGTGGTGACTTGCAGATGCCTACAATATAAAAAACACTAATTTAACCACTTGAATATAGAAAAGAGCTCATACTGCTGTGTTGTGTCACTCTTTGTACAACAATGAGCGTGGATAAAAGAAAGAAGACCAGAGAATTGTCTGAGCAGGTCAGACACAAAATTATAACCAAGCACAAACAATCTCAAGGCTACAAGTCCATCTCCAGAGACTTGGGAGTTCCTGTATCCACAGTGTGCAATGTAATCAGAAAGTTTAAGGCCCATGGAACTGTAGCCAACCTCCCAGGATGTGGCCGCAAAAGAAAACTTGATCGAAGATCACAGAGGAGGATTTCTAGAATGGTGGAGAAAGAACCTCGATTAACTGCCAAACACATTCAAGCTGACCTTCAGGCACAGGGTACAGTGGTTTCAACCCGCACCATCCGTCGCCAACTCAATGAAAGAGGGCTATATGGTAGGAGGCCCAGAAGGACCCCATTTCTGAAAGAGAGACACAAGAAAGCTAGACTGGATTTTGCCAGAACACACCTGGACAAGCCAAAGTCCTTCTGGGAGAATGTTCTGTGGACAGATGAGACCAAAGTAGAACTTTTTGGTAGAGCACGTCACCTCTATGTTTACAGAAAACCAGGTGAAGCGTTCAAAGAAAAGAACACCTTCCCCACAGTCAAACATGGAGGTGGTTCACTGATGTTTTGGGGTTGCTTTGCTGCTTCTGGTACGGGGTGCCTTGCATGTGTGCCTGGCATCATGAAATCAGGAGATTATCAGGGCATTTTGCAGCGCAATGTTGAAAGAAGTGTCAGAGAGTTGAGTCTTCGTCGAAGGTCATGGGTTTTCCAGCATGACAATGACCCAAAACACACTTCAAAAAGCACCAAGGACTGGATCAAGAAAAAACACTGGACTGTCCTGGAGTGGCCAGCAATGAGTCCAGATCTAAATCCCATTGAAAACCTGTGGAGAGATCTGAAAGTAGCTGTTGGGAGAAGGAACCCTTCCAATGCGCGAGAACTGGAGCAGTTTGCACAAGAAGAGTGGGCCAAATTGCCAGTAGAGAGTTGCCAGAAGCTAATACATGGTTATAGGAAGCGCTTGACCGAAGTTATTTTGAACAAAGGCTGTGCTACCAAATATTAAGTCTAGGGTGTCAGTAATTTTGTCAGTGCCATTTTTATTCATTTTTGGATTTACAAGGATGTATTAAGTTCTAATTCAAAAACAAGAGATTTGTAATATTGACCATGAAATTAAAATAATGCTTGAACCATTTTTTTTTATCAGTTTCAAGATTTTTCAGATAAAATTGTGAGATATTTGAAGTAATTGCAAGGGTGCCTATGTTTTTGGCCACAACTGTATGTGTCAGTGCATGTTACATTCAGGTTTACAAAGATGTGCGGGAAATCACATTGTTGGATCATATTGGCAAAAACTGACGAGAACACTTAGCTTATTAAACATTTTGGCAGATTTCCTGCTATGTTGTTGATTTCTTGATATAAACACTCAGTTTGAGTAGAACTGTTTGTGTAGTGTTTGGTTGGGATGAAAGCCTGCAGACTCTTGGGCCTCGATGGCACGTGGTTGAGAATCACCGCCACTTAAGTATTTTTTTTTTCTTTTTACTTCTGAGCACATAGCAAAAACTGAAATAGGGCTTTCAAAGTGAGGCGTTTGTGCTCCATATATGATATAACAACTCAACCATGAGCGACTACAAGCCCAGTTCACAGGAAGCTACTCAGCAGCTTCAGTAACTTTCTTTAAAAATATGTTGTGCAATTCATACAACCTTGCTAATAACCAGCCTTAACATCACATTTTCTTCACCAGGAGTGATTCTAAATAAAGCCACCGACACAAATGATGAATTTGAATTGCAGTATTCAGCATAAACAGGATAGGAGAGCCTGGACTTATGGGAACAAACATTTTTATTTTATAATGCAAACTGCAACATATGAGTTATATTATTTACCCAAAGGAGCAGAAAAAGGTCATATACCCGTGGCAGTTAAATCACACAGTCTGTGTTACCTCTAAGTCCAACACACAATATTTTCATCCTAAACCTTAAAGGGAAAACCCACCCTAAAACAAAATGTACATTCCTGTGACGTTGGACAGTTTAGTCTTGCCTCGTGAACACAAACAAGCCTCAGCCAAAGCTACAAAACAAGGGATCCAAGACTCTCTTAATCAGACAAACTGAAGAACTTCTCCACTGACAGGAGACCTGACTTTGTACCAAAGTCAGTGATTTTAAAGGGATGTGGGCAAATTTTCTGGTGCATACCCGTTTGCACTTAAACAAAGCACATTTGTATCAAAAAGCTCAAACATTCAATTTCCTTGTCACTGTTCTCTGGTCTCTTGATTCTGGAGAGTTATTCCTGTTCACAAATACTGACTGAACTGTGTAATATCACAGGACTCAGTGAATTTTTAGGGTCGATCTTTGCTTCAAGAAGGCATTCTATCAAAGAACCTCTAAGCACAAATATAGCTCAGGTGAAAACTGAACTCCATTAATGGAGTTCAGTTATTGCTCAGATAAATAATATTAACTCTACAAGAGAAAGATAAAATTTCACATTGTTCAGATGCATGTAAAAAACAGGAAGTTCTAAAACATGATGTCAAATTGACTTTTTTGGTTGAAAAATCCCTGCGCTGTTGGTTCTTGAAACGTTTGCCATTTTGTACAGTCTGCATCAAGTCTTGGAAAGTTTCGGAAAGATTAGTTGATTGGCTGAAAAACCAGCCACCATGACGAAACAGTGACAGAAGTATTTTGTAAGTCTGGAAAAAGTAAATAGCACCATAGTCACTAAGGGCAAGCCGGAAGGTAAAAGGGGAGCTGCAGGGCACAAAGTTCATATCTGCACTTGAGTGCTGCGGCTTGCAACAAAACTGCTGATCCTTCAAAGCTGATTTTTTGGTCTTCATTCTCCCCTGTCATAGTCTGGCTGTGTGCAGCTTATGCAGATATAGTCCTCCTTCTCTGCTTGCTCAGCAGACACTCCTACACAGATCTGGTGGAACCACTGATTGCAGCTGCCATCGCATTGGACCCAGTTTACCTGAGGAGGACATGAGAGGAGAACAAGAAAATTATTTCTGAAATGTGTTGTTACATTTCACAAACTCATGGGATTATCAGATAGCATACTGTAATTCTTGTAGGCTACTAAATATTTGGCCATCACCCATTTGACCCGCTTTCCTTTGAAAATGGTCTATTTCTTTTCTTCTGTTAGCTTAGAAACATTTAATGGTCTGCTGAACAGGAATTACAGACTTTGCTGAGAAATTTGACGCTGGATCTGCCAAATGCTCATTTGAACTACTACACTATTGGTGACTGAGCCATCAAATCAATATCAAAACTGATAGGCAGCGATGTCATTGAAGAAATCCTATATGTGGTGCCTTTGACCTTAGCTTTAACCCCATCCCCTTGAGAAGAGAGAGAACTATATTCATCTGTTGTTCATCTACATCTGAGGATAGCCAAAGAGGATAAGATGACAAAAGAAGTGGCTAAATAAATCACTTACAAAAATAAAAGAGAGTGATAGAAAAGTTTCCATTACTCTTGGAAAAATAAATTAGAGGGTTATTTTTCACTTCTCTTGTCATTTTATCCTCTTTAGCATAGCAGATAAAAAAATAAACAAACCCAATAGCGATACTGAACACTCCTAAAAAATGTTTCCTGAAAAGTTTGTGCTTTTCTTGACTGAGAAAATTGAGAACACAAGAAATCATTTCAATTCAATACAGTAGAAAAGTATAAAACAAACCTCATCGCCCTCTGGCTCCCTGCACCACGGTGCAGCACACAGCGAGAAGTCCTCTTCTGAATCTGACGGGACGGGGTCGGACAGTGTGTTGGTGGGAGAGCAAGTCCTCTTGGCTTCTTGACTCTTCTCCTTGCTCTTCTTGGACTTCTTTTTGCGAGACTTCTTGGCCTTGTCCTTGTGCTGAGAATCTGAGCTTTCCTTGCGTCGCTTGGTCCGTTTGCTCTGACCGTTCACCGCTTCCTTTTTGAGACTCGAAATTCCATTCTGAATAAAACACAAGCTGGATAAATTCAGCAATACTGATACACATAAGGTGATGATTATGTAAAGTGTATAGATGGGAAATATGATCTGTGAGCTTTGCTGAAATCACCATTACCTGGATGTGTTGGGGGCTCCCTCTCTGAGACTGGTGGTGCTCTTGGTCCTGTTCTGTGCCGTTCCCACAGGGGGCGCTGCTGGCGGGCGGGGGGGCCAGTTTGTGGAGCAAGGATCTGTACAGCTGCTCGGTCTCGGGCAGCGTGACCTGCAGCAGGAATCCCTCCACCATCAATTCCTCCAGCTCAGGACCTAGTCCTATGACAAATAAGATGAGCAGTGGCGGTTTCAGAAGTAAATCGATGATAGTGAATGCAATGCTTACTTGGTGCTTAAATCTCTGACACTCACCCTGGAGTGGAACGGATAGGTGCTCGATATAAAAAGATGAACCGTTTATTTCCTGAGTCAGATGGGAAGATATCCTGGGCCAATGTCTCCCCTGCAACAATATATAATAAAAAAAAACAAC
Organism: Centroberyx gerrardi; assembly: GCF_048128805.1. Classification (NCBI taxonomy): domain Eukaryota; kingdom Metazoa; phylum Chordata; class Actinopteri; order Beryciformes; family Berycidae; genus Centroberyx; species Centroberyx gerrardi. The sequence goes on along the minus strand of NC_136001.1, from coordinate 22,319,132 downwards.
AATGAATGATTGAAAATGCTCAATGCGTCTATAATGGCATCTAGCTCAGGTCATTAAAACAATGTCATTAATAAACAAACATCCCCCCTGAGGGTGAATGACAAGAATAAGACAATAAAAAAAAAACAATAGTTGAATTGAAGTCCAACATACTTTTCCACTGGCCGTCTTTGACACTTCCTCCAGCATTCCCTCTGTGCACGCCTGCTGGACTCTGTGCTGCCAGCGCACCGTCCGCTCAATGAGGAAGCGGAGGGCGTCCCCCTCTGGCAGCCGCACCCGGATCCTCTGCAGGGAGGCCAGTAAGGGCAGAACCCGGTCCAGAGGGGGTTTCCTGGAGCGCTGGCAAAGTGGGCACAGCCAGGCTTGGCCTCGCTGGAGCTCCTCGGTTGTTGCGACGCAGCCACAGTGGAAAGCCTCTTGACAAAGCTCACACTGCACCATGGCACCCGAGGGGGCCTTGTGGCAAACACATACACTAAGTGCACAACAGTTTTCAGCAGGAAGAAACTTGGACTCATTTGAAGCCCGCAGAGCAAACAAGATCTCCATCTCCTTCTGCCGTACCTCAGCAAGAGTGGCCATCTATGAAGGGAGAAGATTACAGAAGTATGTAAATACATGAAATAAAAGTCTGTAATCTCATTCTGTCTGTAAGAGTAGTGAGACAAAGATAATATAACTGCACGCACGGCAGAGGCAGAGTCCTTGCTCTCAGAAAGAGCTCTTTCCACGTCACTTAGAGAGTCCAGTTTCACCGAGCCTCGTTTACCGATCTGTGGAGCTTCTTTTGCCCTTTTAGTTCTCATCTTCTGAGGCCCTGACCCCACATCACATCTGGGGCACAGCACCTGAAATGCAAATGCAAACGCAGATTATTTAGTGGCCCTAACACAGTTTTGAAATAAATGATCACACCTGGAAATCTCTTCGTTTACCTCGAGCAGAGAATAAGGGGAGTTCTTCACTAGGAATGTCTTGGCTGCGCTCTCCTTCCAGGTCTGCACATCGGCCACAAGGGCCTCCAGTCGACTGAGGGGGTCGAGCCTTACTGGGATGCCCTCTGCTCTCAAAACCAACTCGGAGAGGCTGTCCAGCACAGGGATACGGCCCCCGAGCTGCAAGCATGCACAGACATAAAAGATTCACAGTTCACACACAACCGTCTTTGGCCAAGTCTTGAGTGATGAGACAATTCAGCATGACATAATTATGAGTTTATTTCACCTGGAGCGCCTCTGCTTCATGAAGCCATTTCTTGGCCTTAGTGACCAGATCCTTCAGCTGCAGGCAGTTGGGCAGATAAGCAGGGATGTTTTCTACCTCCTGCAGGGCCGCTTCAAGAGTTTCTATGCAGTGATATGGCCTGTGAAATGATGTAAGAAGCTTTAGCAAACACATGGTGAATTGGTGTGCATGACAAATACAGCAAAATGTACAGACAAATTGCACATACTAAAAACAGATTTTATATTGACACAAACAATAGAGTTTTACAGCTTACTATAGGCTTACTATAAGAATGCATATTTTCTTCAAATCATACATCAAATATCAGCAGATCATTTAAACTGCTGGCTGTGGCAGTACGAGTCTAGTTTTGTATGTGTATTCTCCATGGAGCCATTAGCCGGTTAAGCGCTGTCACAACACCCTGATCCTCTTTATCCTCCGGGATCCAGCTTTGCAGACCTGGCACATTTTACTCTGCGCTGTCTGAATTTTAAGCTGCTTTTACTTTTTTCACTTTACATCTGCCACCACTGTTAGAGAAAATAGTAAATTTACAAAACATTGCAATTTATTATATTTCCATCAAAAAAACACAAGTATAAATCCAGGGTTTAGAAATATTGCTTTTATCTTAATAAAGGAGGTTATATATCATAATAAATAAATTGCTTGTAAGGTCTGTAACTGTAAAAAGGCTGTGAAATTAAGTCATTGTCAGAGCACAACTTGCCACACCGTTTATGATTACATGCTTGCGGGAAGGCATGCTGACAAATTATTGATCCTTTTCATTAGTTTAACAAATTCACTTACCCCAGACCTGTAATTTCTTTCACTGCTTTACAGAAACTCTATGACTTAGGGCTACATTATTCTGTTCTTGTCTTGAATAAATTTGTATCTTTACTTGATCAATCCATCTACCATCCATCTCAACTCCAGCAGATGCCAGTAGCTTGGCTGCTGAATGTAGAACTGAAGAGAATTTCTTCTTTCATCACCCCTTCTCCCATTTTCAAATCAGCATATTACCCGTCATTGCTGTATATAGTCCAGTAAATTTTGCATGGAATTTATGCTTGAACTTGTCAACTTTATGTTTTGTTGAAATGACGCTCCTGTACAATGTTTTCTAAGATTTGTTCATATCAGGTTAGAGGTTTATCCAATCTGTTGATCATTTCATTTATGAATGAAATTTATTCACAGAGAATTGTTCGCACTGAGAAAAAAGCCAGTGTATCTGACTTAATTTGGGAACTGGTAGATTTTGATTAGTTTATTTCGACAAATATAAAATGCAAAGCACCAATATACAGTGCAGCCAAAAGATTGTCAAGGATGATGCATCAGAAGTCACAGACTTATTTCCAATGTGGTCTTTGATTGTAAATAAAGATGGATGATGCATTCGGTGGGTCCCTAACTAGTCTATTCTGCTTTTTTTCCCCCCTTCTCTTGCACTAGAACCAGAACTGGAACTATAGGCCCTGACACACCAAACCGACGTCAAAGAACCAGCGGCGACGAAGGCCGACTGCTGCGTCGCCTCACGTCGCCTGCGTCTGGTCCAAAAAGTTGCACTTGAACACACCGCAAAGACTACAGCCGACGGCCAACTAGCACGTACGTTCTGCGTCTGCGCGAGGGGAAATAACCATATGTCTGATAAGAAGTTGCAAATGGCACTGGCGTTGTCAGCCCTTGGTCTTTTGGTTGTGGAAGAAGAAAGGAAGAGGCAGAGGCGAAAAATAAGGAGAAACCGCACTAAATGGGTGAAATCATGAATACTCCAGCGACAGGCTCAAGGGGCTTTCCTGAACCTGTGTCGAGAGCTGGAGTTAAATGAAACCTCCGATTTTAAAAATTTCGCTCAGCTCTTTCCTGTTCAGTTCCACATGTTGAAGGAATTTATCAGTCCAATCATCCAGAGGCAAAACACGAACTACCAATCAGAGTGATCTCTCTCACCGACGGCTCCGCCGCCGATTCAACATGCTCAATCGGCCGAAAAGCCGCCGACAGGGTCCGACTAGTGCCGACGGTGCGGGACACACCGCAAAAACTAGGGACACAGACGCTTACCGATGGCCCGACATTGGCCGACGGCCGACCGTCGGCCTGGTGTGTCAGGGCCTTATAATGGGGACGGAAATGGAAACTGAGGAAACTCTGTGCAGATCCAAACATGAGATAAGGCACAGTGCACTAAAACACGGGTGTGGCTCCGCGCCCTCACCTGGCTTCCATAAGGCTGAGCACCCGCTCCTCCCACTGCTCCGACACGGTCAGCAGCTCCTGCAGGCGTGCCATGGCCCTCTCCACACAGCTGTGAGGGGCCAGGCCCACACCCTGGTCTATCAGCCTCCTCATGGTGTCCAGACAGAGGCTGTCAGGCCTGCTGCTGGCCTGCTGCACCGCCTCCAGCCAGCGAGCCTGCTCCAGTCTCTCCCTCAGCAGGGGCAGCTGGGGCAGCTCCACATCCAGGCCCAGGCTCACATCCAGCAAGTCCTGCAGCTCTGAGGGGCTGGGCGACTCGTCAGAGAGGAGCCGCTCACTGCATTGCTGGAAGTCATCCACCCGAGTCAAGAGGTCCTGGAGGTCAAATTGAACAGGCATTAGGGCCTGACATCTGAATACTGGGACAGAACTGCAACTCTACATTCACAACTCAGCAATGTTTCTCACACAAACCACACATCAGTTTCTATGGTGTGACAGAAGAGTTCACTTTGAATGACAGAGGAAAGCATTTAAATTTAAAGTAGTTACTTACAAAAAACACAAATTAGTGCCCCGTATTTGATATTTAAAATGCAGTTTATCAGAAAAATTGTACAATGACTTTTATTATGATGATTAGACCCAAGAAAATGTTATGATCAAGTATAACCGTTATTAAGGCCAATCCAAGCTCACTAACCTTCAGTAAGGGAGCTTGTCGGATGTTGCAAGGCAGGTTGTCCAACTGCCTGACAAAAGACCTCAGCTCCTCCACAGTCAACACGTTCTGGCTTTGAGACTTCCCTCCTCCAGAACGATACCTACAACACAAATGAAAACTGTTGGAGAGATCTGCAAGGACAGGCAGCAAAATGAGAATTTTGCCCAAAAAATAGTATCCAAATTGTGGTGCTGGCACCTTGAAAAGAAATTGTATTATGATACAATCTTGATTCATAGCGATACAAGTCAATTATAAACAATTAGTGATGTATCACAATTTAAACTTGGATTCAAAACATGAATACAAACTTTACAGGCAATTTTCTCACAAATATGACATGGCAACACTTGATAATGAACACAGCATATCTGTCTTGATACTAGGAGTAGAGAAATATAGGTATTATTAGAAAGCTGGCACTCTACTCCTTCCAAACTCAAAATGTGACTGAAAACAATAGAGCCAACCCCATATTTAATGTGTCCATATCCATGTTGGTAGTACCTCGTCTGTCGCTTCCCATTGAGAAGTTGCTGTGCCATCACTGCACACTTTTCAGCATCTAAGGTGACGGTGCGTAGCCGATCCAGGAAGTGGGTTTGTGGAAACACCTTTACTTCTGCCTGCTCCACCAAGCTGTGAAGCTCATCCAAGCCTGTCCATAATGAAAGCAGCCCAATTTCTTAGTGAATGCATCCATATAGCACAATGTTCAAATACATAATTTAAGTGATAACAAGAGTGGTGAAAGTTATTTTTTCTCATTTAAATACATGGAAGTTTGTGAAGATTACATGATTTGAGATTTATAGGAAATTCATAAATTACATAAAACTATAACACGCAAATTTCAATCAAGTAGTTTACTTTATATGCCCATTTAAACAATAAAAAACACAGAAAGAAGAAAGAATTGCAAATTGTGCAGGTGAGCTAAAACATCACGAAGGGGCTTAGAAAAAAAAAAAAAAACAAGGTAAAGCAAGGCAAGGCAAGCTGACAGTGTGACAGATAAGATAAGATAGCACTTTATTAAGAGAGAGTGCTTGTGATATTAGGGTATTTTGTAGTAAGACAATTTTTGCATTGCCCACTCACCTCTTTTTTTATTTTGTGTAGGCTCCAGTATGTCCTGGACATTGCAGACCCAGTCTTTGTAGGACTCCGCACGTAGCTTCACCGCTGCCAACATGGGGTACAATTCAGCCAGTGTAAACTTGTAACTGCAGGAAAAGACATAGAAATTACATTAGAATATGATATGGTCTTGTATGAGGTAATGAATACATGATATATGAAGATTTTGTTGTGCAAAAAAATATTTGGAAATGCATTAATTTGGGATATTTTTTGCCAAAGATCCATGCAAACTCAAAGTCAAGAGCAAATTCTAGAAATGTAGGCAAATTCAAATAACAGAAAAGATCCACTTATATTTAATATATGAATCCATCTGTTTAATCTGGGATAGGTACACTGCCAAATTCGGTATTGACAACCGAATTTATGAATGAGAGTGAATTTGCATGTCTGGTACACACTGGAGCAGAGCAGAGTAAAATTAGTGGACTGTGCATGTACGGGTAACAGGAGTCCGATCTCGCGATGGTTGTAAAGAATGACCATAGTAACGTTTACTTCAGACCAATATGGCGGCTACCACTGCCTGTATTTTCAGTTTACTTGACACCAGTAACACCAGTAACCAGAGGCGTCAATTTATCCATAAGATCTCAACAAACCGCCACTGCCAGCGGCGTCATATTCTCTTTTTCCACCGCATGGACTTGATACTTTTAACGGCAACATTTGGGCAGGGCCGAGACCGCAGAACTGGTAGGAACAACCGCAATGTTGAGGAAACAGGCTGGATAGAAATTTTTAGAATGTCTCACAACACTTAACTTACCTCCGTCTCTTTCAAATTAACGGTGATAAGGTTACGTAACGAGTGCTGCGCTGTACGTCACGTAACAACCAGTTGCCCAGTCGGGTTCTGGTTCACACTAACCGAATCCGCTCTCAAATTCGGTGGTCTGAATTTTCAGGGAGTGAGTTCGGTTGTAGAATGCGGTTGTCACTCTCCTTAATAACCGAACTGTGTGTGAACATAACAGGATTAAGTACTCCAATGAGGAGTGACAACCGTATTTAGTTGCAGTGTGTACGTAGTTCACCTCATTCATAATATTTTGCTCAACATTTCTTATGTTAGGGATTTCTTAAGGTTGTAGTTAGGTGTCCAGACACTTTCTAGTCAGAATTGTTCTGATTCTGCCTCCGCTGCCAAGTCCAATATCAGGTCCTGTTTCTACATCTTAATGGGAAGTGCAGGCTGGAATACGCATTTGGTTTACGGAGCACATTTTTGGCCAGTTACTTAAGTTTAAATGAAAAATAAATATTCAACCTCCCCAATGCCACTTGTAAAAATAAACTTTTGTCCAAATTTGCTGCGGACGGGAAATTGGACAGAGGATACTAAAACTGCAGAGGGAGTTAGGCTTTTTATCTTTCTTGTTATTGTTCTCTTTTCTTTTTCACATTACCAGCTGCTGTTCATTGATTCGCAAGGAACTACAACTGTTTTTGCCTTCATATATATTATTGTGCCACTACAATTATTGGAAAGTAAGCACCTTGTATGACCCACAGTAAATTATACCGTCAATTAGTCCAATACAATTTATCAAAACATGAACAATGCCAATGCCATGACTGTTTCAATATCGTGCACCATAGTACAATTTGTGTTTGGGGCTTTGCAATACAGTTTTTTGTCTTAATTGTAAAGTAATTCAGCCCACAACAAAGTGGTAAATATTTTTTAAAGCTGTTTTCTCTAGCTTAAGGAAAGGAAACTTGAGACTTCAGAATTGTAAACAGTATGTTGGTTTAGCAATGATTAAAACATTAATAATATATAAAACTAACTAGTGATCCTTCCACATTAACAGAACAATGCATCTTCTAGGTTTTATCAATTGGTTCATATTGCTTCACAAGGATTTTTTTTTAATTTAGTAAAATTTTGTGATTCAGAAAACAACTGAATGATTATTTTGAGTATTATTTCTTTTTAGCAAGCCTACATAGTGCAGCTTTAAATTTCATTTTAATTTTAGTATTTTCTTTATTTACACAAAGGTTTGAAGGGGTTTTAACTGCATACTGGTTAGTTTCAAAGAGAGCAGTTGATGCAAACCTGATCTTGTGGCTCTATTTGTAACTAGCTAATATGCCGTCAGAAAGCCCAACTTGTAGCCTAGCTTATGTAGATCAGTATCTGCTGGACTACACATGGTCATGATAGGAGTGAAAGGAATCAACAGTAACATTCAAAAGTGGGTATGTCCAGTTGTGGTGGTTCTTAGAGACGGACTCACTGGAGTGTGCGGCTGCTCGGAGGGCAGGAGCAGAGGTCCTGGGCGTGGTGCAGACACACCAGCTTGCCAGGACTGCAGGGACAGGTAATGCCAGACAGGTAGCAGGTGGTCCGACACTTGCAACACTGCCGCTCCTCGTCTGGCAGCAGGTCATAATGTACTTGCCGAGATTGCACCACACCCTGGGGATACAAATACATAGTCATTAGAGCTGAGGAGAAGAAAGAGGAGCTGGATACAAAGACAGTGCAGGAAGAATAAATATTTTCTCTCTCTAAATGGTTTTTATCGGTCTTCTGAAAAGTTGGAAAGAAAGGCTGAGAGCAATCACTTGTAGAATAAAGAAAATAAATACTAAAACTCTACACCTTGTACTGCTTGCCTGCATTAGACTTGGCTAATCTGATAGACAAATTAAAATATAAAAAGGAACAAGGGACAAAGTGTCCTTAAGACAAGAACTGCTCACCATCTTGTTAACCCTCTCCCTAAGTTGCTCCTCTTCCTGGATCATGACGGTCATTTCCTTCTGCACTGCTGAGGCCAGGTCCACGTCCATGTCCGCTTTAGAGGCCATGTTACAGACCATCTCATCGTGGGAGAAGACACAGTATCTGCTCAGCTGGCGGTAGTGTTCCACACACTTACGGCCAATGGGCATCTGCCAGAAAAAGAGAGGGGGTCGAGTTCAAGAACGATGGGGCAGAAGTCACAAATGCTGTAGGAAAAATAGGCGTCTGTTCTTCCAAAACACATCAGGATTTTCCTGTATACCATCTATCAATTGTCTTTCAATGTTTCATTGTACATTTTCTGTGTCCTGGATTTTATTTTCCTTCATTGTGATTAGTGGAGTCAATAAGAATTGTAAAAAAAACCATGGGGACTGTGCAGACAGATTAGTGCACACTATTTTCTCACCCAGTCCATGGTACAGAAGTTGACAGCTTCAGCAAAGTTGAAGCCCTGGTTGAATCCACTGTGGTAGGCCCTGGGGAAGGTGATGACAAACTCGCCAGCACACTGGTTGGTGCGATAGATCTAGACAAGAGTTGGCAAAAGAATGAAAAAATGATAAGCTGTACTTGTTAAACAGTCTCTGGCGTTTTGTTCACACCTAACCTTGTTTTAGACATTCAAGTGTGATGACAAAGAGCGAGTGTGTGAGGGAGTGCGTTACCGGGACACCGTTGTTCATCAGTGTGTTGGGGTTCATGATGGTGACCAGCTGGTGCAGCAGGTCTGGCTGGGACTCAAACAGTTCAGGGGCCAGTTTCCTCATGACCGCCTCGAGGTGCTCTGCAGCGTAACCTGGGGCCCCGTACCACGTCTTTGGCTCCCCCCTGTACATATGGGGAAACAACTTGGTCAAAAACACTCACAGCACCGTAACACTCATGTTGCTGCACACCGCCGCACACCTAACCAACTGCCCAATATAATACCGATTATAATTTAATCAATAGAATTACTAATAGATTTATCAGAATCATGACAGAAATGTAGATTTGTGTAACTTTCTAATGGATTTCAGAAATGAAAACAAAAGCATAGAATGAAGAGTTTAATTACCACTACATTGTGGGTTTTTTTTTTTTACCCCTAAGGTGGAGAAAAATTACCAAGACTTCAAAAACACCATGACTTCAGTCCCACTTTATTGGAGGAGGGAACATGAGACCCATTTCATCCGGAGGAGGGGGTGTAATTGATTGACTATGTTTACCTGGGTAGTACTACAACATTGCATTACTTTCTGACCATGGTTGCAAATATACCAGACTGATCCAGCCAGTTGCACACCAAAATTACAATCACTATAACATGTACACAATACAGTTTTGTCCAAAAGTGCACTCTACCAGTGAAGGTAGTTTATGGAGTAGCTCCAGTGGTCCTCAATATGCCAACAGAAGGAGGAGAAGCACATGCCCACGTAAAGCCAGGGTAACTTCATCCCACAGATGTCGGCCGTAACATGAGTCAGCACCGAGGCATCCAACACTGGCATGTTGTTCAGGTTCCAGCCACAGCTCAGGTAATCCTGCAGGTCAGAGACAGGTGTCAACACTCCAGTCAACTGTCACTCACCGGCTTACTGTAGCCCTGTCCAGCTGGCATTAGCATCACCGGGGAAAGTGAGCGCATCCAAAAACATGAATATGATGGGAATGCCGGCGATTTCCCCAGCTACTGGCCAAAATACCTACTCTGCTTTTTGAAAACATTCTTAAGGTTCTTTATATAGTGCTGTGATGGTTGTATATTAGCTTTGATTAAAAGTGTTTTTTATAATGAACTGTTACAGGTGTGCATGATATTAGATACTACTTTCATGACAAATCCAATCTTTGAATGTTGTGGAGGTAATGAAGGTAACTATTACAGGCATTCCTGAAGACCTTTTATGCTGTCTGGAATGGGTTTTAGAGGGTATCAAGTAATATCTAAGTTGAAGTAATGTACCTAAAGCCAATTTAAATCTAATTTATAAGAACAATGTGAAGTTGTCGTTGTAGACAAGTATAATACTCTATGCACTACACAGCCACACTGTACCTCATCCTCAGGAGGGATTTCAACCTGACCGTTCTGAACAGGGAAACCGCTCCCAAACTCCTTGGAGGCGATGTCTGCCCCGTACTCTACAGTGACATCCTCCTCGATGGTACTGACTAGACGCCAGAACTCCTTCTCCACCAGCTCAGTAGGAACCATCTACACACACAAAAAAAAAAAAGATATTGTGCATATTAGGTCCAATTATGTAGTGAATTTATTCCCTCTTAAAAAAACAAAAAAAAAGACCATATCCTAGTTTCATCCAAAAAAAAACAAATGGAGATTGAGAACAGGAGCACAAAGACTGGCTAAATTAACAACAGCTGACATCAACTAACAACTGATGCCATACTCACATGAACTGGCATGTTGAAATAATCGGATTTGAAGGAATCAGCCATGTCTCCAAAAGTTTGGAGGGTGTAGTTCCTGCTGGCCTGCTCAAAGCCAAAGGCGACAGGAGGTTTGCCACATTCCTGCAGAAAAATGGATGGAATATAAACAACATGGCAAACATGGTATGTGCCTTAGCCAACTGAGCCACTAGGATGCCCCTTGTTTGAGCTTTGTTACCTCCCCACTCACTCCTTTCTTCTTCTTTTTTCCTTTTCCCTTTTCAATAACCTAAATTTAGGAGAAAGTACGTAAAAGGGGTTCCATGATATGTCTAATTAGGGCTGTGGGAAAGTGGCAGTAGTTCACCTGAGCCAGGCACTTGGGGCATCTCCAGTCTCCTTTGGGAACATCGTGGAGCGGAGGGATCAGGCAGAAGGTGTGATAGCTGTCGTCACAGCCATCACACAACAGCAGGCGGTCCTCAGCACTCCCACTGCCACATACCAGACACATGTACTGGTCCACCTGAGTAGACAAAACAGGGGATTAGTGGGCGTCGTCTTTGTTCCGTAAGGTGCAATTTGTTCTGTAATATACAATTCACTGCACTGCAGAACACAAAGTACAAATGTGTTCCATTTGCACATCAGAATTGTAGTCATACTGAAAGGACATATCATGTGTGTCATAATTTCACTACAAACATAAAGCTTTACTCACTGTAGGTTTGTTTATCCTACTCAATACAGTGTCTTTGTCATCTATTGGATCCTCGTACTCCATGGGTTCCTGTTTCACCTCAACCTCTGCCATTCTCACTGAAAGACACAGATGAATGCTCAACGGAAGAGTTAAGATGCACTACTTATAAACCATGTGGCATGATTTGTCTCTGTGCTTACCAGGCTCTGGCTTGGCCACATATATCCCCATCCTCCTCCTGAGATTGGGACGATTCTCACAGTCTTCCTCTGGCTCAGTTTTAACACAGCCTCTCTGCCAGAGCGCCATAGTGAGTGAGTGAAAAGGAGAGAGAGAGAGAGAGAGAATGTGTGAGAGAGAGATCTACGCTTCATTGGGTCCTCAGTAAGATATTATGGATACCCCTTTCACACCGGACATGTGACCTGGAAAATATGTGGGATGACCCTTATTGTGAAAGGTAAAATGGCCGGTGTCATGATCAGGGTTGAGAGCCCGGTCTGTTTCTAGAGTGTCATGTTGTCCGCCATGTTGGACACAGAATGTAAACGCATCTTTCGAGGATGTTATAAGGTGACCCGATAGGCCCTTTTCACACTCCATTTCTCAATGCTTCTGTGTTGAGAAACCGGTGCATTACAACTTCCTGTTGCCAGCTATGGCCTTCACTGAATCGCTCCACAACCTGCCCAAAATGTGTAATGTAATTAAGGATTGGTTTGTCAATAAGTGTGTACGAGCCTCAATGTGAATTGCCTTACACAGAATGAACCCGTATCATTCCTCGTTGTGTGTGTGCGAAAGCAGTATGAACAGGAACGTTTAGTCGACATTTACTTAGGATTTAAACACAAAAATAACATCTTGACTGCCCAGATATTATACTCAAGGAAAATTTAAAATGATTAAGGCGGCAGTGTCAAGTCAGAAACCAGGGTGAGAGACAGAGCAGACTCACTTCTGCTCTCATCCGTTTTGCACGGCGGGCGATGCTGCAGGTCTCCTGGGGCTGGACAGACTGGCGCTGCGGCAGGTCGTGAGGAGTGTACTCCTTGTCCTTGGTGTCATTGGTCAAGGTGGCCTTCTGCAGGGAGAAGTTGATAAATGTAACGAGAAATACACTCTGGGACTTTGGTCACAAGCATTTGAACTAACTGACTAAGAATTAAGTAACAAAAAGTAAGACAGACAGATGAATAAATAAATAACTGCTGTAGTCAACATTTTAGGTAAGATGTACCTCTCAGTGAAATAACAATGCCAAAGCAGCTTACTGTACTGTTAAATTTTTTCTAAATGTATGTTGAATCAACAAAGCCAACACATGCATCTCTCTTTTTAACGATATAGGACAGGACAAAACTAAACTTTTTTTTAGTTGAGGATTTTTAAATTTGATCATCTATGTCAACAGTTGTGTTGGCTACATAAAGCATACATCCACTTTGCTGATGATCTGGACTGACAACACATCTGCAACTAGAAAAAACTGAGACTGGACCAGTCAAGTGTGACCATTTTAGTTGCATGTTATCACAACCTAAATTTAAATAAAAACTAAGCTGCTTTGTCATGGTTTCACTACCCATTGCTTTGTTTAACCTTTTTGATGCACAGCCCATTCGTATTGATTTGAGACATGAGAGATTTAACCAGCTGTGCGCTTCACTGTCAGCATGTATTCTGTCTCTGCTCCTTGCAACAGGTGAGAGACAAAAACATGGAAAGTATTCCAGAGCATAGCAATGGCACTTGTAAATAAATCTGATTAGCCTACGTTATAATTGCATAGTTTTTGTGCAGGCAAAAAGGGAAATTATATTCCATGAGTAATGTATAAATGTGTTACTTTGTACTTTATCCTTTATTTTCCAGAATTTCTATCTTAAATATATCTGACCATAGTTGTATTAGCATATTTAAAAATCTTGGAATAGCATAAGTATCAAACCAATCCTACTGCAACCGATCTCTAGTCACAGCTCTTCTAATGAAAGTCTACTGAAGCACGGACACAGCCAAAAACACAAGGAATGCCATGGTGTTCCTTAAATTTGGTGTGTGCCTGAGAATTTTTGCTGTCGATTCTAGTTTTTTTTAGGTTGAGGGCACCAGTGATACAAAAGTTAAAGTTAGTGGTCTGCTACTGTTCATCTGGCTGAGGCACACACTGCATTCAAAGCAAATCACAGCTAATTTAGCAGCATGATGCAGACCATCTGACTCAAACTTCAACTTTTCCTGAGACAATATATATTATTTTTTTAAGATATCTTAACAAGTACCATACGCCTATTTCAAGACTGGGAATATGATACTCTTGAATTTGTGAGATCTCACCCCCACAACTTGGAATGTGGATCATGACAGTATGAGCCCAAAATAAACACACATGCTGCCTGTGACAACAGTGTCTTGCTCCTTAATCATTGTCACGCACGACAATTGCGGCTTGGCTGAAATGCCTGGGCCAAAAGATTGTGGCCAAACCATCTAATACTTGGCACTTATTTGGTCACCGTTTTGCACTGTTGTTTCCATCACTCTCTCAGCACTGAACAGGGGGACTGGATCGAAGGAACACATTTACTCAAACCACCCAAAGATTTTCCCTGGTTATATACTGAACTGTGTAACTTGATAAGGCATTGCAATCGACTAGGAATTCTTCCCAAGTTCAGCCACTCGATTATGAACAATAATCGCCGTTCTATTGGGAAAAAAAAAAAGCTCAGAGCAATGACATACCAGCAGATTGACTCCGGTCTGGAACAGGTTATAGGGGTAGAGGATCCTCTCATAGTGTGCCCGCAGATGAGAGCCAATAGCCTTGCCTGGAGCAAAGCCCATCTTGACAGATATCTTAGTCCAGCGCCTCTCTCTGCAGACTGCATCAAATCCTCCCTCTTCATTCACCAGCTTGGAAAGGAAGGGACCATGCAGTCTTTTAGTGGGTGTGTGTCCATGTGTATAAAATGCTGTGTTATATTCATGTGCACATGAACTCAATGTGTGCAAATAATTGCATTATGAATGGTTTAAATGATCACTAACAGTCTGCTAGTCATTTTAGATTCATGCATCCAAATTGTGCAAGATTTTGCAGATACCTTATTCAGTTGGTACAGATCCAAAATCTTCCTTTCCACATGAGGGATTTTCAGAGTGCACCCTTGAAGCTCCCAGAACTTTGCTATTTGATCCAGGAAGTTGAGCTTAACTCTGGTCTGAGCCTAAAAGCGGGGTGAAACAAAAGTTAATGTTTTATATCAATAACATCCAATTATTTATTCTCCAACTTGACAACAGGTGTCAGGAATTCAGAGAGGTAACGTAATAAGTGAATGTACCTCCAACTCATTAAGCCTTTGTATCCGTGGTGTGAATTGCAGTCTGTCTACATCGCAGGCAAATGGTGGCTGCCATTCCTGCAAGAGTAAACAATACCATTTTGTTAATCAAAAGAAGACAAGCTTTTTGATAGTTGCACCTTGAACAGACGCCTTTTCCACCAATTTTTGTTCACAAATTTGCCAAACTATAGAGAAGACAAGGACCCCATGTGAGTGATTGGGTAGATAAAGTCAAAACAACCTACTTAACTTTTAAGGATTTTCTGGCCTTACCTTAATACATTTTTAAACCATTCTGAATGTCAGCATTTTTCTTACAAGTTTTGTAATACAGCCTAATTGTGAGATGGTTTTATAAGAAATGAGTTCTTAAAAGCAAATGAGCAAGGCAATCCTATTTAAAAGGCTTTGTAACTACTTTTATACAGACTCCTAAACTATAACTAGGCCTTTATGTCAATTTCAGACCTTAACATTAAAGTTTGGTACATGGTCTGCTTTAGAGATGGCGACAAACACCACAGTAGAGACGAAAATGGATTCTGGGCAAAGTTGGAGAAGTGCTGATGAGACAGAACTGACCCTTCGCCTATGGCTACGCTCATCATTTCAATGCGATTTTTAATAATTTTATCATCTGATCCTCTTAACTGGCAGGTCTGGAGTCAATGAGGAGTCTGAATTTACTTGCACTGTAATCCAATAAGCCTGACCACATCCCTACTCGGAACATCCCGGCCACTGCAAAAAGATACAGCAGTCCAGTGGCCCAATAGAATATTAAAGGTAGACCTAGAGGAAGTCAGTGTGTGTACAAACGTGTGTGTGTTTATTACAGAGTTTATTGCATCTGAACAGGTCCTAAAGTGAGTGGGGATCACAGATTGAATCCAAGAGCAGAGACTGGCAATAGCCAATGAGAGCCCAGTTTACAGTGAGGTAAGGCATAAGTGTTTAAGCGTGATTAAAGTTATATTAATGATAACTATTAATGATAATAACGTGGGTTAATAATTTGGGAACTCCTGTCCCACAGTGAATTTAAGTAGCTGATGCAACTACCATTTGGCTTTATGGTATCTGCAAATCATCACACACACACAGTTTTGCAGTCTGATTTAGTTCAACATCTAGAGCCCATTTCAAATTGTTAATGACTGTAACACATACAAGAGCCTCTATGCTGCCATAAACTAACATTATTATATTGTTAATTTGGCTGCTACAACTGTCAAGAGAGCTGCTACCAGTATGTATTAACATTAATACAAGTTGAAATAGTTTACGGTCACTAAAGCTTCTTCCAAGACTCCCAACATGTCATTTCTGCCAGTGAAGAGCAGACAGAAACGCTTATCCTTAGTTGAGATACGTTTCACATTTGACCTTCATATGGAACAAGCCCTCTTAGACTGACAAAGTATCAGCACTTGGCTGCACAGTTTTTTGATATGTTTGTAAGCAGATGGTCCTAATACTTTTCAAAATACTGAGCTCTATCAACTTAAAACATGCCCCATGTGTTTCCCCCACATTGAAATGGGAGGATGGTACTTTTTCTTCGATGGCTTAGGAACTGGGCTTGACGCTATGCTCCTGCTTTCAGAATTCACAATCCACATTAAAACCACCAATCTCACTGAGATTTATTGAGAGGGCCTGATATCAGCTTTGCTGGCAATAAAAACAGAAAAATTTTGAATTGAATTACTGTCCAAAACCAATAATTAAGTCTAGAAATGAGAGTAGAAATATTTGCTAGTGATGCATAAAGGAAACAGGAGGGAGAGCTTACTTTTGCACACAAGGTTTATTTTTATATATCTTGAAACATGTCTAAAATTTTCTTTTCACTTTGATATAGAAATCTACACAATTTACTCAAAAAAATGCTTTTTTTATATTATTTTGTAGCATAATAAAATGGATGCACCAACAGAAAATATTGGTGGATCTTCGTAAGACATAATTACCTTATCTTTTACAAAACAGTCAACACTTTGGATGAGGACACTCAAAACTCTGTTTGCTTCCAAATTGCGGGGTTCGGGTCTCAAATCCAAACTTCCATTGACACTGCATTGTACTGAAAATGGCGCGTACCAAACTAGCATCGGAGGTACGTAAACTGCTCATGTGACCTGACTCTGGCAATTCTGGCTCTGGAAACAATTTGAACTTTTTGTCTATGATCACAGTACTCCCTGAAGGGTAGAGAAATACATATTTTACTACTGAAAATGGGCAGCATTTCCCTTTAAATAACCACCTAGCGCACAGCTGATGGAACACTGACATTGCATGTAATATTTACAATGGCATTAGCAATGTAAAATTTACCATGTCTGCACAGACTTTTTCTTGAAAAGGCTGGTCAGAGCAGGGACAACAAAACCTGCTTTAATACTACCGTGTCATCTTTAGACACATTTTTAAGCTGGATTAGAAGCACAAATGTCCTGATACAAGGTGACCACAACTGTTTTGAAACATCTGGGACGGCCCTGGCTTTTCTGACGACTGCTCAAACACAAGTGCGACCACTCTGATAAACAATACGAGTGCGATTTCGGTCTGACTGGCCCTCCTCAAATAAGCAATGACAAATAGGTCTGATGCCGAGTTTGCCCAGACAGCCTCAAGATGTCGCTGGAATTAATTTGCATTTACGCGCATCTCAAGTTCGAATGTGACCAATGTAAAACCTTGGGAGGAAATCTTGACCACATATCATGCAGCAAGAAGTGGCTGATCAAAAACAGGTTGCATATATCGTCCTTCTTTTAGAAATGTTTGTATTTTTTGGTGTTTTTTGCTTTATTGGACTGCTACAGTGGAGAGAGACAGGAAGGGGGATGATATGAGAGAGGGAGAAAGGTCCTAGGCTGGATTCAAACCCAGGATGTTACAGGACTCCAGGACGCCCATTGCCTTCCTCCTTGAGCATATACAAAACAAATATGTGGCACTCAAAAGTTTGACTTAGCTAAAATCCACTTTGAAACTGCCCATTCAATGTCAACCTTTTTTATTTTTTGCCCTACTGTGTACCGTAAGCTCCATTCTCTGACTATGTGGCACGTGCTAGCGCAGATCAAATTTTAAAATAAGAGTCATACTTGGATCAATCATACACATTTTAATATACAAGTCCAGACTATTTACTGGGTTTGTTTTAAAAAAAAAATCAAAATTTTAAAATTTGGTCTACACCTGCTCGACAGCGCTGGCATAATGGTGCTTATGCAGGATAGGGCAAATGGTGGACTTAACAAACTCAAAACTTTTGACAGTCTAATTTTTACATATATCCATTTTATATATAGCTACACAAGGAGAAGGGCATCGTAACAGAACCCGTTTTTGACCAGCCACTTCTTTCCACACTGTATGTAGTAAAGCTTTTTACTCAAGATGCTGTTCAGGCGAGGTGCTAAGTATGACTTTTTGTCTGCTTGGGCACTTCTAAATGATAAGCTCTGCATCAGAAAACAATTTAATTCTCTCTTTGAAGATATCTATTGTAGACAACTGTAAATTTGTCAAAATAATTCTATTGCAGTAAATGTGATGGCCAACAATTCCTTCGACCATCCCATAATAAACATAGGCTTTTAACTTGAGGCTGCAAGAGCGAACAACCTTTGCTCTAACCTTCTACTACCTTCCTTTTATTTATATGTGATGTGTATATTCAGCCATGACTTATGTTTCTTTTTGGATGGGTAACCACGAGGGCAAGTTTTCTTCTTTTTTTTTTTTTTTTTTACATTTCATTCCACCCCTTTCCCCTTTAGTTGTGCAAAATGGGCCGTCACAGTTTCCTAATTTGCATTGAAGAACGACCCGGATATTTGGTGACATACAGATTCAAAACAACAATGTTCACCCTGTACGTTAATATTTTCAAACTGATATCCGCTGTAAATGGCTGGATTAGTCTCCACTCAAGTTATAATCCTTTATTTCACTAGCAGAACCCCTTTATCTTATTTGCATGACTATATGGACACACCCTTGCATCACGTATCTGCCCTCTCCTCACTAATAACCCCAAAGGGAGGGTCAAGTGAACGTGAGGTTTAAGGATGTTGAATAACACTGAGATAATCTGACAAGGCACCCAAGACAAGCAAAAACATGATAATGCATCAGCAATCAGATCGATTTAAGATGCGTTAGAATTCAGTCTTATACATTTAATTTTGGGAAACAAAATTCTGCTATTTGAGCTTCTTCTCATCTTTTTAAAGACTAAATATCTGACTCATTTAGGTGGGTGGAGGCAAGAGAGGCAGAACAATCCTCCAATCAGAAAAATAAAATGTTATAAATATAGCAAATTGTGAGTGAGCTGCTTTCATGTTAATTAAATTTACTACAGGTCTACAACATACCGCTATAAACATCCAGGTAAAATCGCGTCCAAGCAAGTTTCAGGCTAACTAACCAACTGTCCAGTAACGTTAACCAACGCAATATTAAATAACATCCGCGATCCGTCTCTCCATAAAGAGTTGGTCACCAAGCACGTACGTAACATTACAGCAAGGTGTTAGACAACGGCATCATGAATGGGCCTGTTTGCGTTACCTAGGTTAACTCAACGTAAATCCGTAAAATCCTGTTTGAAAAAACTTCAGCTTTTCAAGTATCTATTTTTTTTTAAATGCACTGAAATTACAAAATTTGATCTTGGTCAAATGTTAGCCATTTCCGTGCCCCAAGTCCAGGAAGCGTCTAACGCTAACGTAAACAATTTCCATTTGTTTGCATACTGCCAAACTTTAGCATTTGGCTTAATTTTGAGGGACATATTCCTATAACTGTCCCAATGAATACATACATGTCCGGCTAATTCGAGGGTGAAAACTTACTCGGGACTTTAATTTTATTTGAATGGCATGTATCTGAGTGAACAGTCACGGGGACAGTCAGCTTCACTATCGTTGTTGCAAACAACGCACTCCCGAGCTCAAGCTAGCTGACAATTCAACTCGGAGCCGCAATCCGCCATGTTGAAAACCTGTCTAAAAACACAACTTTGTCTGCTAAATTATTAACAGCAGCTGTAAAGAAACTACATGATGCAAAAGACTGAATAGTGGCCCAAATTAAGAAATACTCACTGGTGGCGGTCGGACCTTGCAGATGCCAGTTTTCTCTGCAATGGGTCGTATTTTGTTGATATACGCAAAAGGGTCGGCAAATTCTTCCCAACTAGGCTCAAAAACAGGGCACTCCGGAGGAGGAATAAACTCATTCAGCTGTGGCTGGGTCATCGTTGCATCTTTGTTGTGACTGTCGGACAAATAATTTAAAGTTCCTCGCGATTAATTTGACGAGGAGATACTCGCTTTCAATTTCTGGCTTCAGATCATGGCCACTCTCCACTCATTGAACTCAATAACGAATTATCTAGTTGGAGACGGGAGGGGGGCGACAGAGAGCGTGTACCTCCGCTTAAAAAAGTAGATACCCACAAATTATGATATTAATATAACATCTCACGCGAAGAAATACATTTGGTAATTATTTGTACTAGTTATATGTACAATCCGTCTTTGTGCTTTTTTTGATGACACCAATACAGCTCAAACTGTACGTGTTTATGTCTGGTTTATGAAAATGTCAGGAGGCGTTAAATGCCCGTAGGACCGTGTGTGTTAGAATAAATACATACATCGCCATTTAATTCGCTATCAATCCCTCTGGTACTCTTACGAATTAGTTTAGGGAAGGGGACGCGCACACAGTTAACACGCTGCGAGCACAACACTGTAGTAAAGGTCCAGTAAAGGATTATAGTGGTTCCCTGGTTTCCTCACAGATGCGAGCTTTCCTACTGGGTGAGTTCGATTCGTGCGCCCGCCGGCACGAGGGTGTACCAAATTTAATCCGTTTACACAAAGGGACGAGTCTGATTGGCTCTTCCTTGCCCCGCCCGGGCGTGCCGAGGTAGTAAAACGTAAGATGCAGCACGTCGGGTTTTCTAATCGAACTCACCCGCTAAATCTCTGCGCGCTGACCGGGACTTGCTTTTTAAATGGCCCAGATGAGCTCGTTGATTGGGCAGTGACAGACACAGAGCCATGCATTGACAGAGTTTGGCGATTTAAGGGTTTAATAATAAACAGTTTAGCTCCGTCATTTGTCTACTTTTATTCCTAAATACGCCGATCAGTGTTTTGTTATATATTATGTTAAAATGCTGCATTTTGTTTAAATCTACCACACTGCTTACTCATGCATTTATTTGCCGTGTTTAATTAATGTGCATTACATTGACTTAATGATCAGCTGGTAGAAATAAACACACAAACAAGATAAGCACATTAACTGGTCTCTTTGATCTAACTTTAAAGCAATATCTGTGAGTTACATTGTCAGTTTATAGGATTAGATAACAGTGTTCTACCACAGTGCCTCTCAGCCTTTTTGGTGCCGTGGCACACTTGAGCCAAACGTACAAATTTCAAAGGCACGCCAAATTACTGATTGAAAATGTCTCACAAAGCTTTATACGTCCATCATACCAGCAGAATAAACATGCAAATTGACTTGAAATTGCATTCTATTAGAAACTGGTGCAAAATCTCAAGGCCTGGGGCACCTCATCTCACTCCAGTTGTTTCACTCTATTAGTTTGTTCTTTAATTAAGTCTTTAATTTTATTTTAATGTCCTTGTTTTCTGTTTTGTTTGGGCTTCCTGTTGGTCCATTTAGGACAGTATTATATCATAGGTGTCTTTCATTATGGAATATTGATATTTTATTTGTTTATATTCTATATAGCCTACCTAATGTTAACATATTGATATCTCCTTTTTATATTTTTATGTTATGTTTATACATACTTATATTTATATATATAGGACATATTTCATATTTAGTCATCCTCATGTAAACAATGCAATTTAATCGATGCTGTAACAACGGTAAATAAATCCATACATGTAAGAGATCCATACTCTTTCCCATACTTTCCACACAGCGTATTTACTTAGTGTGCTGAACTGCCGGCTGCATAAATCCCACAATACTTTATATTCTATTCATTTATTTTTTTTTTTACATTTATATTATACATTTATTTTTCCCTGCTGCTGCAATGACCCAGTTTCCCCACGGGGATCATTAATGTTTCATCTTATTGTATTGAGCTGTCATCTGCTCCGCCCTGATGGACGAGCGTGACGAGAGAGTGTCAGACAGTCTGTCCCCTTGACTGACAGTGACGCTGGCAGGAGACTTTTCAGATCAAACACCAGAGGACAGTGATGGTCCTCGTCATCAGCTCCTCACTTGAGCCCCATCTTGCCACTGATTTCCCTAAAAAAAAATGCTAAAAACATGGCAACAATGAATCAGGACAGCGCCACCATTAGGCGTATCAAGGCAGCTCAAGCGTTAAACTTCAGTCCTACACCCAAAAGTCTTTCTATTAGGATGAAGACACTCATCTGAGAACCTACAGTGACGTCACCATTCGGGACAACAGGTTTTTATACCAAACAGGGCATGGTTTTACTGCTTTTCATACAATGTTGCATTTTTCTTTCTCTTTTTTGTTTGTGTGTGTTTTCAAATGTATTCAAAGTCTTTGTCATTTAGTTTTACAGGTCAACCCAGTGAAGCCACAGAACTCGTCCACAGCAGAATCAGTGGTATTTTCTCCCCAGCAGGTGGCCATGACAGGCTCATTTAGGAGGTTGTTGTTTTTTTTTTACTTACTTAGGAGCTTGTCAATGGTCACAGAAGAAGAAATTACCTCATACAAGGCAGAAGTCTACATTTCTGTGGATTTGAATCAAATGACATGATGGATGAGCAAGGAGTGCAAGTTCCTTATGTTGCCAGGCTGGCAAGATGCTACATCTGTAGCTGCAACTTTTTCTTATCAACTGAGAATTTTCTACACTGCAGGAACATTGTTACTGCAAACAAATCTGTCATCCTATCAGAGAATGTGGACAAACTGTCTGTTCCTGCAATATAACATGAAATGCAGAGACGTGGATCTGATGTCAAATGCACCGCTGCCTTAAACAGTCTACTAGATGTATAATTTCTGTGTTACTTTACATGGATAGCCTAAAATGTGGATATTGTTTATTTTAAATAACCTTGCAGTGGTGCATTTTTCTTTTGAAAATGAACATAGGTTTCAACTATATTCTAGTTTTAATTATTCAAATACTTCAAATACACTGATTTTGGGTAACAGTTAAAGATCTATAGAGGTCAGTGTCAATTGCAAGCAAAGTGGCCTATAGTCTACATTGATGCCAGTCCATAGAATTGGGGTTCAATCCAAATCTCATTTTTTGAAGCAGTAATAACATAAAAAAATATTGTCTATGGATTTGACTTACAAAAAATAACAAATACAAAAGCATACCCCTATATATTTCCAGTGATACTAAAAAATAAGATGAAAGGCAATGGACTTATTTGGGCCAACTATGCACTGATATTGGATTCTACTTTCTTGAAGTTGACAGCTGTCAAGCCTTGTGTTCATATTGTTGACCTAAAAATAAATTGCACATGGCAAGGTGGATGACAAACGGTTAATGATCAAAGTTGAGAAGTACACATTTGGCAAATGTAGTTCAGTCCACTGCTACTACTACTAGCTCCTATGGTTGGATTACCAACCAGACATGCAGGGCACCTGGGACCCTCGGCCACCAAGGGCCCAGAAGCCCTGGGTTCACATGTACATATATTTGTAATTTAATTGTAAATTTGCCTTCTCATACAATTTAGCAGACTCTCTTGGCCATCTTCAACAGTTGTACACTGAGCAATCTTTAGTATTGTTTGCCTATCCTATCTGATGGGGTATGCACTTGACTGGCTGGGTACTTGACCAGGTTAGATGCACCAGGACCATGTCCATATTATATGTTAAAAATACTAAGTTACAGGTCAACAGGCAAAGTTTTGGGTAACAAACTAGTTTAGCTACATACCTCTTGTAGCCAAATAAATCAGCAAGTAGCAATGTAGCACATAGAGTGTCAGAGGCATAAGATGCTGACTGTAACGTGACATGATACCCTCGTGTTTCTTTAGAGCAAGTCTGTACAAAGGGAAATCTGATATTTCTTACAGCGAACTGAATAGTTAAGTCAAACTGATTAAGCACTAGCTCATCTACATCTACTCTACACATCATAACCTAAGATACTACCATCTTCATCTTGTTAATCTGACTTAAACAGTGCTTTTTTTCTCAATACAATGTGAATACAATAGTCTGATATGCCTAAAACACATTGAGATTAAGGAATTCAAAACATATTAGCACAATGGCATTCAACATCAGCTTTCAAAAAAACATTTTTATTAGAACACAAAGATCGTACTGTTGTTGTCAGTGTGATAAAGGAGAAGGGTAGAACCACAGTCCCGTCATCATGGACAAATCATTGTACACATAACACCCAGATCTGTGTGTGTGTGTGCGTGGGGGGGACTGGGAGGTCAACTCTGGGAGATATCAAATCCATGAAAAGATGCATAGCCTGCCTACACAATGTTTGAAGTTCCGTTGGGCTTAATTATGCATTTACACTATGCATGATCCACCCTTTCCACAGCAACATAGAAACTTTTTTTGTCATCCAAACAGTGCCAACCAATGGGTCCAATCTCACAATCTGCACAGATGAGATACTTGATTCGCCCCACATCATTGGTGAAGCCCACATTCTCAAAGGTGTACATGTCGTCCACTAACCAGTGGGCGGTCAGAGTGTCCCCATCCACAGAGCCCTCTGATGTGCTTAGGCTAGTCTTTTTCCGCATCAAAGGCAGGAACAGCTGTTGAGGAAAAACAGACCATAAGATATCTTGACACACAATATAGCAACACTTATTCCTGTTGAACTCAAATCAGCAATACAGTACATTGGGGTTTTGTACTTAGGCTACACTGGGCTGATGGAGGGGCTTGAGGAAACGACTGTCACACATTACAGTGCAATTAGGATTTATGTATTCGCATTAAATGCCCATGAAGCAGTCAGCCGCATAGGCACGAGCTGTCGCGGGGATCGAACCTGTGACGTTCGACTCATGGAACTGTCTGACTGCCAGCCCACCTTAACAATACGAGCTTAAAGAAAGCGGCCTAATGCCATACATCATACCTCTTTTTCTGCAAATACCGCCATCCCTGGGCAAAGCACCTTGGATCCGCAGCGTTGGCACAAGACGGACTTCACGTTCTTCCCATCCTCGGAAACCAGGTTGGACCGGTCAGTGCTTTCTTTGGACTGTTGATCGTTGTCCATCTCGAACCCTGGCAAACGGCAAATTAACTTCGATATACATGCACAACGGCGGCTAGCTGATGATGATATCCCTCATCAACCGAACTGCACTGAACCACATAGGCCAGAAATGAGGTGTCAAACCTAACGTCCAACTAGCTAACGTTAAATTAGCTCAATTAGCCGGCTAGCCTGCTGTCTTCTCGACAAAATACGGCCAGGATACGGAGAACAAGGAGTAGAGAGTCGACAAGAATTGAGAGCCTTGGGGGCGTTTGTAGTGCGGAAGTGCGGCTACACGTCAGGGCCCATGCCAAGCAAACTTATTATGAATGTTTATCATTTTCATCATAAGCTTTATGCATATTATGACAACGCAAACCCGTACACCGACCCCCAGGCTTTAATATTTACGGTAATACATATATATGGATAAGGAACGTTATAAATAATACTGCAACATTGCCATCAAGTTGTAAGTGTTGCCCCTGGTTAATAATACTGAAGTCAACTGGTTAGAAAGACGAACAAAACATTCAATACACATACAACAAAAGCCGTTAAAAGGTAAGCACATATGAATAAAATCGAATAGAATGTACCTCAATCTTGAACTTAGTGTAAACAAAGCTGAATAAGACTAGAAATCGTAGGCAAGGCTAGCTTGCCAGGTTTAGCAGCCAGTAAATGGTCTCGTTCGGAAACATAAAACTATGAATAGGTTCCTAATACAAAAGGGTCCTAGGCAAGACAGGGGAATGTCACCAATAATCAACATTCATATTTCTGGTAATTCTACCATTTGGTGATTAGGAAAGTAACCACGTTATGCATATAAGGAACGTATATAAGTCATATAAGTCCTGCTAATTAATTAATTGACGAGGTGAATGTATTCAACTGCCAGGTAAAATACATTTTGGAACGCCCTGTCTGATGAGCTTAGGCTTTACAACATATTTGTTGACCTATTTTATTCCCATTTTGTCTGTTTGTTTTTTTTTTCTTTTCTGTAAACTTGTTCTGTTTTTTTGGCTTTTATTTATTGCTTTACCGTCTGTGTTCATTGTCAAATAAAGTGTACATTATTTGTTAATGTTTATTGCAGCAAAAGAACACAAGAGGGAGTATTTTCTAGTGACCACCATTACAGCTGTGGGCTCATCCCAAACAACTTTCTGCCACTGTTCCTTTGCTCCCTTTTCTTACTACCACTCATTTCCAACCAGGATGTAACTTGGGACAGTTGAACAGCACTTTCCAGAGGATAAAAAATGGCTATATTCAGTCCAACTGTGGATGAAACTAAGTGAAGATAGGAAATTATATGTTCTTTATTAGTTAATGCATTTACAGTAGGTCACCTGACTATCTTATGTCCTAGGTAGACCACTTCTTTTTCAAGAAAAGTGCACTTACTCCTCCTGAGTCTCAGTCCATGGTCCTCCAGATGCTGCAACACCATATCAAGAGTCTTGAGATGCTCAACCTCACTTGGACCAGTGACAAGTATGTCATCCAGGTAAATCATCACATGGGGGATACCACGAAGAATCCCTTCCATGGTTCTCTGAAAGATAGCAGGACTAGAAGATACACCAAAAGGCAATCGTGTGTAGGTATACAGTCCTCTATGTGTGTTCACAGTGACATGGGGCTTTGAGGAATCAAGGACAATCTGAAGGTAGGCATTGCTCATATCAAGTTTCCTGGGAAAAATCCTCTGCTACACAGGAAGTGATGCGTTTTACATTTATGGAAGCGACAACAGCGGTTTGTATGGAATAAATATAAGACGGTAGAAGAAATATAAGAAGCAGCAGTCTACACCAAAGCAGTGACTGCTTATCACCAAAGGTGTCACCAAAATCAAGAAAAAGAATCATGCGTTGTCACCTTAAGTGCAAAGAGTAATGATGTTCAACACATAGAACTGGATATTTTTGTGTTTTACATCCTCACTGAGCAAACAAAATCTTCCCATATCCAACCCTCTCTTTCTTTGTCTTGCTCTTTGTCTATCCCACACTCACTTTCTTTGTCTCTCTCTTTCACACACACACACACACACACACACACACACACACACATAAATAGACTCTGGTGCGGTCGGGGGAGGCAATGCACTGTACCCAGTGTGGCATCATTGTGCAGAAGGAGGGATGCGACTGGCTGCGCTGCACTGTCTGTCACACTGAGATCTGCTGGGTGTCCAGAGGGCCATGCTGGGGGCCAGGGGTAAGAAGTCCTGTTATGTCTCATCAACACGTCATTGCATCAATTTTCCAAATGTGCCTATCTGATCTCATACACCCCCGGGCTTCGTAAATTATGATTTGGGACCCATACTTTGTTGCCGTCTACTTTTGTGGAGGCCCAATGTTACAGACAGAAATGGCAATATGTTTTTATTAGCCTTGGTTAGATAAATTTAAAAAAGAAGGCACATCCAAAAAAAGCAAGTTATTGGTCTATAAAGCTTCAAAGACATTATTGAAAAAGCTCTCTTCTCTCCATGCAAATAAAATCTGAAGCTTAAGCTTACCCTAATGAAAGCATATAGCTAAAAGTTTTTATTTGAATTTTTCATGATTTGATCATCAGATTTGGTCCCAGGGTGAGACTATATGTTTCAAACTTTGTCTAAAATGTTCAAGAACCCCTCTGGTCCTTTCCAAGGGTCCTGGAGACACCAGCGGGGGATGTCGCTGCAACGTCAACAAGCAGAAATGCCACCCCAAATGCCAAAACTGCTACTGAGAATCCCAAAACTGGACAGGTTGTAGGAGGGAATGAGTGACTGAACTGAGAAAAGAAGAGTGAGGAGTACAGAAAAGTATATTTAAGCCAAAGCTAACCATGCAGGACTGTTACATACAATGAAAGCACATGCATCCCTGTGGAATAAACAAACGCCTGTCACAGCTGGAGACATCCTCAATGTTCTGTTAGCAATGTTGTATCCGTCAGTTGCTGACAAAATAATCTGTTTCCTTGGCTTTCCAGTGTAATCAGAACAACAGAAATTATATGTTGACACTTAGCTCTGCTTTTCACAAACAAGGAAATGTGGGATGTTTGATTTTAACAATTCAATGTTTAGTATAATGAAACGGCACACGTCTCCAGTGATGACGGGCCGTCCTCAGAATGTCTAGAAGTATGCGGGTGATGTATTAACTTTCATTGCATGCTGCGCCTTTTAAAAATGATTGCACTGCAAATTTAGCAATACAGGTTTGTTGTTTTTGTTTTGCTAGTCACCAGGAAGCATTAAACTGAAGTGGCCTTATCGTTTTAGTGCACAGAAGCTAGAGCGTGTTTTAATGACACAGTTTTTAGGGAAATGTAATCAAGTTCGAGTTGTGTCCCTGATGTGCAAGGACACTACTTGCATGTCATATCTGCATAGAGATAGATCAACATGTCTATTGAGTTAGATAGTTTTGTGTATGTGTCTGAGAGAGAGAGATTGTGTGATTGCATGTGTGAAAAGAGCACACTTATGATTGTAAATCTGAATCTGACTGAGTCTCATCTCTGTTTCTAAACCACCTGACTTTGAGTGTATATTTGTCAGCTGGACTAGTTGCGTTCTATTTATCACTCATGCTCCTGTGGTCGACAAGCAATATTGTCCTGATCCAGTGGTGTAGAGGTCACTGAGGCGGTGGCTGCACTGTACTGCTGACCAGATAGGTATTGTATGACACCATCAATACGTGTCAAAGACTGTATTAATTAATAGTCTGATATTAACTGCAATACCGAAGTATTTTGTTTAAGTTGAGTTGAGCACGTTAACACATTTCGCTGATAAGTTCATATCTTCATTATAAGAAACTCAAAATGATAATGAGGATAGTAGCCAGGATAGTAAACACCTTTTTCTGTTTTTATGGCCGGTGAAAGTTCAGTTTCCATGGTAACATTTGGAATACTTTATAATTCATGTATGCATGGATTTGTGATCTGGATATGATGATCCATGCAAACAAACTTATCGTGGATGCTCTGATGAAGGTGTAATACCGAAATGCGTTAGCAGTCATGGCCAAAAAATAAATTGGTGAAAATGAGGTGACGTCTTTTTTGTTATATTCTTTTTTATTATTATATTGGTGTGCTGCTGTCTTTCAACTCTAAAACTTATCCTGAATATGACCTTAACAAGGATATGAGCTAGAGTTCCCACCAGCTGTACTCTCTATGCCTGACAAAAAGAGGAAGGTGTTCTCCATATACCGGAGTTCGCCCTCCAGCACACTACTGCCCTCCCTGAGAAGCCATGAATAACTCTTGTTTACTGTTTGTTGTGAGTAAAAGATCAGCTCTCTGCTGCTGATGTACCATTGTGCCTTAATTGTCAATGAATACCCTTTAAAGTCACAGTTCTGTGTGTTCCTGTGTGTAAGTTTTGGTTCCGGATAAATTGGTCTGATCTGTTAATTGCACGTGTCAAAACATTAAACCCTCAGCATCTGATACCATCAAATATGTATCAAAAAGCAAAGGATTTGGGATTGCCCCCAGTTAATATTGTATATTTCATGGCCATAGATACCCCAACCAGAAAGTCCTACAAGGACTTATAGTGTCTACAGTGAGTCTATAGTGACCTTATCATACTTAATGGTGTTTTTTAAAATTTTTTATCTCTTATGGTATCACTATAATATCGCTTACAGTTTTGTTTTGATATTCCTACTTCTGTGTACCCACTTCTGGGTACATAGATGATCATTTTATGAGATGTACATTGCATTTAACTCCATATCCACAGATGTTACTTTTCAACACAACACATGCTAATACCAACAGGGATGTAGTGGAAAAGGTTGCACCTTTTATTTACCGAAGAGACTTTACCCAAATGTTTAGGGTGATATATGATATGATACATAATACGAAGAAGAATTAAACTGATACAGATTATGAGGATAAGGTCCTTTAAGGGATAAAACACAAATGAATGCTTGAAGATCACAGACTGGAGGTTATATTTTATCCATCTTTTTATTTGTCATCAGCTGTTATTACAGTCAATTGGACGAGTTTTGATAAAATTATTCTTACCAGACCTGGTAATTGTCCTGCTAATGTCCTCCGGTAATGACAGTCGGTTTTGCAGCTTGTTTACACCTGGTGAGCAGACAGCAACCTTGGCTGTCCGGACACTTTAGAGACGCAAAAAGCACTAAATTCAGAGGAGATCAATTAAGGTTGAGTCTGAGTTACAGTTCTAGATATTTATACTGTTCCCTGAATAGGTTAAAGCCCCTGCTAGCCATAGTTTGGAGTTGGAGCAAGATAACACCTAGTATGAGTCGGAGAAGCAGACAGGCTGTATGAGAGGGACGCACAACCAGAGGGCACAAGAAAATGTGACTACATGTCAATAGAGGGTAAATGTGTCTAAAATTCTATTAATTACGATTGAATATGTGTTAATAGAGCGACAATTGCTTATAAAGTTCTTATTAGCCATAATTAATCGGTCCCGCGCGGGCACACACACACACACACACACACACACACACACACACACACACACACACACACATACACCCGTGCGTAATTGCGCACAAATGCAAAGTCTATTTCTCCCTTTAAGAATTTCAATTTACAAGAGAAATCGAATATTAGCCTATCATTCCCTTAAAATATAGGTAAAATATAGGAAAATAACTGGATGTCTTTGCTAGATTGTAGCCTAACCACGTGTTGTGAGTGATTCTGCCTCAACACACACTAAGACAGAGAGACAAGTGACTTTTGTAGCATGGGTTTGTGGCACTTTGGCATAGTTTACTTAACTCACAAGTCGAAATGTCAAGTTTCTTCGGAGTGCCCAGTAACACATTTCCTATGGTCTAATGACAATCTTTCAAGCAGTTCTACAAGAAGCAGAACCACCACTGAATTGTTTTCGTTTCTTTAATTGCCAGTCGGTGCAATGAATGGATGAGTCGTATTTCTTACAGTTAGGCTATAAAAGATACAATTTACTGAGTCTACAGATCATATTCACAAAGCTTAGTAACTCGTTGCTTTTCAACGCATCTTCACGTTTATTCCATGATAGAGATTAATATCTGGTAATAAGTCCAGGTGGGAATGACAAGTAGGCTACAATCATTTGGTAATAAATAGGCTACTTTTTCCATTCATTCATTTGAAGTTGATATGTTAATGGAATCCTCAATTATTACATCATACAATGTTTAAGTAATTGTCATACATCATCAAAGTTCTGAAATCCCTGGCAACCGCATCCAAAACATCAGTCATTCGGCTCTGAGGCTGAGAAGGAAACCTACGAGAAATTTCACAGCTTTTTGACAATTTTTCAACGGTTATTTTGACGATTTTCAACATTTTTTCAACGTTTCTTCGACTTTCTTCTTCAGTTTTCTTAAATTTTCACGGACCAGGTGAGGCAGAGAGAAATGTTAAGCCAATTTTAAAAAAATTATTTATTTTCAAATTAATGTAGGCTGTTTGTTTTCAAATTGCTCCATGAAGTGTCACGAAGCTGTGTCAAAATTCCTGTTGGTTATTTCACTAATGACTGGACTCGTGTTAATGAAATGTCTGTATGTGTTGTTGTTACAGAAGAGCAGCAGCCGCCACCTGCTGCACCACAGCTACTGGAGGAGCGACGGCAAGCTGTCCAGAGCGAGGCGCTGCCGGGCGCCGCAGGCCGCTGACAGCACGGAGGTTAAACACTCTTTCTTACTGTCACAGCACAAAACATGATGTAGAGACTGTAAAATACAAGATAACTGCACTCTCCTGTATCATATTACATGACCTGACCTCTCTTGTGTAAATGTATCCTTGTGTTTACTATACACTTGTAATTTCCTGTACTATTTTTTAAGTTATTTTATTTAAATTAACTTTGTAAGTACTAATCTGTATATACCTACTGAATGTATACATGTAGACAGAGTTTATTCTCAATTGTACATATTAAGTCTGCTTTGACATGCCTTGTATTGTGTGGAAAAATCGATGGATCGAATAGTCTAATGTTACTCAACTATCAGGTGACACCAAGTAGATGTTCAACAATGTGTCACTTGCCTTTTTGATGCGTCTCCACAGACGATGTAACCCTGACCTTAGCCTAACTCTAACTCTAACCCTAAGATGAACCGTGGATGAGACTGGTCCAGTCATTTTCTCTACTGTTCCAGGGATCCAGGTAGGCCCGTGGCTGAAGTGAGGATGGAGTCCCCCTCTTGGAAGCTTCTTTCCTTGGCATGTTGATCTCAGCTTGCGGCCCATTAACAGCTCAGCTGGAGATTTCCCGGTTGTTGACTGGTTGACTGATCCTGTAACTGAAAAGAGCTCGGGAAAGTTTAGTCTCCACAGAACCCCCTGAGCTCTTCTTGAGTAAGGTCTTCAAGGTCTGGACCTAATGCTCAGCGAGTCCATTGGAAGCTGGGTGCCATGGTGCGGTGGTAACATGGATGATACCATATAGTCATGAAGTTCTTAAATGCACCACTGGTGAAACTGGTTCCATTGTCTGAGACCACCATTTCTGGTAATCCAAACTGACTGAAGCTCTTCCTCAAACAGTCTATGATGACCGCAGATGTGGAATTGGTGTGAGGATCGGCATCAATTTAGAATGGGCATCCACAATAACCAAGAACATACGGCCTATGAAGGGACCAGCAAAGCCCACATGCAACCGTCTCCAAGGCTTGGCAGGCCACTCCCATGGATGCAAAGGAGCAGCAGCTGGTAGCTTCCTGTTTTCCTGGCAGTTCAAGCAGGTGTTGACGAGCCTCTCCACTTCAGCATCCACCTTGGGCCACCATACATAGCTCCTGGCGAGTCCTTTCATCCTGGTGATACCTGGGTGTGACTGATGTAGTTGCTGTAATACAGCTGATCTTCCCTGAATTGGAATGATCGCCCGGGCACCCCAAAGCACACATCCATCCTGTATACTGAGTTCATCTCCCCTCTGGAAATAAGGTGTGAGACATGGGTTCTCAACATCATTTGGCCATCCCCTGAGAACATATTCACGCACTCGGGACAAGACTGCATCCTTAGCCATCCAGTTGCGCACTTGCTGAGCAGTCACCAGGGGGGCATCCAGGTGGTCCAGCATCAGAACTGTCACTTTGTAAATAATCACATACCCATAAGCACAGAGAGTCACAGCCCACCTCTGTACTCTTGGTGAGACCATCTGGGGTACAGCTTTAACTTCACTGAAAAGGCTAATGAGAGGCTTATGATCAGTTCTAATTGTAAATCTCCGCCCATACAGGTAATTATGAAATTTCTTTACTCCAAAGATCACAGCAAGTCCCTCTCGATCCAACTGAGAATAATTATTTTCTGCTGGAGTGAATGTGTGATACAAACCCAACAGGCTTCTCTGAACCATCGGGCATCTTATGTGACAGCACAGCTCCCACTCCATAAGGGGAAGCCTCACAAGCCACTGTGAAGACTGCAGTAGAACCTTTGATTGTTCAAATGCCTTCTGCTGGGCAATTCCCCACCTCCACTTCATATCCTTCTTGAGCAATAAATAAAGTGGGGCTAACAGAGAGGATAAATTGGGCAGGAAACGATGATAATAATTCAACAACCCCAGGTAAGCCTTCAGCTCACTGACATTCTTGGGGATAGGTGCCTCTCTGATTGCTGCCACTTTCTCTGTAATTGGGTGCAGTCCTGTGCTATCTATCAGACTTTCCAACACTGGAAAATATTTTTGAGTAGCACATTGTCGCAACTTCCATCATGACTCCAGCCCGACTGAATAAAATGTGTTATCAAGAAAAGCAATAGAGTGAGCTATGCATATACCTACAGTATAAAGACATGTTATACTTAGACCAACATCAGCTGACCTCTGACCTGGGCCTTGCCCAGTCCAATGCCATACAGTGGTTTGTACTCCTCATTGTGTACTACGTACTTATCCATGTATTTTCAATTTTCAAGCAGATATTGCTGTTTTCTATTTGATTTGAGTTCACATATCATATTAGAGTGTGCATAAGTCATTCCCTCAACCTCTCTATTTTACATACAGGCCAGATGAACCTAGCAATAAAAAAAACAACCAAGAACGCACTAGCTCACCTAGCCAGTTACCTGTAGCTCCTTAGTGAATCCCCACAGGCTGCTAAGGCACAAGACAACTGCCTGCATGGAATAAAGACCAGTCTGCTGCGAGTTTGACACAGCGGGACGGATCAAAGGATCATTTTTGCGTAGCTGCATGTCACATTTTCATAATGGTACACAAAATGCGTGTGTGTTGGCAGGTCTGCAGCAGTTAAAAAAAATGCTTTGGTGTAGTTTTGAGTAATAACTCGTAGCAGCGTAATTTGATGTCAAAATGCAGAGCTGCTACGGTAAATGCGTATGTGTTGGCAGGTCTGCAAAGGGGTGATGCAATAGACCATATATACTCTGTAGACGTCAGGGCATTAGAGACAAACGTGACATTTGCAAATGTCATGGTCTTACATTTGCTAAACACTCTTACTATTAGTTGAACTTATGCATTTGGGACCCAAAGGCAATTGGAAGTCATGTTTGTACATGTGGAAAAAAGAAATTTATTACAATAATTTTCCAAGTTTACCATTAATAAATATTTGTTTACATTTCAGTGAAATGTATGATGTATCACTTTCTACACAGGACATTACACAAAGTCAAGAATACACATTGTTTTAGTCTTTGTAATAAAGCTTGAATAAGTTGACCTAAAAAAAGGAGTCTTAAACAGCAGTTGATACAACCTATCAATGGAGTTCTAAGTTCAATAATGATTTGATTGTATATATGGCAAGGAAAACAAGAAAAGTCAACATCTGGAAATCCTTGAAGCTCCCTTGACTGTTAAGATAGGCCATTTTATTTAAAAACATTTCCATTGGCCTAAGGCACAGGAATACTAAAAGATTATATCATACATACCACATGGTGAATCCCATACAGTGATTTAAAGTTTTTTTATTTTAATAATATATATTAAAGGTGCATTTGATATTTACACCTCTCATTGCATCTGAAATCTAGCATGAAAAAAGGATCTCTAGCTGAAAAAACACAAGTTGACCTATCCAGATTTGTACATTGTGCGTAGTAACTTTTATTCCAGAAATGAATCAATGATAGTGTCTGATTGAAAAATGATGGCAAAAAAGGTCTAATCACTTCAACAGTTTATGCACCTTAGTGTTGCAACGCAGGGCTCATCCTATCTTGTTCAAACTTTAATTGACCTGATGTATTTTTGCACAGTTGCTATAAACTTTTTGCAGTTTGTTGTGCCGTAAAGTAATTTCAAAATCATTGATTTGGGCGTTTGTCAATTAAAATACTCCATTATATCAAAATGGAAGGAAATTCTAGAAATTTCAGTATAAAATTCGAATAACTGAGAAATACGGTTTGTAAAAGTATTCAACCCCTTGATTCATTTTGGTTAAAATGCCACACAGGCAAAAATGTTTAACACCTCATGTTACTCAGACGACATATTTAAATTGTATTTATGGGGTTTGAACAATATTTTCCTTTCACAATTGTTTTAACTCTGTCTCTCTTGTGAGCAAAGACGAAACTAGGTCTTTCAACAAATCTCAATGGGATTTTAGGGTGCAGGCCGGCTCTCATCGGAGTCTAGCTCATACTGTGTGGCGGAGTGTGTGGATGGTTGGTGGGGCTCCTCTGGGTTTTAATGGAGCTGCACAATCAGTGTCAGCAGAGTTAATCAAATCTGGTACGTCTGTACAATACATGTGTATGTTTCCATCCTCCTCAAACAAATGTGTGTGATCCTGATCCTTTTGGCCTAAATGATCCTTGCAATTGTCTACAGCCTGGACAGCATATCCATCCTCTATCCCACATGGAAATTATGAGGAGAAAAAAAAAGGAATGATTTACAGTATGTGCACTCTGTTCCAGCACAAATCATACTCTTTATACCCATGTGCAATAATAACAGCCTATAGAGAAGTTGGGTACAAGTATAGTAAGCTTCTAAGAAGTGACCATCAATTATAGGAACATTTCTTCTTGGTTAAACCCCTATGTTGTTCTTAAGCAAAAATGGAAATTTCAAGCTCCATAATGATTAAAAAAGTACTGCCCCATTGAGATTCCCCTCCATAGTTCATTGGCTATTTAATGCTACTTAATTGGAGCAAAAAGGAGCCAAAGCAGAAAGACCACCAGAAACCCAAATAGGATGTGAGCAAATCAGAAGTACAGAGGGAGCAGTAAGTGAACATATTAAATTCCAGCAGCCTTTTTTAAAGTGTGTGTGTGTGTGTGTGTGTGTGTGTGTGTGTGTGTGTGTGTGGGGGGGGGGGTTGGGGGCTATAAAGAAAAGGATGATCAAGTCACAGTCAGGCCTCTCAGAGCAGAGTGTCGTCTGTGCATCCTCCCTCCAGGCCGTAGCGGAACTCCTGCAGGTTGGAAACCCCGTAGAAATGGATGAAGGCCGCTGCCACCACCAGCACATGAAAAATCTGATGAGAATGGAACTGGAAAGACAAAGAAAGAGACATATTTGTTTTCAGTAACATTCACTACTATTTGCATGTGTTTGTTCAAGCAAAATAAACATCTGGGAATGTAACAGTAACCAATGTGACCGTCTGTAAACCTCGAGGTCCGCTTCAGTAAATAAGTTTAGTCAATAAATAAAAATTCCCCAATAGCATGTGAATCCATTACATATAGACGATCACACATCTCAATCCAACTTTAGGATCAATACAGCCAATAAGGAACGGACGGACCAACAAACTGACAGACCGACCTACACTAGCTGGTGGCCATTTTCGTTTTCCCAGTACACTGTATTTGGCTTTTTCCAATTAAAATTTTCATTTTAAATTTTCAAGATGTATCCAGCTTTTCTTTTTATACCAATTTGCATTTTCAATTTGACATTTAATCTTTTGCATTTCTTTCATTTTTAACTGTGCTTTTTCCATTTCCATCTTCACTTCTACATTAACACATAATTCTTGTCGTTTTTTTTAATCCTAAATAATTACTTACAGTAAGCCATTGCACAATCATAGCAACAAAACAGTTAAAACAAACTTATGAAACCATAAACAGCCATTTAATGTATTAAAGTCTTGACATGGCTAATTTATTCCGCCCATTGAGGAGAAAGAAGTTGAGCCAAATTAATCTACAATAATCCTATAATAACAATCCTTGTCAAAAAAACACATAGGATGTTTTGCGCAACCAACCATGTTTCCCTCTCACACACTCAGTAGAAGTAGGATGAGCTTTTCTTCCTCTGTCCAGCTTGGCCCATTATTCCTTTGATTTTCAGACATTATTGCTGTGACTTGCTAACTGTCATGTTAGTAAGTTGGTTATCCAGCTAATGAGGTTAGTTTTAACCTCAAAAAATCTTAGATCTGTTTTGAGCTACCCAGGCAACTGTGGAATATTCATGTGGCTGTGGCAAATGGCTTTTTATATTTTTATGCCAAAAGAATCAGTCATGATCAGATATGTTTGTGGCAACTCTCTTGGCCAATTTTCTTAACTTGGGAAAAACATAAAACCTTAAGTGAAATCCATATCACAAAAAGTTCAGATGTTTGTGCAATTAAACACAGAACTCTAAAAGGCAGTGTTGCATTACACATTTAATACTCACCCAGATGTCGCACTTGCCAGGGAAATAGCGCTCAGGGATCCTGGCAGCATACAGCCCAGCACCAGTGATATACATGGCACCCATCAGGTAGAACCAACCCATCTGGCCAACTGTGGTGGCCTTGACAAAGCCCTCTTCAATGGTGAAGTGCATTGTGGGAACAATGCCGCTTAGTCCCAGACCCATAAACACGCCTACAAGAAACATGGACTTAATTTACTTGGCATAATTTTGAAACAGTCTCATGTACATTTCATTATAGCAAAAAGCAAAATAACACTTAATATTAAATCATTTTAGACAAGCAAACAAAGCATAACAATTATCCATCTAACCCCAGCATATGCTCTGTGTAATGTGCCCATCATATTGTGCATCATCAATTGCCAAGTAATTAATGGCGGAGCACCTGCTCTTGTAGGCCTGTGACGAGGCGTAGAGAACCGGTCCCACTGGGCCACTATAATGGCGGCAATCCCCAGCACACATACAATGGTGAGGTAGATAAGTCGAGGCTGAGGGGAACAGTAGAAGGAGTAGTACAGCCAGGGCACAAAGGAGCCCATGATCAGTAGGGCAATGCCCGAGTAGTCAAGCCTGAGGACAAGAAGTGACAGAGACAGTGGGTGTTTGGTTGTGGGGATCTGCTGGATGCACAGAATTGAACTTCAGGTTTCAAAACAAATACACACTTCCAACAACAGTGAAAAGTCTCTACTGTGACATCTCTTTTAATGACATTTTCACAGGTAAGCTGTCGTAAGACCCGCCAGACCAGTACTGCACAAACTGGTTTTATGATATGTGGTCTTACTTGGAGAAGGTGCGAGACACTTTCTCGGAGTGGCAGTAGACGGTGTGAAAAAGCCAGGAGAAGCTGAGGCAGAGCACGGCTCCCAGGAAGAACATTCCAAACACCACTTTCTCTTGCAGCGGGGCCATGAAGTACATGTTGGGCCGCAGCATGGTTAGCGTGCCCAGACACAGGAATAAGATCAGCCCTGGGGAAGACACAACACTTTCACCACTTTCTGCTCTGACTGCGACTCCCGCATGAACCAGGCTAGCTTTATTAATAGCTCACCACAGATTTTTGAATGAAGGCATTACCCAAAGTTTAGAAAAACATTACACTGACATGATAGAATGTAGAGCTGAACAATTAATTGGAAAAAAAAAAAATCGAAATCGCAATATGAACTACTGCAATTAATTACTTAAGAGAGAGGGGGGGCCAAAAATGGATTTCTGAATTTATGACAAGAAAAACTTGTGATGATATGAATCACAGTTTAAATCGCAAGAGCATTATTCTGTCAAATAATCTCAATTCGATTTTTTGTCAATATCATTCAGCCCGAATAGAATGTGAACAAAGTTAGAATTTGCAGCTAAAAGTGTACTGTTTTTTTTGTGAACCATTTCTTTCTCACCTAAAAGGTGAGTCCAAATGTTTCCTGTCTCAGTATGAATTCTAAAGATGCTCCCGAAGCAGGCCCGGAAGGAGGGCATGGGGGGTCGATGTCCATGCAGGAGGTAGTCATTGTCCTTCAGCCACTCTGGCAGGACATGGAAAGGGATGACCCTCCAGCGCCCCTCCCAAACCTGAAAATTAAGAGTATCTTTTATTCCCAGAGGTCCAAATACACAATAGCTGTGTGACATCCCCCCCCCCGCTGGCTTTGTTTGTGTTGATACATTGTAATGAGGTCATTTTTCACTCTCAAACTGAAAGACTGAGGCGTTTTCAAGGATTCAAGGACTAACATTATGTGACAGATAGGACTTTAAATGTATGTTGAAGCTCTAAAAATGTTTGTTAACATTGGTAATATTTGTGGACATTAAGTAAGACAGACCTGTATTTTACTTAATTATAAAAGCTGCAAAACACATATTCTCCATGTTCCAGTCATAGCAGTCAAGAATCTTTAAGAATACACCTACAATTTATATGGCTAAACAAAATATGGATTGGTGCTGTAAACCCAATGGATACTTAAATATTGATAATAAAATGGTATTTATTGGTATTTATTAAGTCATTACTTTGTGTACAAACTCCTCCATCTTCTCCATGGCATGGTGTGCCTGAAGTGGTAAGGTCAGGACCTCTCCCACCTCATCATCATCCTCCTCATCATCAGCCAGCATTGAGGCTCCCTTTGAACAGATAACGAGACACTA
Organism: Centroberyx gerrardi; assembly: GCF_048128805.1. NCBI lineage: Eukaryota > Metazoa > Chordata > Actinopteri > Beryciformes > Berycidae > Centroberyx > Centroberyx gerrardi. The sequence goes on along the minus strand of NC_136001.1, from coordinate 22,279,452 downwards.
TTGAAACTACTGAGTGGAAACACTTTTGTCTGGGTATTTGCTGAAACAGTCCTACCTCTGGATGGAGGCCTTTAGGAACCGGCTGTCGCCCCCCCTCCTCTAGCAGTGGTCCCAGCTCCATCAGCTCCACATCTGGGACATGGCAGTCCTCAGAGATCCGGCAGTCTGCATCACTTGCAGACCCGTTTCGGCCTGACATAGGGAGACTGCCTGATGACCTACTCACTGTCTCTGTGTGCTGCTGGAGCCTGGTATACTGTAATTTCTGCCTGAGCAAGCAGAGATCAGTGGTTACGACGGATGTATAAATTGGAAACAGATTTGCCAGCTAATTTATGTTTAAACATTTAACTCCTGCTACACAATGGCTGGTGATGCGTTGACTCGCTTTGATCTACACCGCTTACGTTATCTAGGTCCCATATGTGTTGATTTATCTGGCATTCACTACTAGAGAACAATAGAGCGGCTAAAAATGGTTACTGTCATTGGCTAAAATAACTGGTTAACATTACCTAACGTTATCTGGACAATATGTCCTAAACAAGCAGGGATACTGACATATGATACCGAGCTGAAGCGGACAACACAAACAAACGTTTAGCCAACTTACCGCTTAGCAAAGCTGGTCGGGCGAATGTTGATTATCACAGCGAGAGGAGGAACATGAATTACAAAATGTAAACAGGCGCAAGACGTTGACAACAAGGAAATGTAAAATCAATGTGACTATATGGTTACGTACACTACATAACTTGTTATTTGATTAAAACTGTAGGTAGCATTGCTAACTGATAGCGGTTAGCTTATGCCAGCTTGCTAGCGTTACCTACACTAGCTAGCGCTGTGTCCGTCGCTGACGAATCGAGTAGGCGACTGTTTTGCAAAGTAGCTCGCTAGTTGTAAGTCCAACAGTCTTTACGGCGGCACCAACTTCTAGCTAGATATGTTGTTAACATTTGCGGCGGTAATTTAATTAAATGGACGCAAGTTACCTGACAAGGTAGCTCACTAACCAGGTAGATGAATTATCGATACGTGAAATACAATCCCTTCCGGAAGTTAAGATCCCGTCCGTGAAGCTACCACCAACCAAGCAGCCACTTCAAGTTCCCTATTTTCAAAATAAAAGCATACATCCGTATATTATTAATGTACTTAATAGGTGAGGGGGCTTAGTATTTTAGTGGTTCTAAATATATTTTAAAATATTTGTCCTGGAAAACACTAGAAAGTGCTTCTGATCATGTGAAGAACCTCCAGCACACTATTTCACTTGCAGTTAAAACATTTGGAGAAAAAGAAAACATGCTTCATTCTTGACCTTCCTGTGTGTAAAGAATAATCTTTGCACATTTTTTAGGCGACCAAGTCTTCCGTGTGCCTGTCACCAACATTGCTCAGGTGTGCAAAGAACCTACTGTTTTATGCCATTGCACTTTAATTGCTTTAATTGGGCCTGCAATTATTTCGGGCGCCCTGGATAGAGAGGTGTAACGTTTCATTTGATTTGACATTTTTTTGTATGTTTTAAAGAGTACCTAACCATACATTACTGATCAATAAGAAAAATATACCATTTGAAATAAAAAATGTTTTAATTTCAGTACATCTGAAGTGTCCATGTCACTTAACAGCATCAACATGTCTTTCTTTTCTCTGTGGAGAAAGCCTACTCAAAACAATCCATAAAATGACTTAATTCTTGCCTCAGTTTCTAGCTCTTAATGCCATAGATTCTTTTCATTCATTAATAATCACTTCCTCCTTTTAGTAAATACAATTCAGGTTTGCAGGTTGCACCCAATACTTCTGATTTGTTTTTCCACTGTCAACAGCTCACATGCATTGCATAACTAGGATGAGATGAACATGAACATAAACTGAACAATAGAGTGACAAGGCTTTTTACTTTGGAATGTTTGCTCCTACAGCATGAATTCAGTGAGTGTAAATAAAAGTCAACAATGGGCAATTATTCTTTATTTACCTCCACAGGGAAAATATTTTCACAGATCTTTCTTTTTTTATAGCAACATTACACATTAGTCCACTTATAAAACTACTGTAACTATCACAAAATGATAAATAAAAAGACAGTGAAAAGAGAGGCACACAAAGTAACATAAAACTGTGGTCTGTTATTTTGTACAACTATTTACAATCTTCTCTGTTGCTGGAATTAGCATACTCAGTTCCATCTCTTCTTTGATTGTACATTTAATGCTTTCTCCAAATTTGCCATGGGTCCAGTGGTGCAAATCATAATAAATTAATGAATAAATAGGACTGAGAGACGGGTCAGTGTGTAGCAGTGACTAGATTTGTAGGCAGTCAAATAAACTGCCAATAGAATTCTTTACTCTCATCTGAATGAAATGATCTAGTATGTAGGAAGTAGTAAGTCAACTGGCCAAAACTCAATTTAAATTTAAATTTGGTTGAAAGAACTCAGAACAGCGTTGGCCAACCTGCATGGAGGAGCTGGCACCTCAAGGAATTAAATTTGTATTGGCTTCAAAAGGGACGTTAGATCAGGTGATCTGCTGTCTCAACGCCCTTTTGTGTGCAAACACACAACTGTTAAAGCTTATGCCATTTAAATTTAACATGTAAATTGGCAACAACACTTCTATTAACTGCCAAACATTAACACTCTAGCTCCCACATTAATTTGCTAATGATAATATAATATCAATGTAATATGGAATGCCATCATTTCAGTTGTATCTCATTTGAATAACTTAGTATCTAGTTTCTATGTGTTGATTAAGTCCTCAAGTCATTCAAACTAATCGGTACTGCTGTGGATACAGTATCCATTATACTCAGTAAACAGGAGATAAAACTGGGATCTTAAATTTAAGTAGAGCAGCTCAAAAAGTGCAATAACATGGCGTCTCAATGAGCGCAACATTACACACAAATGTACTTTATTCTAAAAAGCATTAAAGGGAATATGCCATCCATTTTACATTCTTTTACTATGGATTTATTCCCTTCAAAATAGCTAGTTGAGCAGTAGTAACAGCATCCATCTTGCACTTTTCCCTACTACCAAACTGTGGACAGTCAACTTCCCTGTCACACCTCCTTGTGCCAGCAGCTAGAAACATCGCCCCACAAACTCTGGTCTCTTCAGACGTGTGTTTTAGGCTACAGAAAGAGTCATGGCACTGCTAAGTCGTATGAACAAGATAAGCAATTCAAACAATTTACTTGAAGACTTTATAACTGATTTGTTTGAAAGAGAACTAAGTCATTCAAATAAAATAAACTTTAACAGTGGCCTCAATTTTAGTTACATGAGAAAAGCAATTTTTCAAACATCCACATTTCTCATAATTTGAGCTACAGTAAGTAACATTTCTGGAAATTGCTGTGTTTGTTTGAGCATATTGTCTACGACTTTGCTGCTAATTACCATATCATCTTTGATTGCTTCACATATGAAAATTAATATCTGTATTCAATGTTAAACATAGTTTTACAATGGCACAACAATATACAGTATATGTTCTAAACAATGTACAAGCTACATTTAAGCTGAGTGATCATGATAAGATCTGTTCCCCTGGGAAATTTAGCAACTAGCATCAAGCTGGTAGCTGATTTTTGGTCTAGGACCTAGAAGCCTCATTTCAGTGCTTAAAACATGGCATATTACAGCTTTAATTTGTAATGGATAATACAAGACAACATATGCCCAAATACAAGCAGGCATGTAAACATCTGATGTACACTGTCAAGAAGAGGGTAATCCCATATGGATATGGACAGTTAATCAAACGATTAACGATTTTCTGACTACTTCAGCTGGGTTGTGAAGAAATAATCCAGTTGCAGCCTCTACGTAAACATATTTCAGTAAGTGGGCCATGGTTAGTCTCCTCAGACTTGACTTACAATCTTAGAGTTGTCTTCCACAACCCAATGAACCGGAGCGTCATCAGCAGCCCTCTGGAGACCCCGTTTTTGGATAATCTGCAGGCAGAAACAAGAACAGCGCATTCAGAACCTTGGTTCAATCCTCAAGTAAAACAAAATTACAAAATTTACTGTGCAGTACAGAATAGATATGATGATGTACAACTACACATACCTAAACCATTATTATGCAAGTAGCCAAATAGTACTAGTATTTTTTTTAATGTTGAGCCACTGATTATGTTTACATGCACACAATAACCAAATTATTGCCTTTATGCAGATTTTGACAATAATTTGATGAGATGTTAACAAACGTAGAGTAAAAATCCTTCACTATTCTCATTTTTCACACAATTTTGCATGCCGATTGTTGAATCGCCCCCTCCCATATGGGCTACACCCAACGTCAATTATTTCTCTCCTGTCATAAACTACAGTCACACTGCAGCTGCTTACCACATTGCGGATGCATAGCATTCCATGAACCCATTTAATATTCTGGTATGAGGGGCATGAAGGTTGGTAGTAACATTAACGATTCAATAAATTGAAAGTATGTTGGGCAAGTCTGAAAACTCTCCAATAATGTGGCTAAGGTCCGTACATGAATACTGCAATTACGTTACTTTGAGCCAAGTAACATCAGATTAAGTTCTTAATTTATTGCTAATGATCTCATTGTCACATTAAACTGGAGTATTGGTGGCCAGTTTCATAACTCCTGTTTGCTGTAGCAGCCTGTGCCTGTCCTTCACGTTCTGTGGCAACTCATGGCCACTTTGTATATGTTGTTTGTATACTTTCTACATGACTTAAGAAACGTGAATATTAATAACCTATCCATCTATTTGGGTTCACTGGTAAATTCAGCATTTTGCTGTCATTTGTATAAACAAACATTGCCACTGCATCCAGTTCAACTTCCTCTACGACCTTTTTGATACATGCTCACAATAAAAAAATTAAATGAAATCGGGCTGAGGTGTTTATTCATGTCTGAATAAATCAAAACACTGAGCAGAAATCTAGGTGTGTTAACTGGGTTACGATTACAATGATTTTTACATGACATTTGCAAAAGCTGTATTGCCTTGATCAGTTCAAGATCAGATTATCAGTGTGCATGTAAATGTAACCTCTGTATTCTAAATACAAATAACTGCTTTCAAATAACAAATTAGAGTATATTAGTTTACTTATCTCTCTCTATATATAATCTATATCATCCATTTTACTAGTCAAACACACCTCTGTCTGTAGCTCTTTTGTTCTTTTTGCAAAGTCAGTTTGCTGATTAGGCCTGGGTAAAAAAAGATACAACATATTCAGGATATTGGCATTTTATTGTTCTTGATTTAGAACTGAATCAATTCTGCACATCATACTGATATTACAACAAGGGCAGATGCCATTTTCTTACTTTCATCCAGGGCTCTGCTCCTGTCGGCATCAATGATGCAATCATTTCATAATTTCTACTTTAAATAGTAAAGTAGTCGGAAGGCCCCACTCGACCAAACTACTTAGAGGCTATGAAGATTACAGGCAGCATCAACCATAAGCTAGCTCATTTCAGACTATAAAAATGGTGTGGGGAGAACTCAAAAAAGTAATACGGTCTGGAGGCTTTGCCCTTCGAAATTACAAGAAATAAAAAAAAAACATCAATCACAATCAGGTAAGGAAACCAAGTTAGCATGAACTTTCCTGTCAAGCAGGCCAACTGCTGAATGCCAGTAAATCCTGAGTGTGGCTGGGCAGTTACTTTGGCAGGTAACAAGCCATTGATTTCAAGGTCCTATTCCATTCTAAAAATCATTTGGGGAAATTGAGAAAGTGACTAGTGAATTTTGGGATCCATCAGCTACTGTGGCTAGTGGAGAAGTAAAAATGAATTTCCTGTCCTAACCATTAAGCCCACTTACTGCAGTACTTCTGACTGACAGATCTTATAGTCTGTTTACCTGTTCATGGTACTTCTGATTTTGGGAGAGTGGTGACCCCCGGTCTGGTGTGTTCTTAACTCTGACCGCTCCCTGTCTGTCAAGGGAACGGGGCCTGGGTCCTTTGAACTGGTTACGCCAGTGCCATGACTTCAGCTCTTCGTTGACCACTTGTCGTGGGAGACCAGTAGAGCGGTAGTGTGGATGTTCCCATAGGGAGGGTGAGTGGGTGAGTCTGACATCAGGAGGCAAGGGCCTCTGCGCTCTCTGAGGGTGCACAGCAGCCTCTTTATACCAGTAGTCGTATCTGTTGGAAGGACAGGGAGCCTGCTGGACATAATAGCTCCGTGCCATATCCACATCAAATGGGTAACCCACTTCCTCGCTGTAGTAGCCTTTGTGAATGCTGGGGCTGGACTGGTGCCTGGTATTCTGGTAAAAGCCAGTGCTTGGGAAGGCTAGTGGTCCAAGGCTGCCAACTGGGCCATAGTGCTGGTGCTGGAATGCAGACGGACTTTGTTTGGGCAGATCACAGGGCATTTCTTGACATGGGGAGCTTGTGTAAGAAGTAGATGACTGTTCAGAGTTACTATCCTCAGAGCTAGCATGGCTTCTGTAGTTCACCCTAGGGGCAGGAGCCTCTGGTAAAGTCACTGTGTAATCCGTCAGTCGCCTCCTCGGACATCTGGTGCGACCACGATCCTTTTCTGGGCCAAATGGAGATTCAGTGTTGGATAACCTGCGTAAATCATGAGAGAATGTTACATGGCAAGTATGACAAGAATGTTACTCAGCAAAGGCAGTGCACAAATTCACCTTTTAAAATGGATACATTTTATTTATGCAGTATCTGTGTTTTGTTTGTTAAGTATTTTAATCTGTACACCTGTAACATTTGCCTTTACACATTCAATATGAATCACTTTAATAGAATATCAGTGTGCTTTGCAGTTAATTGCGTGCTCAACATAGGTGTGCTGACATAGGTGTGCTTGAGGGGGAAGGCTACCTGAGGGAGAGCTGTCGGTGCAGACGCATCTCTGGTGTAGAGGGGGTGCTGTTCGACTGGGAGTGGCACAGCCTGAGATGGGAAAGTTGCAGTGGCAGGGGAGAGTGTCCTAAGCAAGCCTCCAACGGTGGCAACACTTCAGTAGTGGCTGGACTGCTGAATAACCAACATGGCAGCTTAAGAAATGTGTAATCCTTTACATTTGACAAATATAAAAGGAAACTGAACAGCTGCCTGTCGTGTCATTTTAAATAAAAGTAGAAATTCCAAGGTTTCAAATGATATAAAAAATATGAAGTTAGCTCACAGAAATGTGGGTATCAAGGGGCGTAATACATCCCAATTTGCATTGGTGTATCAGCAGTGATTGTATATGTGCATAACACTGACCCATTATACTGTCGGAGCACACTTCATCTTTTTTCAAATACTCACTGCTTGATGCTACATAAACCAGTCACTCACATTCACAGTTTGGAGTTGCACAATATTGTTTTTAAGGGATGGTGTTACTCAGTTACTTCCGTTGCCCAGGTTTTCCCAGCCTTTCCAAAGGATCAAACATCACAAGGTTTGTGATGTTTGATCTCTCTCGTGCTACATGATAAAGCACAAAGGTGTGCTTCACTGTAAGACTTAGAGTGCAGTGAAGCGTCAGCTTCAGAGAGCCACACAGTTTGGCTTTCTCACTTTGAGGCTACCAGTGCCCAGAAAATTTGGATTTCACCGAGACAATTACTACAGTCTGTAATAACTGAAGGACTGAGAAAGTTTAATAAACATAATAGGATTTAACTGACAATTCTTTGCTTTTCCTACACCAAAAACATGATTCATAGGAAGTTGATGTTCTCATTTACCTTGACTTGCTCTTACTGGAGGAGCGTGACTTCTTGGTCTTCTGATAAGGTTGGTCGAGACTAGACTCTGTCCAGGGGGAGTGCTCAATGGGAGGGGCGTCATATACAAGGCTAGAGTCAAGACTCAGCATGGGCTCAAGACTCGGATGGGGAGACTGGCTCGGGGTCAGTGCCAGGGCCTGTGAGGTCACAGATGGAGACATGTAGGAGACGTCTATGGAGGACTGTGAGGACACGGGGAACGGCTGGGGAGAATCTGTCTCTGTTGGATAAGGAAGTCCAGAGGATGGTTGTGATGACTGGCTGGCCACTTCTAGAGAAAAATCAAAATGATTCAGTGTATGGTACATGCTTAAAGTTATTTTGACAAGCATCAATACATGTTTACAAATGACTGCTTCACCTTCTCTATAGATTATTTATAATAATAATTTATATTAATGAGGAAGTGTCTTTTAACAACAGAAAAAACATGGAGTGTGGTATCAGCCTACTGTCAGTTAAATACTTGTCATTAGGGGGCTGGGCAGCATTACTGCTGGAAAAGTTTCTTTTTGTATGTATACTGGACTCTGCATATTAGATGGTCAACTGGTTATGTGGCAAGCATTGTCCAGCTATTTACACCAAAAATTTGGTCTTGATCTTCCTCTCATCAATGCTAGACTAAAAACCACAGTTCTGCCAGTAGTATAAATCAGGCCAAAGTATTTCTCTGAAATCGTACCTTCGTCGTGAACAGCTGAATCGGACAGAGAACTGTCATCAGAAGTACCCAGATCTGAAAAATAAAAACAATTAAAGCAAAATGCACAACTCCTTAATTCATATGTAAAGTATTACATGAGATCCTGGTCAGTTTAATCATTACAACATTGTGAAAAGATTTATGAAGTCATCAGGTAAAAATCAGTCCATCTTGAAAGGGATTTGATCTCAACAATGTTCTTGTTGCCTGGCAGGACGGCTCTCACCTTGCTGTGCAATATTATAAGCAGGGCGTGGCGAGGATCGGCCGTGCTCCAGTCGAAGCTGAAAGGCCGTCTCTTGCAGCTCTTTGAGTTTCTTCTCCTCCCGCTTGCATTGCTGTAACCGGCTCCTCTTAATAGCCTTATTCAGGTGATCCTCTCGGCAGAGTTTGCGCGCCGCCTCAAATATCTTCGTCTGAAGCGCTAACTCGGCATCCACCAAATTCAGCTCTGACTCCTGTAAGGTTACGGCGGGGGGAGAGAGGAAGACAACATGTGTGACTGCAAATGAAGCACCTCTTCCTGGCTCTTAGAGAAGTTTATATATCTAGTGTCACAGAGGTCTATGCAGTGACATGCTTCATTCTTGCATTCTGTAAAATATGCCCTGCTGCTTCTACCTCTGCTCCTTGAGGGATACTTTGTTCATCCAGTCTGAATGCAGCTCCAATACGTCTTCGAACGTGAGGAGGCTTCTCTCCTGGGAAAAGCGGGTAATCTTCTGACAGCCGGCCTGTCAGCTCCTGAATGGCACAGAGAATAGCACAAATGCAACTGTCACCAAAGCAACATTTGAACATGAGTAAAAGTTTACATTTCTGTACACAGTTATAGCCTTGGTGAAATTCTACCCTATGCTTCAAATAAGGACATATCTCTCTGAGTAGTAATGAATCATTTTATTCTACCTGCCGAAACCAAAATCTTGAGATAATATTGTCCTCATTTTGAAATAATGTACAAATATCTGTCCTCCTTGCATGTTGAGGCATATATGTTCAGGGAGTCTGTTGCACAATTCTGCTTTTGCATAGATTCCCTTTCACAACACATTCTTTGGATCTCACTTACTGAATCCCGTATCAATGGCCTGAGAACGCACTATTACTAATTTCATTTGAGAACAGTCATAACACACCCTTACTTTGAGTCAGCCAACTTCACAGACAGACGACGACATAAGTGTTGCCCACAATCTTACTTGTTCTTTTGTCACTGAAAGAAGGGAGAGATGTCCTAAAAGCCTCCTATTAGTACACCTGAGCATGTCCCAACAGGAATGCCCAGCCCGAGTGTCAACAGGAAAGAATGATCAGGCCTGAGATTTTACCCTGCAGCAGCAGCTACAACACATGACAGAGACCGTCCCAAGGTTGAGTATGTATGTCTAGTTTTGGAAATGACTTCTTTATTTATTGTGGCATTTTGTAGCCTGTATTAGATAATTCACAGTGGAGAGATACAGGAAAAACTGGGAGAGAGAGGGGGGTGACATGCAACAAAGGTCCCAGGCCAGATTTGAATTTGAAGTACGGTGTGATAGCATTATAGCCAACTGAGCAACCAGGACGCCCCTTAAAAAGAACTTTTGACAGACACTTAGAAAATCCCACTGAAGCCATATTGCGCGGTCCAATTTCACTATACAATGTATCTGAAAGAAACGTGTTGTTATTGTGTTCTTCTCAGTGTTTAGAACCAAAGTAAACTGGGGTTACAGAGGACAGGAGGACAGATTAAAGTCCTTTCGCTTACCCTCAGTAGGGTGCCTGTCCGAGCAGAACCCTTCTGAGATTAACATGTCTCATAAATGTCTTCCGATCCAGCTTAGTTTGCAGCAACACAGTTGTCCGACGGTTAAATGTGTCATCAAACCACCTCCACTGAACTGCCCAACCTACTTAGTCCACAACAAAAGGTGCTTGATCCTTTGAAACACAGCGAGTAGACTTTGTAACAACATGCCTGATGACGTAAGACTTGTCCAACTTTTTGTTTTTTAAGTATTTTTTTTACACCTTTATAAACTTACCTTAGATTATCACGAAAATGTATGTAAATCTTTTGTTCTGTGACATGTAATGCAGTCTCTGAACCTATACTATGCAATGCTTCATTAGTTTTCAGTCTGTTGGCCTGTTAATCTGTAGATCACTGTTACTCACAGCTTCTCGGATGCAGAGTTTCTTCAGCTCCAGCATGCAGAGCTCCAGTCGGTCTTGGAGCGCCTGGTGTTTGAGCTTCATGGCCCGCGTGTGAGTGGTCACATCCTTCGTATGGGTTGTGGGACTGTCAGAACCTGTGTGCAAAGAAGCAAATGTTCCCACCTGAGACTATATGGCTGAAATATGACAGTATAAAATTGCAAGGTTATTAACCCGTCATCCTTGACGGGTAATGTTACATGAATGCTGTTACGCTATCAGTCTTCTTCACTGTTTGATCCTACTTTTTGAATTATAAACCGCTTTTTAAGACTCATCTATGGGAGTGTTATCTAATTTGACATTACAAACTCTTACTTAGTTATTAAAATGTTTTAATTTATAACTAATTAGTATCATGTCTAAACTTCCACTTAATTTGTAAATCATTTTTCACACTACATTTCTATAACTCCATAGAATTGTAGAGAAATAGACTGGTGAGCTAATTAAAAGCTGAACATGCACATTTTCCAACCATTTTCCCTACAGATCAATATAATACAGGGTAGCCAATTATGTTAATAGACTTAGACTGTTATAACTCAATATTTTTCACTATAAGTCGTTGCAATTTCTACTTACTTACTTAGTATGGTTAGCTAACTAAAAGATACCCAATATGTGACACAATAGGTAAAGTGGATTCAAATGATTGTCCCATTCCAATTAATTTCCCCAGAAAAATTTATCTTTCTTGGCAATCCTTGTTTTCACTGATACAGAGTGATACTGAAACTGCAGTAAATGCGTGGTAGGAATTTCTTAACTATAAACAATGTGTGGTTGTTCAGCTGGAGCTGTCAAGGTGACTAATGACTTTAGGATCATTCTTAGGGCTGTGGGAATGGCTTCGGGTAAACTGCACTGACTGTCACATGCCTTCAGAGATCATTAACAGAGTCCCTGCAGGTACTGACAAACAGAGGTGTGACAGGAAGGAGGTGCGACAGGAATACAAAAGGGGCAAAGAAAACCTCTTCCGAGAATGGCAGCCAAAAACCGTGGTGTCAGTAGTGACAACCCCCCTATTCTTTCCAGATTGACAATTTCTCATTGTAGAGAGCAAAAACATCATGTGGCTCAATTACATATGGTGCAAGGAATGTAAGCATGGAAAGAGCATATCAGTAGGTGCTACTGGGTGCAGCAAAAAAATATTTCCTGACCTTGCACTTAATTCCAAGTTAATGTAGGCCTACGGGACTGGGAGGAAAACGAGGACAACCTAATGTTGTGACTGCCATTCACAAAGTTGAGTCTAGATACACACAAAATATCGTCTGGCTTATGAATACAAAGACATTTCAAAATACTTCCAAAGCACAATATTGAAGCACGATGAATAAGCACTCAGCGCAGCATCACGTAAAAGTTAACGAGTGCTGTGTTTTTAAAATTTTCTTTGTCCCCTTATCCCCAACAAATAATGTAAAAAGAGATTTGAAAGGATTCAGATTCGATAAGCAGATTCGATACTGGATTCAGATTTGAGAAAATGCTTTCGAACCCTAAACACAAACTAGTGAAATCACATGACTGATTTCCCCCCAGTGAAACACCATGAAATACAATGAGTTGTTGCTCCATCTTTAATCTAGATCATTCATGGTCCTGTTGGCATGTGCTAGGTCATTTGCAATGAAACGTGAATCACATGTTGGAATTATGTCGCCAACATAATTATCAATTCTACACTTTTGAATATATCTTGCATGTCGTGCAGGATATAGTGACTGTGATTTGGCAATAGGTCACAATGGACCGCATGCATCTTTACTTCCTCTCATCTAAGCTTTCACATGACTTGTTTTCTTCCACCAAGCAGATGATCACTTGTTTTCCAATGCCTAGAACTACTACCTTAATATAGATCAAACATGGTATAGGCTGGAATGGAGAGTTGGATTAGAGAATGTAGATTATGTTATTGAGAACGTAATTTATATGCACTGTGCCGCCAAGAGGATTATAGCAATAGTAGCTAACGATATGTAATCTTCTGTGATTGTGTTGTGCTCTGACAGGGTGTCATTTTGCTAAATACAGGGTGTAGAAGAGCAATCATTTTGGGGTCATTAGAAAACTTGGATTCCTCTCTTTTACATTTGACAAACTAGTGCGCTATAAATGACGAGATATTTCTCCATGCAAAACTAAAATGGACAGAGGGCTACTCAAAATAAATGATCAGTACTTTGTCTCTAAATTCCCTCAGAGCTTGTTTATTACAGAGGTTATGATGTCACAGTACTTTGTATATAGTTACAATTCCTCTACCACCATTATCAAATTAAATGCATAGACAGTGTAGCACAGGCTATTTGAAATGGAGTGGTTAAGTATTACAACTGTGTGCAGGGCAGGAAACTCACTTTTTGTCTGCAGGCCTTTAACTCCCAGAATTCACCAGCCACTATATCTATTTTAGCAGCCACATGATTTTTAGAGTAGAGTAGGACCTCCAGACGAGAGCTGCTAAACAAACTTACCAGCTAAAGCCAAAATATACCAGCACTTGGCTAGTGGATGATGGTGAACTGCCCACTCTCATTTTGTGTTTTGCAATAAAAGAGGTGAATTTTGGCAGAGGTGGCTCTATATTAGGAACAGGATCTGAAATGAACACCTGCCAAACGCTAAATGCCAGTAAAAGCTCGGATAAATCAGTAAGGTTCACCCACCACACTGGCTGATAACTATTTGACGATAACATTTGAATGGCTCAATGATATACAGTCTTTGGTCTTTGCTTATTCTCCTTGCTGACCACTGTCAACTCTCTCCGACCAAAAGCAAAACAATGAATCTGTATCAAACAGGCTTCTGATTGGCTGCCTGTTAAGCTGGCTCTACACAAAGCGGTAGCGTCTAAACTTCTGCAAACTTTTCCTCTTGTTTCTCTGCTGTTCTTAACTAATCTGGATGTTCTCTCATCCACTACCACCATTTACAATCCCTGTAACCATATGGTATACAATGCTGCCTGAATGCACACAGTAATGAATGTACATATGTAGAGTGATTTGTACAGTCAACCTATTCATAGTACTCCCATCATGTCACATGCTTTTCCTACCAATATGCTGCTTTACCTTATACACAGCTCATTGTCTGTGGCTACTGTGCGGTGATGTAACACAACACTATGAATTGTAGGTGTATTTCCTTGCACTGAATATGAGGTACTTTTGTCTGTACCATGTGTGCCAGTATTTACTTATGTTACATTAGTTGTTGATAAGTCCCTGTACCAGCCTCACCAAGTGTGCCTTTATTGTACCAGTGGAATAAAGTGATTCTGATTCCACAACTAAAGCAAAGAACCAGTATCAGTAGGGCACAGCTATATTTTATTTGAGTATGATATGAATAAATGTATAACGTCAGGATTGCTATTAACAAACCCATTGAAAATAAAGGTTTACTCATTTGTGCTCAAAAAACATTAAAACTTCTGGACATGAACACATGTCCAGGAATAACTGCACTACCTACCATTTCATAATTCCAGGCTTCAAAAGCCATAATTGTAAACTCAAGGTTGAAATAGTAAAGAAGTTGACTAATTAGAGGAGGGATTAAGAGTTCTTTCAACTAGCAGAGAAGTGAACCTAATGTAGTCAATATGCCATATTATTTATGACTGTATATGTAGGAAGGTGTTAAACTGAAGGATTATTCTGACCACTACATTTTGTCCAAAGAAGGGCCGGTAGCCACTTACTTTCTTCAGTCAAATACAATAAGAATAAGTTTTGATCAAATTCAATCAGTAGTTTGGTATTTGGCTTCTTCTGGTTAAGGTCATTTGAAAAGCAGGTACTTAGATAAGATTATCAAGGGTTGGGTTGGAATAGGGCGTGAACATTGATTTAGGCCTCAGGCAAGGTTGGTGCATTGTTATAGAAATTATTGTATAATTTAAATCCATGTATTAGGTATGCAAAGGTGTAAGTCCAATATATGGAGTCTGAACAATAACAGAACATTTTGACACATGATCAATCTTCTGAAATGAAGCAATCCCACTCAAATTCATATGTTTTATCAACAACTATAGCAATTCAATAAAGCTGCTAGTGTTTCTCATACAACGTTAATATTTGGGCGGCCCACCCAGGTAAATGAATAGCCCGCCTAGTAAATTTTTGTCTTGGATTCATTTCGGGTGCCGTGATGCATGAAGCTGGCGGTTCTCGCCAGTGTAGTTTTCAAACAATCAAGATTTAATGCTGCCAGCGCTGAAAGTGAACTACAATGACCATAATTCATTGCTCCTAAGATGCAGCACATCTGTGCTCCTTTGAGTCACGGTGTGTCTGTGCCACCACAAACTGAATGGAGGAACAGTTTAAAACACAGAAGTATAATAGTCCGCTAATGTTGCAATGCCATTAGCTTATACTCAACTGAGAGACTTCAGTGCCTGAAAAAATAGGCAATGTGAATGTGTATTCCCCCACTAAACAGAACAATGTCTATAAACAATTTTTAAAGATAGTTGTGCTACTAGATTTTTCCAAAATCCCCGGTAGTAACACAGAGAACCGCCTTACCAGAATGAAGGATAATGCCGCTGTCGGTGTCACTGATCTCCCCGTTGCCTTCCATGTCAGTAGGTCAGCTTCTTGCTGCTGTTCTTCAGTGGCGGAGGCAAAGGATAATGTCGAGGTTCACCATGCCCTGTGGAGTACAATTACAGCTTTATAGCAGCCATGACTATTTTCAACCTTTTCCAAATCTACAGTAACCAGAGTTTCACAAAAACAAGGGGTAATACTGTTTTTCACTCATTGGCTTATTTAATTCATTGCACCTATGTAGAATGTCTTTGTTATGACTGATGAGTTGAGGCAAGATCTCTTAAATTCACATATTTTTGAAAGGCCATGTGCATTTGTGGTAAGAGTTGTCTCTCTGATATTATTATTACATGGAAAACAAACCTTTACTGCATCCAATGCCAAATATTGTTCCTGCTAAGTGCAGGAAATATCTGTCATTGAATATTTAACAGGGTTTCAAACTGAATCAGATCATATTTGCAGCTGAAGGCAATGTGAATTTGAATTAGAATTAGATGTCACGACAAGCCACAAACACTGAACAATGAGCTGAGTGGGTCTGTAGTAGTGAATCCTAAATACAGTGCAATGAGATATCCAAGGAAAATACCAAACCAATTTGCCCAAGACTCAATGATGTTTAACATGGCCTCCCTTCCACATTATTTTATTGTTGTTTCATGAAACTATCATTATGTCCTTTTAGCAAAGCTCCAAAAGACCAAACCAGAACAGATTCAAACTGTGACCATCTAGCCCAGAAAGCACAGAGTCAGTGTTTAGCCTGCCATTTTCAGGAAGATGTTAAAAAATGCCTGAATGTAAACTAGTACAATAATACTTCTGTGAGTTGAAGCGACTAGTAATTAGGCTAAAAATAAAATGAGGACTAATAGTTGCTAGGTGGTCAAAATCCAAAAAGGTCAAAATGTTAAGCCAAATAGCAACACACTCTAATAACATAAAGAAAGATTGCAGGTTACTTAGATGGTGACCTGTTGCTTGAATGATTCAGGTGTGACAGGCCATTCTGAGACACCTTGATCCCGGTCTAGTGGAGTCATAGTCTCACAAAGCATGAGTACACACATGTTGCTATACTGAGTCTAGGGAGTTTCCTGTGACTGCCTGTTTGCGAGTCTCTGACGTCACCTGATCACCATTATCTCAGCGCTGGTAATGACTGACTCAAAATGTATGAGCCATATATGTTAAACTGCTGGTTTGATTATTAACTATGTGAATACAGGAAATGAGGAGCGAGTTGAATTCCATCACACTGGCTTGTTGAGGTCTGCAACAGAGGATAGCCGATTGTCCGAAATGATCCTTCCTCCATGCATGTGCTCACATAGATGTGATTGGCTAATTCATGATTTAACAACGCCCAACAAAAACATCACACTGCATTCTTTTCACCAAAATAAACCACTTCTTTTTGAGACATGAATTACCCACAAGCTAGGTTTTGCAGAAATGTTAGAATCAATGATCTTGGGTATCCATTGGCACTTTTGGAATACAAATATCAATTAGCCAAAGTGGCATTTTCCCACAGTAGATCGGGCAGGGAATAATGATCAATGATTAGCATGTTGGTCAACAGGTCTACAAAAATCTTACTCAATGACAAGATTAATTATGTCTACACACTATGAAACTATATGCAGCAGCTAGTGTTGTCACAGTACAAACGATTTTTACCTCGGTATCAAAACCAGGCAAAGGATCACAGTTTTGAATCAATGTGATACCAGCAAAAAGAAATGAAATAAACTGACAAACACCGCAATACTTATCTAATACTTAGTTGCATGAAGTAAGTCAACCCCCCCCCCTCCCAACAATATACACAAACACACACACACACATATACACACACACTGTACTTTTAAAGCAGGGGTCTCCAATCATGTGCCACGGAGGCCCGAGAGTGTGCAGGTTCCTCCTCTCTGGTCGAAGGTGTTCTAATCATTGAAATCCCCTGTCGTCGTCTTTGGTTGAAATGAAACCTGCATACTCTTGAACCTCCATGACACATGATTGGACTCGTTTAAAGTTTTAAAGGGAAGCTGATACTACAAGAAGTGTCACACTGTAGAATGTATTTTGTTGTCAAAACGCACCGCATGGACTGATGTTACATTAAGTCGTCTGTAAAATCATTTTCGTGTAAAATGTTTGGCAAAATTGATCTATGTGTGAATAAATACAGTATGTCTCTACTATAACACATTTTTATACAATTGTTCATTTTTGAATGACACGAAGATACAGTATATAAAGACATGAAAGACTGTGGTAGGGGTATTTTTCAATTCTGGGTTAGGGTTAAAAAGAAGAAGTATGGAGCAGTTTCTAAAGGTACTGAGATACTGTACCGTTAGTTATGAAGAGTGGTACACCACTCAACACTGTTGCATGGTGTACCACTCTTCATAACTTTTAGTCAAGTGTCAGTCATTTCTTTAAGAACCGCAGATGAAACAGTGAAACCAACCCTGACATAATTTGTGATCAAATCAGGTTTATCTCTATATAGAATATATCAAAGAAAATACCTTGTTGCCGCAACAGCAGCGAAAATGTCATTTTTACAGATAGAAACAAAACTTCTGACTTATAGTCTGTCTTTGAAGAGTGAAATCAAAACATGTGAATGTCTTGTTATAAAACTAATATTATATACTATTTCACAATTAATACAATGAATGAGACATTGCACAGTGAGCCAGTAGCCGGTGAAGCTATTGTAGAAATGGACACATGGATCAATTAAAAAAGACACAGGAAAACATTTTCACTAGCACAACATATAAAACAAAATGTACTTACTTTATGAGAAACTTAAGACAGAAAAAATCCAAAAAACTGGAAACCCAAAATTCCTGACTTGAATGGAAACTAGCAAAAGCTAAACTGCTTAGAGAGTAGAGTCTGGACAGGAATGAGAATCTCACCCACTCAGGAAGGCTCGCCTACTGAAAAGGAGTGGCCACAAACAGAGGGCTGAACATTGGAGTCAGTATCATATGACTCAACTCTTGTATTTGAGTTTGAAACAGTGTCGACAATAACAAAGATAAAGACAAAATACATTTCTCTCTTATCAGTGTCTTGAAAACTGGGAGGTAACCCATGAATAGGCTGAAACTTGTGTACCATTACCAAGGCACCATTGCTGTCAAAAACACAGCAGTACAAATATTTAAAGAAATATTAGAAATATTTGGGCACCAATACCAGAATGATGTTGGCATTAAACATCAAATTTTAGCAGTCAAAGGATGTTCATTGTTGAAATCAGACATTCATTTTTGGGCCCAAATATGAGGGACAATTTGCAAGGTGTCTATCTTTAAAACATTCAAAGACAATCTCTTGACAGAAACAAAAACCCCTGTGTTGGTCACACACTATAGATAGCTCTTTCATGAAGTCTTTTATAGATCCATACAATACAGAGCAAACCAGAGCGAGTGTTAACAGCCTTGGACTGTTCTGTTCTCGTAACAATGACGGCTTGAAATGATTGTTAACTCTTGTGAGAGCTGCTCCGCACATCGAAGGTCAGAAATCTGGTCAATGCATATCTACTGCCATCTCCTGGTTGTTTAAGAGGCCATCAAAACTGTCTGTTCTTGAGTTAACCAAAAACTTTGGAAGTTACTAGCCTAGACTTGCAAATAAATCCTGTATCATTTATGTGTAGCCTGTGCAACCCTCTTCACCATTTATCCACCTACATGCAGATTGACAATTCTAAGGCCTTCTGATCTGAGGCTCGCCACTTTTGTTTCCCCTGAAAAGCGGGAACCACATGGCGGTGGGATAGTCTGTGTGATTTACAGAGACCCAGAGTTAGCACCTGCTCTGCAACTGCATGGCTCACATTCACTCAGAATCCCAATATTCATTTAGGCTTTCCAAGAATGTCTGTGCTTAGACACTCTGAACAAAGTCCAGCAATTCCCAGACACTTGAGTATCAGATCTCAAATGACATGGCACCAACATAGCAGCAGCTACAGCACGAAATAGGCGGATATTTGATTCAGTCCTTTCTACATTTAGGCTTCACAGTGTAAGCACAATTGGGCCCATTTCATAAATACCAGCCACGGCAGATAAATATCTTAAAATATGTTTGGCTTTAGCAATATAGTATAACCTAGAGATATCTAACGTCTTGGATAACCCTTCAGTAGGTTAGCAGTGAGTGACAACATAAGAGACTAAAATCATGTTGAATTTGACTACATGAACTTTCTTTTTTGACAGACACTAGAGTGAGGAGTATGTGCTTACCATGTGCCCTTACCAAGAATTTAAAAATTACTGTGGTACCATGCCATATTTGGCCCAACACCAAGTTCAGAGTTTTACAGTAAGTCAGTTTTAGTCAGAAATAACAAAATAGACCCTGAAACAAAAGTAGCTTTTTTGGTGACTATTTTAGAAACCAAGTGGTACAGAGTTACTTTGTGCTGCAACGGCAGAATAAAGAGGAGAATATTTGCATCAGTTTTGTAATTGATATGTTAATAAGTTTATTGGCTAAAAGCCATTCATACATAGCATTTGATTTCTTAGAGCACCAAACATCACATATCTGGTCAAAGCCTATATCGAAGACAAACAAATATGCTCAACAACATGGCAGTGCCTGGAGATTGGTTTCATGGCCAGGTGAGCAATCTCGCCTTTAGCATTCACTATGATGATGGATGTAATCAATCAGACATCAAATTGAGTTGTGGGTGGGTAAAGGCTGCAGGGAGGAGGGATTTACATCCTGCCTATTAGCATCGATATGGATAATACAGTAAGCATGACTACAGCAGCGCCTTGTAGAAAAAGGCTGCAAGCCAAGCAGAATGTTAACCTAATATCAAAATGGAAGTGAAGCCAAGCAAATGAAGAATATGACAACAATATTGAGGCTGCCTTTCCTACTAGAGGGGAGTTAGGGAGTGGGAAATGCTAGAAGAAACAGGCCAACATTTTAAAATCCAGCTAGACACAGTGCTGGCCTAAAACCTCCCCTGACATTGCAGTCCAATATTCAGGGGGCTGTATACTTTGTATAGTTCTGACAATGCTGTGCACATGCATATGAAAGGAAGAAGCTTAGACACACTGAGCGAGCAGCTGTGGTTGAATTGTGACACTGGAAAGGCAGGGGGGAAGCTGAAGAGTTGGAAGAGACAGGACGGCGACCACACAGGAGATATTTTTTGTCATGATGTGAAGTTGATTTGCTCTATCAATAATGTACTTCCAACAACTGTGCAATTGCAGTTTTCAAGTCCATTATGCCCATTAGTAAGACTAGTCAGTTTGGATAAACACAGTTCCACTACACCGCTGTACAAAACAGGCACCGGTCCAGTATAAAAGTAGCCAGTTGGTGGATGTCATGGGTGGTTTATATAAACCAGAAACCCCAGAGAGACAGAGAGGGGGCTTTGTGTAGGCAACACAGCAGCTGGCAAAACAAAATTCTTTAAATATTCTTGAGTCCTTTTATAACATAAGTGAACTGCTAACCTACTGCAGCCAGTGTGTAGTGCAGTCAGCTGCCAGGAGGCAGGTTTGTCAACAATCAAGCTATTTCCTCATGTGGCCAGAACGCAACACTTTACAACTTTACTGCTTCTTACTTCAGCAGGTAGATAATTTACACTTGATAATTTGACTATAATTGATGCTTTAAAAAAAGATCTAAATCTTAAGGCTTAAAAAGGACTAAAAAGCAACTTTCCAAGCTACTGGGCTCTCTCACCCCTCTGACTGGTACCCCTGTTGCCTGCAGCCAACTTTAAGCATTGAATTGCCTAAACTAGAGGTACTAATTGAGCATAATGTCGATGTGAAACGGATATGCATCTCAAATGAGCAAGTGCACCGAAGGGATATGTCTGATGTGGACTACTAAATTAGAGCTTGTGCACCACCATGCGAACCGTAGACGCCTCTGAGCTGTGACCAATCCCTAGTTTAACGCTGAGAGTGAAAACCCACCAACACCGTTTCACAGAGACCTTAAAACCACTCGTGGCCTCTTGCCCCCTGCTCTATACTTAGGAATGTATAGATTGGGGAAACCATCCCAGCACAGGAAATCACTAACCAACTAATGGGACTACTGTAGCATCAAAGCAGGCCTATTCAGAGATTAAAGCCAAAGTCTGTACTTTTTTTTAAATGCTTATGGCAACTTGGCAAGCCCCGCCTCTGGTGAGGATTCAGGCATGTATCCAATATCATTGCTAGCAACCAATGTCCCTGTGGGAAAGAGATTTATGAGCTTCAAATTGCATTCTTTAAAAGGTGTCCAACCTCGACACTAGATTTTGAAACCACTGTAGCTGAACAAATCACTGCTGTAGGGTGACAGGCTTTTCACACAGGAGGTGTGTGATCCCTGTCTATTCAAGACAACATTTTGGAGATTATGTGTAAACTGCATCTTTAAAGTAGACATAGTGTTATAACTGGCATGATTTATTGAATGGGAGTGCATGCAAGAGAATATCAAAAGCCCCTGTAAATCGATTTCATTGTTCCTCTCCCGTAAGATCTTTTTTAAATGCTTTGTTTTTCTGTTGAAAGAGGATGTTGCCAGCTCATTACTTCCCTGCTGGTCAGTACACCCAGAAGATCTCTTATTACAGTTTTCGGTACACCTTTAAACTTTGGTTCACTTTTAAAAGGACTAAAGCAAAAACAAGGACTAAAGGACTAAAACAAAAAAGAGCCAGCGAGTGCCTATGAGTATAAACCCAGGCTTACCAAAAAAAAACAAAAAAAAAAAAAGAGGCAGAACAATAACCAGATACTCTGAGTGTCCTACGTGCTCAGTGGATAGAGCATCATGTTGCCCACACACCAACACACCACTGGCATTAGGAGTAGGCTTTTATCACAACTAAGGCAACAAAAATGGCACAAATAATAAAAATAATAGGCTATTTTAGCTACTCTTTGATTTGTTCCACTGATACATTCGCATGATTGGTGCACACTATGCACAAATTGTGTGTAAATGCCTAATAATTTCATTATAGTTATCCGATGTAGACTGAAAAATTCTTCTGTTTGAGTAGTTTAACATAGTGTTAAATTTAAATGTATAATGAATGTGAAATAATGAATAATGAAACAATGAATATGCACCCTTTATGATTCCACAACAACCATAAAAGTAAAATAGTCCTGAAGGAACAATTAAATAATCATTTAATGTAAAGTTCACTAATCTGTGCATGCACGCCCCTCTATTTTTCCAGTGGTCCAAAAGTTTAGGACAGGACCACTGCTCTGGGTTAATATGCAAACTTGTGTCGAGTTTCAAGTCTCTTTGGGGGAAAGCAAAGGAAGATTCTTGTCTTTCTTGTATTCATCCATTTCATCCATACAGTCACTCAACTCTGCTTCATAATAAAGCTAACTAGCCTCAGCTGTAAAAGTGTTTAACAAACTTTAGAAACTCACTAGCTTGCTAACGGTTAGCAGCTTATTTCAAACTCTTGCCTGCTTATAATTACTTATTTCCAAATGTACAACAGTTCAGTAGCATTAGTTAAATAAGACAATGTGCAAACGTACACCAAGAGATTTAAAAATGTAATAATGTGCAAAACCTCGTCTGTGTTTTGCTCTTACCTAAGTAACGTTAGCTAGTTAGTTAGCTAGCATCGTGCTCCATCTGTATCCATGCACCCTCTGCTTCACTGGCTTGCATTATCCCAGATTGGAGCTGGAAGTTTCTTTTCTTTACATGAAGAAAAGAGGCTGAAGAAAACAACACCCTGTCCCTCCGTTGTACTTCAGTGGTATAAATTCGTGGAAAAGTTAATGAGTCAACATTAAAAGTCTGCTACATCCCCAAGCCCAACTTTTAGAGGCTAGTTCACGTCTATTGAGTGAAATCAGTAAAAGTACTACTATGCTACCTTCAGGTGCTGTCGAAAATATGACGACCTAACAATCTTCTACGGTAACCGAGTTGGCAACATGCGACGTTTAAAGGGCAGGGAGCATTGGAAGCCGTGTTGTATAGAACAGTTTTACCCACAAGTGATGGTAAATGTGATCTATACAACACATATTGGCCAATAAAACAATTAATTAAAACATCTGTTACATGTCTGATGCATATTTTCTCCTCTTCATTATGCCACTGCAAGACAAAGTAGGGATATGCCACTTGATTTATAAAATAAATCAACAGCCACAAAAAATCTACTTTTGATACAGGGTCCATTTTGTCACTTATTTCCATCAATGGCACTGTAAAGTGAGACAAGTCGTATTTACTACTGTAGATTTGAAAGTAGGAGTTTACGGCACTTGAAGGTCGCATTTTTCCATCCACGGATAGGTCGAGTGGTGAGCTTCGTCTCTGCTGCTCTGTGGGCTTTGAGGTGTGGAGGGGCTGCAGGTATGGCTTATCGTTTCTTACTGGATCTCTTGTAGGTAAGTTTAACTCGTTCGTCTCAACCATTTTTATTTATTGCATAGACGAGAAAAGTTGCCTTTTCTGATTGTATAGACCGAGGACAGCATGTGTTGGGAAGGTTTTGGGTCCTTTTTAATCTCAGTCGCTAGAGGTCAGCAGTGCGTTGCGTAGTGTGCAGGAAGCCTGAAAACCTGCCACCATAATGTGGCAGACCCATCTTCAACTTGTCGAGATTTTAACTTAAGGAACCTCAGCAAAGAAGATGTTTGTAGTTAGTTATGATTTAGTATAGAAGTGCATAACTATCTACACTGTCGGTGGAATGATAACAGTGAAACCTATAATCAAAATAGCCATCCTCCTTATACATTTTCTTATTAGGCTAACGTCTAAGAGCGAAATAAAAGTTACATTAAGCTATTCCTCATATTGCTGGGAACCCATCAAGGACCTCTGGTGGTTGTAACATCACACTAGGATGCATCATGGCTATCAGGAGCCACCGAGATCTGCTCTGGTTCACAGTGAACCAGCTAACTGGTAACTCTTGTAGGATTGTAAATGAGGATGGAAGGAAATAACTGGAGTAACCTGCAGGTATTAATGAACTGTGAAGGACTGGCAACCTGTTCAGGGCATTTCCCTGCATTTCAATCATATCAGAATTCAAAATGAGAAATATGATTTTGTAATCATAATCATCATGAAAGATAAGAAGACGCCACTAACCTGTTTTCTCTTATGGAGTGAAGGGATTGTATTTAGGCAATTCACAATGCCAGTTACAGTCATCAGTCAGCCAAGTCTCTGATAAAGTTATACTCTCATGGTTTAGAGAAGTAATATAATTTACAAAATTATCAGATATAGTATAATTATAAAGGTTTTTTAGGTAGATTTCTCTGCTGGAGTAACAAATCAAGCTAGATAATAGAAGTAGAGATTCTAGTGATTCTGCTGGTTCACCTCATCTATCTGGGTGTGTCTCATTAAATGGTAAAAATTGTGTAAAAGATTCCCAATGATTTGGTCTGGGTTGGCCAAGTTAACAATGCATATTGCTGAGATTGTATGGCCCAACACAACAACACCAATTCAGAATGCTAAAATAAAACACATCACCTACTCACTGTGCTACAAATCATTGCGAGGTTGATGGAAAACTCCCGATTCAATGAGCCATTTAGCTTGCCAATTTAAAGCATGCACAAATCTGGGTCACTTTGATATACAGACCTGATATGACACTAAAATCCAATAACCAATTCATTATTCATAGCACAAGCCAACAACCTTTAGCTGTTCAGTCATAATTAATTGCACTATATGTGAATCAGCATTTCTTAATGGATGAGCTCAGGTGGATGGGTGTATCCAATATGACAGTATAAAATGCACCAGATATTAGTTATATAGACTTGATATGACAATAAAAACGTAATAACTTATTCATTATTCACACCTTCTGTGCATGACAAGCCAACAACCTGTAGCCATTCAGCCATTGTACAATTTCACCAAGTGAGTCAACATTTGATGATTTGATGACGTATGGTGGTTAAAAGTGTCTGACTTTATGTGTGAAGTGATGGATTCGATCAGGTCCAGTGTGTTTTCTTCATGTGACGCCACAGGCTCATTAGTCTGCAAACATGTCATTTGTGTGACTAAAACTAAGTTTTTATAGTTTGTCATGATTTTTTTTAATCACAATGCATCCACAGTAGAGAGCATCATTCTTGACTCTAGCCTGATGGTGAAATAATGTTCCCACATGACAAATGGTGGTGAAATGTGTTTTACACATGGATTTCATCAGCTGAAGTGGTTTTTCAACATTTGACAGCACATTAACCCTTACCCTATAGCTTGGCGATATTGGAATTATATAATCCAACCTCATTCCACTCTGCATTGTGTGCATAACATGCAAAATAGTTTCAGTCATCAGAAGTAGTTTTTCTACTGTTCTTCTATTTGATGTGCTGTCAAAATAGTCTGAAGACCGCTGCCTTTTATTCCTCTCTGTTACAGTGGAGGTGTCACACTGACCTCCATTTATGAATATGCCTCATTTGAAACATGCTTTTAATTTCTGATTGATAGAGGATCAGGTACTGAACTAAAGTGTAGTTTGTAAAAAATTATTGAAAGTTTACCTATTAAACAATGTAAAAAGTCTATTCACTCCCTTGTTTCATTTGGGCTGAAATGCCTTCTATGAAAACAACATCATCATATCACATCCTTTTTGAACAATAACTACCTTTCATAATAGTTGAAACCAAGCCCTCTTAACACATCTTTCAACCAATCAGTCAACCAGTTTCTGAGGTTTCAAAGAAAATCAAAGTCATCACCATTTCTTGTCACTATGGAAAAAAAATACTGCATAGAGCTTTCTGTTTTCATATTATGTATCAAGAGGGTAATTATTTATTTTTACTTTGAAACTTCAGGAACTGGACTCAAATACCATCTGTACTGCAACACTTTGCTCACATATTCTGAAACAAAGTCCACCGTACGCATCAAAGTGCCATTAAGATTAAGCTTCGAAGGGACCTGAAAGACAGAATTGTAACTTCATTGTCAAAATATGATCTTGCCTTTTTTCAGTGTGTCAATTTTGCCTAAATCAAATGAAGCTCAGGACCCAGAAGTGTTTTACATATAAATTGATGGATCTGTTCATCATCTCCTAGTACCTGAGTTATCAGACAAACATACAGTAAGAAACTCACTGTGCAGTTGTGGTGGAGGTTTATAAGAAACAAGGAAACCACAGCCAATCATCTGATCTCTTCAGGGCCACAGGCCTGGCATGAGCGCTTCTGGAACGCTCTGTGTGTTTGTTTACACAGTTTTGTCAGTCCCTTTCCATATTTAATATTTCCACCATCATGCAATGCTAATTCACTTTTCAGTTCACTGTAGCTTGTTATTGTAACATTTCTTATGTTACTTTAGTGTTATTTGCATTTATGTTATTTTAGTGTTATTTGCGTTTATCATTGTTCGTCACCATGCAGTTTAGAATTTGCTCATTTTACAGGTTGAAGGTTCACTTGTCAACATGTTTGAGTAATCTGGTTCTCAAATTCAACGTTTTGTAATGAGGCAGGCTCCCAACCACAGCAGAGCTCCTACAGGGCCGTGAGAACATTACAAGGCTGTCTTCTCACCGTTGGCACCAACGGAAAATGACTGATATCTCTCACCCAGAGTGATGCCTAACAGATCAAAGGTCAAGGTCACACCTTTCACTTTGTGTGTTTTTTGACAGAGAAGTTTCAAGTCATCAAGATGTGAAGGATTTTTGATCAATTCTTAACAACTGTCATAGTTTTTTTTTTTATTATTCAAAATGTACTTTTACAAATTCTGATATAAATATTCATGACGTGGCTTTGTCACTGTTTAGTGTTTGAAGTTTAATCGTGGATTTTCCTCATTAATGAGGCGACTTATTAAATTCCAGCTTCACATTCAATAGGAAGCCACAAAATTTTGCCATAAAAATGAGGAAATAGTTTACCATCTCAAAATACTTGCACCCTATCCTCAATTCTTCCTGAATAAATGCATTTCTGAAATAAATATTCAATTAATTCTATTGATATGAGTCATTAATTTCTCTGTATTCTGCCATTTCCGCTCTACAGAAATGGCACAAGATGAGGATAATCGAAGACAAAAGCTATGTAAATTATAATATTATATGCTATTAAGCAATGCATAAATATGTGTCACAGTAGGTATTTTAAAGTACACAGATAATATTCATCAAAACCAATAATGTAAAATAGTCCTGGCAATTATTTTTTTGTTGTTGAAATTACAATCCCTATTTTTGATTTATTGCTTTATTTCAAGTAAGAGTGTTCAGTGAATTATAAGTGACTGATCAATTGGAAATAACTTTATTTTAGTATTAAATCACTTACTGTATAAAGGTTGTTTGTGTTGACTAACTTCATGAAGTTTTTTTCAATTATTTTAACATGATTTTGAAAATCATTACATTAACATCGAAGAAAATAGCTGACATAACCATAACACACTCAAACCACAACAGCTTACTTCAATCTTTAAATCATAGACCAAGTCAACACCTGTAAAATTTGCATAAATAATTGAAGTACAATGAGTAAATGTATCTTATCTGCATATTTTTTTAATCTCTACATAGCATTTCCCTATCTATTCAATTAATGCAAATGATAGACATTTTCTTCTAATGACCTTTGGATGCGTCATTTCATTCCATTTGCTTTGTAAGAGAAAAAAAAAAGTCATAACTGTTGATATATTTGATAGCTACATAGATCCTTTCCTATCTTTACTAACATAATTGGGTCAAGTCAGTTAGACCTCTATAAAAAATTTAAATAATCAGTGAGATTACAATGTGCTTTGCTCATGAATATGAAACGTGGTTAGGAAGACATTCTCAATACTTGTCTAAAATACAACTGATGAAAAGCTCACAATAAACAAATATTAAAAAGACAAATATTGGTCTTTTAAGTTTACTGCAGTTATTTGGTCACAGTAACTAAAAATAATGCTTACTTTCCTACTGAGTTAGTTCAGCTGCGATCCTGTGGTTCTTTCTACTGTCTTGCATGCCTTAAATAAGATACTGCCAATCACATTAAAAACAATGAAACATAGTTCTTTCACACTGCTATTGTTAATTTTATAATCAATTGGTGAAATGTTTATTTCACTGAAATTTCCTTATTGGCTGAAAATACCAAACACTGCTGGATTACTTGTGACTTCAAACAGTGCTGTGTAGAAAAGATGGTCAGTGTTTCTGTAAAACTATTTGCCAGGTATGAAAAGGGAGGTATGAACCTCTGCCATGTTTTTCAGGGCTTTAGAAACTGGGTGATTCATAATGCAAATGTCACAGAAAAACATGTGGGCATGAATGAACATTTGAACTTTCGAATAACTAATTTCCCCTATAACGCTCATGATCCCACTGATTTCCAGGAAGCTAATTCAGCAAAATGTATTATTGCATCAATACAGGGCATTATTATCACCAACCCTGGTCATTATTGCATCAACAGACAGACAGACAGACAGACGGAACGGGGCGATAACTGTCCAACTCCATTGGTGGAGGTAATAATATTTCTCCACCAGCGTATATAAACTTCATTGATCTTTTGGAGGTCTTGAGTATTGTTTGAAGATTCAAATGTCAATTTTGGTTATTGCAGATCACATCATATCGGATCAAGTTCTTAACGCTACATCCCAGCAAAACACAAATTTCATAAATGTTATTCTTATGACTGTGGACAATTTATTCTAGGTGTGAGTACAAGTCTCTCCCAAAGCTGAAAACAAGACTCTGTGGTGACACGATTTGGAGCTGCTCCACTGACGATGAATGGGAGCATGGTGGCCATTTTAGGACATCCTCAGCTCCTCAGCCGCCTTTGTCATTCGTGGTTATACTTTGTCAGATTTAGATGGACTTTCGTCAGTCTTAGCTGTCTTTTGTCAGATTTAGGTGGACTTGAGTCAGGTTTAGCTGTCTTTGGAGTTGTATTAGGTTTGACAAAGTACAACTAAACCTGACACAAGTCCATCTAAGTCTGACAAAAGACAGTTAAACCTGATACAATTCCATCTAAATCTGGTGAGCACCATCTAAGTTTGACAAAGTACAACTAAACCTGACACAAGTCCACCTAAATCTGACAAAGTACATCTAGGAACGACAAAGGCAGCCAAGGATGTCCTAAAATGGCCACCATTTAAAGTGGCCATTTTACCATTTCACCAGACCGACTGTGGGCATTGTGGCAGTACTTCAGTACTTAGCAGGATTTTCTTGGGATATGGGTACATTTAGTAGTTCAGGACTGTTAGCACAACCATGAAAGCCCATTTAGATCCAAAAGCTCACATTCTATAAGTGCAATAAAGTAACTGTCACTTAAGTCTCAGTTTGCTGGATTCCAACTTTAAAAGGGGAGTAGCGTATGATCATTAAACAGTCCCAAAAAATTGGAATAACATATAATAATTCTCTTGTGTGGGTGGATTTAACTTTTAAATTATAATACAATGTAATCATGATGTTAGATTCCAAATTGAATTCCTGGTTCCCCAGATGTACTGCTCCAACGACCATCTGTACAGTGAGAGTTGTGCTGTAAATAATGGGTCCTAAATCAGTATGGCTCTTTTCAAAATCTTGTTGGGGCTCCTCCAAAATCTGGGACTGGCCTGTGGAAACTTTATTCTGTTATGTGTATAGTTTTGCCAGCTGACTAACATACATACTGTATATAACCAACAGGCATTTGATGTTTAAGATAGTAGTTACATTTATATCAGCTATTGATAAGTGGGGAAAACAACAAGTTAAGATAAGTTATGTATACAGTAAAAAAAAGTGTTTATTTCATAAGTTTTCATAAGTAATTTCATAAGTTATTTTCATAAGTAAAGATTTTGATTCATATAACATTATTCACATAAAACATAACAGTAATGCTTTTCCTCAATCTATCAAAAAGAAAACAACAGCAAAAATATTCAACTAATCAGTTATAAATGTCAAAATTCTACTCATAAGATAACCGCAAAACTATTACTAAATTAATGCAATCTTACTCAATCTTACCAATTCTGTAAAGCTCATCAAAATTTTAGATTTTCATACAGTAGCCGCATAAACCTTTTCACATATATCTAGGTTAAATAATTAATGCTTGAAAGATATTAATGGATACTCAATCATATATCAGCATTACTTTACTGACTCTAAAAATTCCTTAGATAATACAATTTTCCACATAAACAAAGAATCAATTCAAAGTTATAGCATTGTGTTTTGTGATCTTTCCATACACATTACCATACATATGTACCTGCATCTATCTCTGTTTTTCCCCTCTCTACATGCAGAGAGAAAAATACTGATGATTGGTGATTGTGCAAGATGCACAATCACCAATCAAAAGTCTCTCATTACCAAGATAAGCTTAACAAGTTGTTACAGATCACAGAGCTCAAAAAATGATAAAACAGTCAAATGAATGCCTTCACAGCTAAAGATAAGTGTGGAGTCTGTACTCCATCAGATTTTGTAATCAAACGACTGAAGGCGGCTTCTCACACTAGTTGTCCCACAGCTCTCTGAAGTGCCGATATTGGTGAATGAAGCTGAAGAGTTGTGGCTGTGAAGCAGCTTTGGCTTTCCCAAGCAGGCCAAACACAGATTCTCAGCCTGTCGTCTGAAGTGATGGTCCAGGAAAAAGTAAATGGCTGGATTCACGCAACTGTTGAGGAAAGCCAGGCAGCATGAGATGAGGAGGCCATCCCTCTGCCAGGACAGAGTAGAACAACTCATATCAGCATTTGAGAGCTGCGAGCCAATTATAATGGTCTTGAACACGTTGAAGGGGAGCCAGGACACCACAAAGGCCACAATGATGAAAAGCACCATCTTCAGGGAGTGTCGGCGCCGGGCCTCGGCACGGGGATTAGCCGCAGCGACACAGTGCTTGTGTAGGTGCATAAGAATGGTGCCATAGCAGAGGACGATGATTAACACTGGAAGAACAAAAGTGAGTAACACTGTGGTCAAGCTCAGGCCAAGGAAGAAAGGTGACTGTTCGTCCTCCAGACAGGAGAGCCCGTTGTTGGACTTCTTCACGCTGCGGTACACCAGGGACGGGATGCCCAGCACCAGGGAGGCCAACCAGACCACTGCACAGGTGACACGGATGCACTGACTACTCCGGAGGAATCTGGAGTCCATCAGTTTCACCACGGCCAGGTAGCGATCAACACTCATGCAGGTAAGGAAGAAAATGTTGGAGAAGCGGTTGACGGCAATAATGTAGCTGCTCAGCTTGCACAGCGCATCCCCAAACGGGCCAAAGTTCCAGTAGCCGCTCTGACTGGCAGAGACGGCCCACAGCGGCAGTGTGAGGACAAACACGAGGTCAGCCAGCGCTAGGTTGACCACAAATGTGTCCACCAGACGGCCTCTCCTCTTACCTTGGCTGCCCACAACTGCGATTACAAAGAGGTTGCCCAAAAAGCCGGTGAAAAATATGAGGAAATACAGTATGGGCAGATAGATGTCAGCGCCTTGAAGATAGGAGCTGGGACAATCCAGGCCGTCCAAGTAATATGTTTCATTGGCAGTAAAATTGTCATAGTAGTAGTCGTAGGCTGAATCATCGGCAAACAGCTCCATCCTGAGACACGATCAAAGAGAAGCTCTTCACAGCCGCTCTCTCACTGGGGCAGGCTGGTATATCTGACTCTTCAGACATGCTGCTAGATGTTATCACATGTGAAAACCACAGGCAAACTTGCAGATCCTGTTTCTGCTCTTCCTTCTCACCATATCAGTTCTGTCTCTTTTTAACCATCTCATATAGTTTCCCTTGGATATTGTTTTAGTTATGATTCAAAAAAGTTATTAATATAGAATATTCCTTTTTTTTAAGCATTTAACTTGAAGCTTGGTAGCCTATAGCATGGCAATGGCTATCAGGAACCAATGCAATCTTTGGCCGTAGTTCATAGAAGAGCTTGTAACTGTTTTATGTTTATGAATGAGGGTGAAAAGATAGCTGTCATTTGGCCTGTTTATAAAATCCACAGCGGTTTGAAAAGATTCATATTAAACTCACCCATAATATAGCACAATCTGACCCCATCTTTGTATCAAATCTGGAGAATATGGCAAACATTCATTGAAATAAATAATGTGTTTCAAAGCCAATCAAAGCCACCAGCAGTAATCAAGGAAGATATATTCTGTTTCACTTCAATTTCTAATGGAGTGGAGTGCATTAGTCTGCCATGGATTATTCTTTTATAGAAGAAAGAGTCTTTTGCACACAACAAGTTTCTGTGTGCAATTGCAGAGAAGACAAAAGGAGTCCAAGTGCACCGAACTCTTGCACTCTTGCATGGATTGTGAATTTATTTCTTCTCATTCTGGTCCACAAGACGGTTATCGGGCTTGAAGTGAAGCAGACAACACAAACACATTTATATCCACTTTGGCCAGTCAAGAAATAGGTTAAAGTTTATCGTCTCCTGTGCATGTGTGACGTATGGTGACAAAATATATTCACAATGCATACAGATTCAGCCTAGTGGACACTCAAGAGAATCATATCAGCAACATCAACAATAAAATTGGTAGAATACAGATAAAATCAAACACAACACACATTTTGAGATATGATCAGTGTGTGTGTGTGTGTGTGTGTGAGTGTGTGTGGTTGGGGGGTGGGTCTGAATATTTCCTGTTAAACTGTCTCTGGTTGTTTGTTTGTCTGACAACAAGAGAGAGTGCAAACTCAGATATTGACCAGATGAACACATTCAAGTTTAATGGCTGGAAAGCTCAAAGTCAATTCGTCGATATTCCTCCCTCCTGATGCTAATTCTAATTTCTCAATGTCAAGGAAGTGTGAGGTTGAAATGTCATGGCAGCAAATAGCAAAATGTACATATATGGCAGTCTCTGTTGTTTCTTATTTATTGTACTTTTGTGTTTGCTTATTGATTGTTTTAATGACCTGGATGTTTCCCCATATAAGCCCTTCCACAGACACACTGAATGATAAACTTGAAAGGTATTTTTCTGTGTGTGGATAATGGAAGACTTCACTGTTGTTTTTCATTGTTGTTGCAATACATGCAACAACCACAGAAGAAATAACATTTTGCAGGAGGGAGGAGAAAGAGTTGAGTCTGTTTTGAACTCAAAATCAGACTGAACCAATTTGTCTCTCAAATTGGACGACAAATCACCAGTTCTTCTTAATAATCGCAGTCAGCTGGACATCAGAATGACCAGATGGCCCCAGCTTGAGGATTTCATGCTGTGCCCCGGCTCAGAAGGGGTTAAAAATCTAAACTGTAGCTCGGAGGCAACAGGCCTTTCCAAGCCATAAAGCTGCACAAGGCAACTTCACTCACTGGCACCTCCAAATGGCAGCAAGAGGTAAGTGTTTGAAAAATGTGAACATCAGTACAGAAATCAAAGGGATATCAAAGGGAAGAGAGAGGAAAAAGATCTAACTGTCATGAGTCCAGGTTTCTCTGGACAGAGCGCTGCTCACTGCTGTTTAGGGGACAGTTTGGGATTTTATTCCTAACTTTAGATTCATCACTTCCTGTGGGCAGAGAAACTTAGCCACACTTTATCATTTAGGCTGATAAGTCAGGTGCATTTCTACATAAAAATCTTGCCTAGTGCAGCTTTAAAAGTGATTGGTAAAATAAATAATCTATCACGCCAGCAAGCTTAAGTAAGAAAGTATAAAAGCCTGGGCATTTTGGATGTTCAGACTAAAGGATAACAAATTGACATGTGAATTTGCCTCCTGTGAAGACATTACTCAAAATGTCCCGGTGATATTCTTGGATCATCCCTTATTCTGTCATTAAATAGTGTTAAATATTGAACAGTTGCTTTTAGACAGGGCAAGCAAATTTGCAAACATTGACACCAAGTGGTTTGAACGATGAACTGAATCTGAATGTAATGATTTTGTTGTTGCTTCTTTTAGAATGCATGCATCTGATATATATATATATATATATATATATATATATATATATATATATGATTTTATAACATGAGCACTTTCTTTTTTCTGTCTAGAAAATTATCAGGAGATATTCTAGATGTGAGTGTCTTGAGTGTGTACAAAGTGTGGTAAATACTGTAGATATATCTGATCAGTGGTTTGGTGAGGGACTGATTCCCCGACATCATAAGCTGGCCTAAAGAATTTGTGTTTATGAATTTTATCAAGAGTATACTGTATATCATGATTATTAGATATTTTTGATGACTCCTATTCACAATTATCAGAACAATTTACACTATCATGCAATACATAAGTTTTATGTTAACGTAATGTGATTGTATTGAGTTGCCTACTGTTGTTTGAGAATGTATTCATATTGATAGATGAAGTATTGATGATCAATACAGCACACCCTACCAGGTGGCCATTGCATGCTTGTTATTTGTCAATAGCAAGCTCCAGAAGGGCGTCTTGCCTGAAATGTCCATATAAAACAGCATGTAAAATATCAGTTGGTGTGCTGTTCTGTGTTCTTTGATTTATTCAACATTTATTGGAGAATCTAGAACACCGTTTGGAGTAAAAAGTTAATTAAAATGTGTTGTGTTTTTTTTACAAAGAACTTAAAATTTATTAAATAAAAACTCTAAATTGTACGGTTTCTTCTGTTGACTGCTATAATCTGCTGGTGATTGTCTGATAGACCAAAACATCAAAGGCAAAAGCACAACAGAGGAACATCATAAGTTTAAAGCATATATATTTGCTACATATACACATTTTTGTATTCCTACTTAGCAAAAGAGACTGACTGCCTGTTAACAGGTATAATGTGCCATTTATTTAATAATGAACAATAATGAAAGGGTGAAATAGATGATAGTGTGCAAAAGTGTATATTATAGGCATGAAGAAGAAATGTATACAGTAGGAAATACAAATGTATCATAAATAAATAAACATGTGTTATAACAATAGACAAAATACAAATATTGGTGCTCTTTGTTAATTTTGGTAATTTAGTTTAATAAAAAACAGTAATACCTAAAAAACATTTTGAAAGCTATTTTGTTTCCGTAACACCATAAAATCCACTTTGAACCGCCGAGGTCCTGGATTTGGAAAAAGTTTGAAACCATTGAAGGATTTTATCTGTAGGTGTGAACAGTTTAGAACTGTTTTGCTCTCTATGACATCATGTCATAATCTTACCAGTTATAATCCATGTTGACTTGCATGTTTGCTGTCTCCACTGTCAAAAGACTGTAAAATGAGAGGAATTAATAATTGAAGAGTTTCATTCCAAAATGAGATGTTTATCATTTAAAACAAATGGCAGCCACTTTCACATAGTGACTGCTGGCATGAAAGTAAAGCACATTATGGGTCACTATTGATTTTTTGAGGACAGAATCAGTAATGTTTTTCAAATTTTTGCCTGTTGAATTTCAGGTAGTAAACTTTTTCCAAAATGGATATACAGTATAGCATTTTGGAATGAAACTTTTCAATTTTTAATGCATAAGGCATAAAGGTATAAAGAAAGAAAGGTAACAGTGCTAGCCAGCTAGTTGTTCCTTGCAAGTATCTTAATATCCCATCTGTATAGCAACTCTCAGCTTACATGCGTTTACTTGTTTTCATACCTTATGAATGTTTACCGTCACCAGAAATTTGGGGAAATTGTTAAAATTAAAAAGCTGCAAAATGAAATTTGAACTAAGCTCCTGAATTAAGTATTGCCTTGATCTACAATAGAATATAATAGATGTGAAATCCCATACAGTAATATTCAGCAAATAATGCCCTTATTAAAGTTGAGCTAAGCATTTACATGTTGACAGTCGATGAATACGAACAGATCTATTTTCAGCTTTTCACCAAAGTTTCAGTAAGGCTCAAGATTTTCAGCTGCAAGACACTTATTGTGGAAACCCTAAAAAATAGTTATGGTGATCACCCAGGCAACTAGTAATCAGACCGCACAGCTGCTCTTGTAATGTCAGTTATATCCTCCAAAATCAATGATGGCATATATTCAGTTAGGCATAAGCTCTCCAGTGAGGTTAAGGTGAGGATTTAGGTCTATAATTTACTAGGTTCAAATTATGATGTGTGCCATGTTTGCAGCTTGGCCAGAACCAAACAACTGATTATCTGATTTATAACCGTTACTTAAAGTAGCCAGATTTAGAAACTGGAGAAGACAGTAGCACAACAAATGACAGGTTAGTCGCCTAAATATATTCAAGTCTGCTCATAGTAGTGTACTTTCCAGCAATTTTAACATGTTTATTGAAAATTCAGACTTCAGACTTAAATCACAAGCAGGGTTGGGAGTTTGTTTGTGTGTGTGTGTGTGTGTGTGTGTGTGTGTGTGTGAGCTCAAATCTCCAGTTTCTTTTTCATCACAAGCTTGTAGAGGATCTGGTAGCCATCATCCCAGGCGTAGAGCAGCTGCTCCAGTGGGTTGTACTTCAGACTGGAGTGAGCTCCGTAGCGCTTTGGAAAGTAAACCAGTGGCGCGTCATCACTGGTCACCATATCATTGACATCGAATACACACTGGACACGTGAGCGGCCGGGCTGCTGAGTGTTGTAAACCACATACAGCGTGCCGCAGATGACGAAGGCTGCCTCGGCATTCTCCCTTGGACACGTCGTGTCCCACATCTGCTCGATGTCCAGCGTCTTGGCGTCCATCTTGGCCAGAGAGATGTGCCTCTCATGCTGCCGTGTGGCGTAAATGGCCCACAGGCCTTCCTCGTCCACGGCCAGGTCGACCAGCGTCTCGGGGGTCAGACCGTACACGGGGACGTGGTCCTGGATCGGGAACACGGCGCTGTCGATCACAGAGCCCTTCTTCGTGTCATACTTGACCACCATTAGCACTCCAGCCTCCTTCACGTAATACGCGTGGCTGTTGTAGATGACATGGCCCATTCCCTTCCAGGCAGAGGGCAGCTTCAAGGTTTTGGCCAGAGACGTGCCCGGGGAGCTGGTGAAGTCGTGCACTGAGGCAAACTCGTACACAGTGTCTTCATCTGTTCCATTGAAAATGTAGACCTTCCCTGAGCCACGGCTCACATCTTTGGTCCACATGCCCTTTGGCCCTCCGACTCTCTTCAGGATTTTCATGGCCTTTATGCTGGAGATCATGTCCCTGCAGTCTAGAATGAGAAATATACAGTAAGAGATAAGAGACTGGTTACAGAAAAAACACATGAATTTCCCATGTGATGATTCCTACATGCATACACATGTTTTATCACATGTAATCATGTTATCACATGTCATAAGTGTGTCATATGTGGAGCACATGTTTAATTCTTGACACCATGAAAATGTTCCAAAACCACACATTTCCCATGTGCAAAGCACATGTGTTCCACATGTTGCCCATGTGATGTGTCATGATGTGAAGATGTTCACATGGGATTTTTCTCCATGTGGAATTCATGTTTTTTCTGTAATTTGGTGACACCACTTTATGATTGTATGATGTGTTTTTTATCCCATGATGATGTGTGTATGATGTTTCTATCCTATGCTGCTGCTTGATGCTGTTTTCATTCTCTTCATGTGTTTATGTCCTTGTTTCTGCAGCTTTGATGTCCAAGACAAATTTCCCTGCAGGGACAATAAAGCTTATCTGATCTTATTTTGTTTTGTCTTATATGTTCATGTTATAGATCTTATTAAACAATATTCCTAAAACATGTACAGTACTGGCAATGGTAGTTGTAAAGATAAGCTACTTTACATGGGTTTCAGTATAAGTGTATCAACAAATCCACATGATTCATCTCTCTAGCAACATGTTTTCAAAGTCCTCAGAAAAATAAAAGTGTAGTGAGAGTGCTGAGGTAAAGGAAGTGGTGCCCCACACAAATGTCTATAAACAAAGAGTCAACACAGATTTATGCCAAACAAGGTCAACAGCCCCCAAACCATGTTATTCTCAGAAACAGCCTACATAGTGTTGCAAATGAAAAATCTAACTGAGTCTATCTGAGTGAAAACTAACAATAAAAAGTGAAAAAAAAAAAAGGTCTTTTGTGAGTTATTGACTTATCACTGGAAAGATGCATTGTAAGGATTGCAAATTATTCATTGTAAGACCTATAATACACAATATTATCTTCAGGTACATCGTGGTTATAATATATAATATATCATATATGATATACAACAACCTATTTATGTAAACAGCTGGTCTTAAAGTGGAGTTTAAGACCGCCACATCTCACCTGAAAGTTTTGCATACTTGGCCTTGTTCATCTCCTTCACCTGTGTCACCTGCTGCTCCATCAGCTTGTCGTCCACATCCACACATGGCTGCGCCCCGTTCTGGGTCTCCAGGTAGTCCATCTCGCGCTCAACGCGGTCCATCCGCGTCCCCACACTGTCCAGATTCACGCGCAATGCCTCTTTCTCTTTGTCCAGGTTCTCCAGCTGGGCGACCATCTGTTGCTTCAACTCCCGCAGCTCTGTGGCGTAGCGGTTGGTCTGCTCATGCCATAGAGAGATGCGATCCTGTTTTCAAAGAAGGTGAAAGTATCCTTTAGCAAGACACTGAACCCCTGCCAACAGCAGGGGTGCTGCTCTGTAGCTGAGCCTGACCTCTGACCTAACTGTGGAGGGGGCAAGCGAAAGGAAAATGTTATTATAAGGACTCTAAACCTATTCTAGAGAAAGTGAGAGAGAGAGAGTAGAAGATATTTATGCACACAGAGGCAGGAAATTGCTGCCTCTGAAAGATGTTTGTTCTGGCATATGTTGTCTCTGAAAAGATTTGCTTTCTACTCTATCATCATAATAAACATACTTCTATGATACCAAGACAATACAAGTATTCTGAACAACTAAGCTACGCAGAAGATGTGAGATCCTGATCAGCGCTGCCCCCCAGGGAGAAAGAGTTAAAAGCTTTGAGCTGCATGCTTGGTGTCCGGTCTAGACAGCAGATTCTGAAAGTGCTGTAATGGGTAAAGCAGATGATCAGCTTTTTGCAGAGTTTCATTTATCAATCCCTCTTGAGTTTAGAAGTATTTCATTATGTAACTTTTTACAAACTGCAGCTTTTGTGCATATTGTGTCATCTTTGTCATGCCTGCGCAGCTCACCAATTAAAGGTTTTAATCTGCATTTTAACTCCATCTCTTAAGCCAGCCAAAGAAGCAGAAAAACACTACGTTTAAGAGAAACTGCATTTCCCTGCATTTTTCCAGCATTTCCCCACATCTGCATTCCATTGATGGTTCCCTGTCCCTGGAAAGTTTCCTTTCAGAGGGACTCTGGAGAGCAGGGCTCGGCAGGGAGGTAAAGAGAGTCTTACCTCAATAGCAAGCAGTCTCCGCTCCAAGTAATCAATCAGCGCTTGGTGTTGAGCGCTGGCGAAGCAGGCCAAAGTCACCAAGACGACAAGTCCTCTCATTTTGTCAGGGCAGTCACTCTAGCTCCTGTGAATTTTGACCGGAGTGGAGTGAGAGTGTCTGGAGGAACCAGCAGACTCCCAAAGCTGGACTGGAATGTTTTACTAAGCACACAGGGAGGAGCTGAAAACATCTGGCGCTGATGGAACCATATACTCTC
Organism: Centroberyx gerrardi; assembly: GCF_048128805.1. Taxonomy (NCBI): domain Eukaryota; kingdom Metazoa; phylum Chordata; class Actinopteri; order Beryciformes; family Berycidae; genus Centroberyx; species Centroberyx gerrardi. The sequence goes on along the minus strand of NC_136001.1, from coordinate 22,239,530 downwards.
CAAGAGAGCACAGCCAATCCTTTCATTTCCACCGGTGACAAACTGAAAAAAACACAACAGTGATATGTAGGCTGATGTTTCTATATATTTATGGCTTTGGGGGGAGTAGAGTCTGATTCTTTTCTTTAAAACAGAGGAAATGAATTTGAAGTAGGATCACCCAAAAGTGACGCAGGAGGAGGAGGCGGAATGTGAGGGGGAGAGCAGGAGTCAGTAAGGTACTGGATCCAGTTAACAAGTCAAATTGCACTTTCAGTTACAGTTCAGTATATGCAACTACAAGGACACCTATACAAAAAACAAACAAACAAGAAAAATAATCACATCACTGCATACCCCTTTTTACACAGGGTTTGGTACTGTGTCTTTCAGTTAACTCTAAAACACTGATTAAAGTGCGTGCGATGGTAAAAGAAGGGGAGAAATGAGACAGAATTACAGCTTTTTAGGTTTGTTTGCTCAAGTTTTACAGGTGTGTTACTCATTTAATTTTGGTTGTTGATTACTACATGACATCATCTCCAAAAGAGACATAACTATGGAGGACAGTCATGCAAAAGCTGAAAGAGTTTGTGAAATCAAGCCGTTGTTGTTGTTTTCCTGCCACAGGTTCTAATTACATCAGTGTATTGTTTAACTAGTGAAAGAAGGTGAAGTCACTTTCTTTCATTCTCTCTCTCTCTCATATCTGTAAACTACAAAATCTGTAGAAAATACGACTACTGTGCATCGTGGATTTTGCAAATCAAAACAGTATTTCTTTCATCCCGTGCAGACTACAGCGGCACTGCTTTGCATTTTTCTTAATTTCAATACCACCGCAGTATGTCTGTATATGGTTCGGCTCCATGGGCGCAGTCACCACAGACACCATGGTGGATTTTATCCTGGTCACATCAGTCACTGATGCACTCGTCGTTATGGTGCCAGTGATATCAAATATATATCAAATAAACAATGGTGCAAGGTTACATAATTGCATGTATAGTCGACAATCAATATATTCAATGATAATATATTCAATGCTCCAAGAGTCTTGTAGAATTTATTATTTTATAATAAATAATTTTAGCTCTTTTTGATTCACACATGTTGGAGTTGTGACAGATTTTTTCCCTCATTCTACTACCTGCCATCCCCCTTTCTGGGGCTCAGATTTATCTATCTATTCATTCATTTGTCAAATAAGAAGCAGGACAAATTAATAAGGACAAACAGATTCTTAAGATATGTATTTCAACAATCTAGGTCAGAGACTGATTTGTTTATTATGCCACTTTTGCCTGCTGTTCTGCAGTAAACTGAGCCTTGGATAGATGCATCTGACGCTTCCCTTTTCATTGAACCTCTCCAAAACCCTGTAGGACGTCTTCTGGTCTCGGTGGAGGCTTGAAAAGATGACCTGACCTTGTTGTATGTTTCTTTTTTGCCTGTTCTTAAATGTCATGCTCATTACACTGTAGTGCATCCACTAGCAGCTTCTAGAGAGCACTATTTTGAAACAACTAATAAAAAAAGTTCTAAGGATTCTCGAGGTGATTGTGCTAGCTCGCCAGAGAATGAGGCAAACATGAATTTAAATCAATTAAATGTAAGATTTTCTAGAAATTGAAGATATCTTCAATACATCACGTTTATATATATTTTTTTGCATGAATTTATCCATGCTATAGTTTGTTATAAATGCTATCTTCATTGCTGACTGTTAGATGATCAAGCACTGACCTATATTTCACAGTCAGTTTTTTTGTTTTTTTTTAACTTTAAATCTTTGAGTGCTCTCAGCAGCTCTTAAATATGACATGAGTCTAAATAACAGCCTGATGGAACTTCACACCCAGAAACTAGAGACCAGGCTGTTCAGAGGATTTAAAAATAAGGATAGGATTAAAAAGGATTTTAAATAGCTCATTTTTGCAGGAACTTCCATATATCACAAGATATTGCTACCAAATCAACTCACCAACTTTTTTCTATTTGTCCAGTGGACACACAAAGCCCACACAGATAACATTATACATGTGGTTTAGCTGAGAACACACAAGGGAAAGGGGACACACTGTACTTAAGCTCTGATTAGAGATAAAAGTCTCTCTCCAGTGCTACACCCATGTGCATATGATATGGACAGATAAAATATGTTAACGTCCTGCTGATGGATCCATTTTGTTTGTCCTTCAGCTTAGGAGCCACCTTTCTTCCTACTAACAATCAGAGGTGGAAAAACTACTCAAATCCTTTACTTAAGTAAAAGTAACAATACCATGATGGAAAAATACTTCATTAAAAGTATATGTTCTGCATTCAAAAGTTTACGTAAGTAAAAGTATAGAAGTATTAGCAGTAAAAGTACTCATTCTGAAGAACAGTCCTTTTCAGAGTGTTAAATTATTGATGCATTAACCTGTAAGACGTATTTTTAATGTTATATATACTGTCCGTATACTGTTGAATAGTTTAAACTCTTTAATGCAACATATTGTATGAGCTTATTGTACGTTTTGCATGTAAAACCTTATTCTGTAAAGTAACTACTGACTGCAGCCATCAGATAAATGTAGTGAAGTAAAAAGTACAATATTTCCCTCTGAAATGTAGTGGAGGAAAAGTTTAAAGTCTCACGAAATGGAAATACTCAAGTAAACTGCCAGTACCTCCAAATTCTACTTAAGTTCAGTACTTGAGTAAATGTACTTAGTTACTTTCCACCTCTGCTAACAATGCCCTATTGTATTGTGTTATGGCTCATTTGTAAATCATTCCCTGGCATTGGGCTGTAGAGCCATCTCATCATCATACACATCAGTTTGATTACAGCATCAGGGCCTCCGTTGCTGTTTAGTACTCGCTGCTGTTTAGGCTCCGTCAACTAAAGGTCTTTTGTTCCATGGCTTTTTACAATACCATCATTCTAATTCCTGGGGGGAGGTATATTTATGACTTTCCTCTCGCTCCTACCACCATGACTGGTTCAAGTTTGTTCACATAAGGATTTGAATATGAGCCAATCCTGTTCTCACCACATTTGCCTGTAGGGTTGTGTATCTTTCCCAGTGATTGGGCAGAGAAATAGGAAAGGTCCTGGAACATGCAAACACAGGCAAATCTGTTAGGGGTGCTGAAAAAAGAGAGGATTGACAGCCTTTTGTCATCTCCTGGAAAATCAGCTGTTGGAGGATCATACTTGGTAACAGGTGCTTCTACTAACAAGAATATCAGGTAAATTCTGTTCCATAACATAAGTTCACAGTATTATGTGATTTAATTGTATTGCCTCTCTGTAGGTTTACACTTTGGTTGATCGTAAGTCTCATACTGTACAGTTTATCAAGAGAAAATAGACTGAGGTTGGAGAAGTCAACATCTTTTTTTAAATCTATATTCTGTAATGTAAACATTCCTGCTGTTGTGCGTCTGACAATAAGGAGATTGTATTTGATGCACTAAAAAATGCATGAAAATGTATTTTTGCATTACTGTTCTCATAATGATTTCCACTTCATATGTCCAAAGCAGGAAAAGCAAGCGACACCTGAAATTCAAATTGAGTGCATCTGAGCAACATGGAGTACACATTCAGAGCAGTAACTCACAACCCTGGTATTATAATCTGGAGAGTTGAGGTAATTTGATTTTAGATCATAGGTATTCTAATGCTGACTGTGGACTGAACAACAACACAGAGTTAAGCTCTTCCAACAGAGCCAACAGACTGATTTAATTACAAGAAATTCCACCTGATCGTCCAGTGAGAAATGATTGAAACAGTTACAGAGCAGCAATTATGGGAGAAACTGGAGATTGGTTATTAGATGTGAGATTTTTGTAGTTTTCCAATGTGCAGGATGATTTTTTTGCCTCTTTTTTTTGTGGAAATTAAAGTAAAATAGACATCTGCTTCTCTCTGTGCAATAGAAAATGGAGCTGGTACAAGTCCCTGAAAAATCTTATGGAAATTTTTACGAGGGTGACTGCTACATACTTCTCTCTGTAAGTCCTGAATGCTGACTGATGAATCATTGTGGTTTGGATGCCAATGCTATTTTTTTTTGCTTTTAGTATAGGAACCAGTGACAAAACGCTCTTTTTTGTCACCTCTTTGCATTATTGATATATAGGTTTTTATTCTATCGATCACCTCACACCGTTTGTTTCTCCACCCCTGTGTCTCTCCAGACCCAGAAGGTGGGCAGCTCTCTGGGGTATGATATCCACTACTGGATCGGCTCCCAGTCTAGTCAGGATGAACAGGGTGCAGCTGCTGTTTACACCATACAGCTTGATGAGTTTTTGGGCTCCACCCCGGTGCAGCACCGCGAGGTGCAGAACCACGAGTCTGATGCCTTTAGGGGCCACTTCAAACTGGGAATAATGTGAGTTAATCTGAAAATGTTGGTCCGATTATCAATATGTGGCCGTGGAGATGATGTCATTGGATTGGTGCGTGAGATTTGTGATCTCACATCCTGTTTTGTGGATTGACCTTCAATATTTGTAACTTTGATATGCATAGGAAGATGCTATTTAACTCATCGTGTTTGTGAATATATTAACACAAACACACTTAGGGACAGAAAAAGACAAAGTGGAAAAAAATAACCCTGTCTTATTTAGCTATAAGAAAGGTGGAGTTGCATCAGGCATGAGACATACAGAGACCAACTCCTACGACATTGAGAGACTGCTTCATGTGAAAGGGAAGAAAAGGGTCATCGCCATGGAGGTGAGCCATGCTGAGAAGTGATTTAACAGTATGAGCCACAGAGAGTCAAACAGGAAGAGTGCCTGATGTTTTATTTTGATCCAGGTGGTGATGAGCTGGCAGAGCTTTAACCTTGGAGATGTGTTTTTGGTGGACATTGGTAAGACCATTATTCAGTGGAATGGACCGGAGAGTAACAAACAAGAAAGGCTTAAGGTAGGATTTGTGTGACTGTCAGTACTGTGTGCATGTTTGTGTGTAACATGTTCTCATTAGTATGTTTGCAGAATGCTTATGGGAAGCAACACATGGTTGCTGCACATGGTTTAGTAGAAAATTTACAAAAACAAAAATGACCACAGAATGAAATCAACACTGTCTCAACAAAAGCTATATGTTGTGAGCTTCACAATCCTGGTATTTATGGCAGGGCTGCCATTTGGAAACTGCTTGTATCCAATGCCAAAAATATGCATAAGCCTGGACCAATGAGCGAAGGAAAATAGCAATATGGGTGACTGGATGATTCATCTTTCGCCCTTTTTGCTACATCGACAAGTTTACGTTTGGAGAAAACCAAATGATGCTTTCAACCCACAATGTGTGTTGCCATCTGTTAAACATGGTAGTGGATCTGTAATAGGCGACCACCTTGTGGGAGATATTCGGTCTAATGATTGCTCCTCATAGTTGTATAACAGCCAAAGAATATGAGGCCATTTTACAGGACCAGGTGCACCCTACACAGTGTAAAACAAATTCATGAGTGGATTCAGGATGAAGTCAAAACACCTTCCACTGCCTCCCCAATCACCAGATCAGATCAGTAGCGCAGAGTATGAAGTTGATTTCCACTTCCTTCCCCCCTCAAAGAACTGGAGGCTTGGTCCAATATCCCACCGCACACAGCTCAGAACTTAAATAACAGCATTACAAGGAGGACTGAAGCTTTTCGGAGGTCAAAGGGTGGCCCTACTCCTTATCAGGTCCTTGATATTCATATACTAGATGTTTCCATTATTTTGTCTATTTGTCTGAAGTGCATTTAGTAATTTAGTTAAGAATACTGTTAAAAAACCATAAGAGTTAGCTAGTTTACTTATTAATATAAGTTACCTTTCCTGTTCAAGAAAGTTCAAAATGAGAAGCAGATAAAACTAGTATCGGCTCAACTTGTTTTGTAACAGTTGACCTATAAACCCTCAGCGTCTTTGCCTAGTTCTAACAAGAAACTTGCTTGCTAGTGAAAACTGTTTTCCTGAATAAACCAAAAGTGCATATATCATTGCCAAAATCACCTTGCAGCAAGATGAGATGAGATAGGCATCAAAACAGGCTAAATATGAATGGTAGAATTTTCCAAAAGCAAAGCGAACTTATGGCTGACTTGTACCCCTATTAATCTGGTTAAAATTGGCATTGTCAAAGTACACAAAGGCTTTTGAATGAGTTGATAAAGATAATTAAAGTAAACAACATGTCAACCATCTCACTCTTAAAATAGGTTTATATGGAAATGTATACATCTCTGACAAAATCTGCTTTTGAATGTTTTCACCTTTTTGTGTGCACAAACTTGTAGTGTAGGATTCCAATGTTCTGTGTCTGGCCCAGGTTGTGCAGTTTTGATGTGGTGCTCCTCTGGTCCGCAGGGCATGCTGCTGGCCAAAGACATCCGAGACAGAGAGAGAGGAGGCCGGGCAGAGATCAGGGTGATTGAAGGCGACGCAGAGGGAGACTCGCCTCAACACATGCAAGTCCTGACCGGCACTCTTGGTGAAAGAACCTGTGAGCTGACCAGTGGCCGTCCGGACGAAACAGCCGACCAGGAACAGAAGGCACAACTCACCCTTTACCAGTGAGCTGCTGCCTGACCAGTGGTGTCAACAGTCACTACCAAGACGTTTCCCAATGTGTCATGTAGTCAGTGGATGAGGATTCACTCATGTTCATTTAATGTGCTGTTTGTTTCTTCTTATTTGTTTCTTCCTTCATCCCAGTGTGTCGGATGCTGATGGTCAGTTGAAGGTCGCAGAAGTTGCCACCAGACCTTTGGTTCAGGATCTCCTGAATCATGAGGTGAGTTTGTGTCATACAAGGGCCTGGATTATCTTTCCCCAACGACAATATACTCAGCAACTGTAATTAGGGCTTCTGGTTTATTATTCTCCTTATTCCACATTTTTGCAATTTCTCATATAATGGTACTTGACAGAGACATAAAAATTGGCAAAATGATAGATAATGGTGGGAACATACTACACAAGAAATGTGACCCAAATTGGCAAGATAGTGGCACTATAAATAAAGGTAAAAAAAATGTTCAGCTTTGAAAGGTTAACTCCCAAATCATAAGTTTGACTGACATGAATGCTGGTACACATATTCAGCTGGAGCTGCTCTATAACCTTGCCAATCGGGTCACCCATGTCTGCCATAATGACATTTCTGCAATTTTGAATTCTTTAAAAAACACATTTTAACATCTCCTTCAGCATTGTTGGCCAGATTGCCACCATCTATGGACTCAGCTCAACAGTTGTATCAACCAGTGCGGGTGTGGCCTATCACAAAAGGTGTCATGACTTCATGACAGCTTATCAGATCATCATGAAACTTGATATATGTATTAGGCTTAGCATGAGTATCAAGCCATTTCTAAATCTACCAACAGGGGGCGCCACAAATGCCAAAAATTGATATCTTGAAATTGGGTCAACTGAATGTTATGACGTGGTATACATGCTCTAGGGCCAGGTTGTAGTCATAATATGGTTGGTTTGGTTGTGGTTAGTCAATGTGGATGTGGCGTATCACTGAATGGCCTCTAATTAAAGGAAATTTCAAAGAATCACTAAACTTGATGAGCTATTCAGGATATCTGGAGCATGCACACCAAATTCATTCAAATCTGTCAAAACTTGGCCGCTTGGTGGCACTTTGGATGTGATGTAATGGCAGCAATGTTGACTCAATGATGCATGTAGCCTACTGTATGTTTTAACCATCACTGTATCTCTGGGTGCCACTATGAAACTTGGTTGTCATGGTCTGTCCTTTGTCCCATGCAGCTCTAGATCCCTGGTGGTCCTTGATGTTGCTATTAGGGCTTGAACACCATAATCACCTCTAGTGGCTATATTATCTTTACTGGATATAAGAAATGGCTTGGATATGCATACTTAATGTAATACTTTTTTTTAGGACTGCTTCTTTCTGGACCAGGGAGGGGTGAAGATCTTTGTTTGGAAGGGGAAGAGAGCAAACAAAGCTGAAAGACAGGCTGCCATGTCCAGAGCTTTGGTGAGTGATGATCAGACCTCCATGTATGTCAAGTGCTTACCTGCTCTTTCTGCATTTTACTCTACCTTGTGTTTTTTTTTTCCCTGTGTAACTCCAAAATGATTGTTCTGCCATGCCATATTTCTTGGATCTCCAATGTAGCGGTTTTCTATCTGACTGACTGACTGTTACAGGAGTTCATTAAGGCGAAAAGCTATCCCATCACCACCAATGTGGAGACGGTGAATGATGGGGCAGAGTCAGCGCTCTTCAAGCAGTTGTTCCAGAGTTGGACTGTGAAGGACCAGACTCAAGGTCTGGGCAGGGTGCACACAAGGGGGAAAGTGGGTAAGTGTCTGTGTTTGGAAAGTCACAAAAAAACGTAACAAACAAGAAAGAAAACGCACCTTTTGTCTTATTAAAACTCAACTGGTTACTGATTTCTGATTCTACATTGTGTTATAAACCTATTTCGTTTAGCTAATGTCACACAGGAAAAATTTGACGCCTCTCTGATGCACGTGATGCCAGAAGTAGCTGCACAGGAACGTATGGTGGACAATGGCACAGGCCAAGTGGAGGTAATGGTGACAATGAAATCAGAATTTAAGATTAGTTCTAACTTCTAAAAAAGCATGTTTCAAATTCTGTATGTATGAAACACTGATGCACCCAGGTGTGGCGGATTGAGGACTTGGAGCTTGTCCCTGTGGATCCTCAATCGTATGGCTACTTCTACGGAGGAGACTGCTACCTGGTCCTCTACACTTACCTGATTCACAACAAGCAGAACTACCTGCTCTATATATGGCAGGTGGGAAAGTGGTGTGCACCAGTACCACTCAGCCTCTTTCATAGCACTTAAATTCATGATCATGCACAAAAATATTAAGTTTCTCTCGCTCAAAAATGTCTATCCTTCACTGTTCCTGCCTTGTATTTTTTTTTTGAATATCAGTGCAGTCTACGATAAAATGAAAATACTTTGCCACGTGTCGTTTTAGGGACGCCATGCATCACAGGATGAACTGGCAGCGTCTGCATTTCAGGCTGTGGACTTAGATCAGAAGTATGGTGGCCAGCCTGTGCAGATGAGAGTAACCATGGGCAAAGAGCCAAGACACTTTATGGCCATTTTTAAGGGTAAAATGGTCATTTTTGAGGTATGACAGTTGACTGCACTTATGGAATAATCACATTGGAAACATAGAATTTATTTACAATTTATTACAATTTATTTAGTGACAGGTTTGTCTACAACATAAGATTATGCTCTGCTTAAGTGTCATTTCAAACAGGAATATGCCAACAGAATATTCCCAAACATCTCCTTCTTTCCTTTTAGGGTGGCACATCTAGGAAAGGGACTAATGATCCAGAACCACCAATCAGGTTGTTTCAGGTCCACGGCTCGGACCCCTCCAATACCAAAGCCATTGAGGTGCCGGCCCTGGCCACCTCTCTTAACTCCAACGATGTCTTCCTGCTGAAGAGCCAATCAGGAATTAATGTGTGGTGCGGCAAGGTAGGGAAGATGTTGTTAAAATGAGATAAAGAAGCAGAGAAACCATAGTGGCGTATTGAGCAGTGAGACAAGATGGGTCTAGTCCAAGCCCCTTTGACAGCAGTCCGCCCTGTTGACGTTTTCTTGAGCTAAACTCTGAATCCCCGCCAGCTTTGGGGTGCTGTGCAGACAATTTTCCTGGTGGGTCACAGTCAAACTTGCACCAACTATGGTCCACATTTATCTCATCTGAGCTCAGCATAATCGCAATATGAATATGGTGCAATTGTCTAACTGTCTTGTTTTCACCAAGGGATCAAGTGGCGATGAGAGGGCCATGGCGAAGGAGATCAGCTCTGTGATTGGACAGAACTGGACTGCTGTGGAGATTGTGGCAGAGGGTCAGGAGCCCGTTGAATTCTGGGATTTGGTTGGAGGGAAAGCTCCCTATGCTAACGACAAGAGGTAATGATAAAACTGGTGTAAGTTATATTTTATTAGTTATATTGGCAAACAAGTGAAACTTACAACTGTTCAAATGTAAACAAAAAAAAAGTTTGTTACAGCAGTCATAGTATCACCTCCAGAGAAAACACATTTGTTTTCCTCTACTATGTGTGTGTGTGTGTGTGTTTTCTCCAAAGACTACAGCAGGCTGTTTTAGACCACCAGCCTCGCCTGTTTGAATGCTCTAATAAGACGGGCCGTTTCATCGTGATGGAGGTGACTCAGTTCACACAGGACGACCTGAGTGAGGATGATGTCATGCTGCTAGACACATGGGACCAGGTATGAGGTGTTTGTTAGAAATATTTTTGATTTATTTATTTAGTTTTAAAAATAATTTCCAATCTCCAACATATCTTGTTTTGTGTGAAGGCTTTTTTGTGCTGCGTTAGGTGACATCTCAATCAATCAATTCACTTCTTCCCCCGTTTAGAGGTTTCTATCCCCTGTAACTGTCAAGCTCTCTGTTCCCACCTCTGCCATCTGTTGTGTCCCTGGTGGTCTCAGGTCTTTCTCTGGGTGGGCAATGAGGCCAATGAGGTAGAACGGAAGGAGGCAGTGGTCACTAGCCAGGAATACCTGCGCACCCACCCAGGGTCCAGAGACCCAGACACTCCTGTCATCTTGATCAAGCAAGGGTACGAGCCACCGACCTTCACTGGGTGGTTCACCGCCTGGGATCCCTCCAAATGGAGTGTGAGTGAAACACACACAGTGAAATGTGTGTGTGTGCTTGTGTGACATATAGCCCATGTCTCCTCCATCAATCACAAAGCCCATATTCAGATGTGGCAAAAATATGTTGAAAAATGTTTCTTTCTTTCAGGGAGGAAAGAGTTATGAAGAGTTGAAGAAGGAGTTGGGAGATTTAACGTCACCAGTTCTTATTCCAAATGTAAGCACAATATCATTCATTTCTTAAGCTTGTTAGCCAACAGGAAAAGCAGAGTAATGTACAGCAACTCCACACTAGAAACCAAAATGTTACGCTTCTACACTTGTTCAAGAACTTGTTACATGTGAAAACTTCTATATTGGTACATTGGTACAGGCCATTCAGGGACTGTTACTCTTGGAGTGCTGACTTGCTAACTTTACAGTAGTAAGAATAAAGGTTGATTTGACTCACATTACTTACATTACATTAGATCCTTAGAGCTTGAAATGTTCTGGCTTATCTTCTCTGAAACATAAGTATGTGGTCTTTTTTGAGCAGCCAATTCACAAACAGAGTGGTCTGACATAATGTTAAAACCCATTTTATAGACTGAAATTTTAAAACGTGATGAAGAATTTTAATCCTGGTTAATTTGTGGTTAGCCAGCCAAACTGTCAATATTAAAAGAAAACAACAACTAAATATGTATGAAATTCACATAACAAAAAACGCTGACAGAAGTCAAAAACAAGGGACAAAAACTATAACTGTATATAAACTGTGACCCAAAAGTGGAAAATAAGTTTCCTAAGTGCTTGGTGAGGAAAAATGACATAAATTCAAAATGTCTATCGCTTTCATTTCATGACATCCTAGGAGCAGGACTGTGCTGAGACTGAGAGAATCTTCCAGTCTTTCCCGCCAGAAGCTTTGGTCAACAAGCGCGCTACTGAGCTGCCTGAGGGGGTCGACCCCGCCCAGAAGGAGGTAGTTTGTGTGTGAAGGGAACAGGCGCATAAAGATGGGCCTGTTGGTTGGAAATGATCACTCTCTCAAGTCAAGTTCCAGTCTCTAGTGCTGGATCAGACAGAGAGAAGGAAGGAAGGGTTGAAACTGGGTGTGCTTAGCATGGTGCGATGGAGACGAAAGGTCCGAACGATGCCACTCCAGCAGGCCGCCATCTTTGTGCACCTGTTGTACACTTTCTGCATGATCTAACTAGTTATTGTTGCAGACAGCGCATGGGAACATGACTTTGTTTTGGATACTTTCATTAAGTTATTTTTGTGCGAGATATGCATAACCTCTGCAGATGGCCTTACCCATGATCCTCCATTCTTGGCCTTGTGCAGACTGTTTTTGGTGTGAAAAACATGACAGTGTAGAGCATGCATGCCAAACAGTGAATACACTGAAAACAATATTTATTCTTATTACATTTATTATTAGTTCTGCCCAATGAAACAGTGTGCTGAATTTTCTTCTACACATCCAATTGTCTAGAAACCTAATAAAACACATGGTAATCTATTGCATTGAAGAACCATTTACCACTTCCTGATTGTCTTTCATGCCACAACACAACTTACGGTTGTATAAGTTTAATATCTTTTCAGATTTTAAACAAATTATACTGATATTGCAAGGGTCACAAAGATGGCATGATTCATCTCCCTGAATTAGAATGATTTCCTAGGGATCATGAAACATATTTATGCATTTAAAGTAAGGGCCAAGGGAGATAACAACTAAATGAAAAAATAATGTGATCTCAACTGGCTACAAAATGAACTGAGGAGCAGCAGGATGGTTAGTGGTTAATGAGGCTGTCCTGCTGGGTTTGACCCTCTTAAAGTGTCTTTGAGCCAAACGCTGGTAATTCCTTATCCGGTAAGTAAAAATGTTAGTCATCTGTTTTCTCTTACTAAACTGTGTGAACTGCTTTTCAGAAACACCTCTCTGACTCGGACTTCCAGGACATATTTGGAATCACCAAAGAGCAGTTTGGAGGCCTGCCACAGTGGAAACAACTGAGCATCAAGAAAGAAAAAGGGTTGTTTTGATGAGATTTGGTGTCAGAAACATAGCTAATTTCTATGTTTGAAATAAGCCATTATTATTTAAAGCTGATGGAAGGTCACTTTATATCAGCATTTTTTTTTTTTTTAACCTGTGCCTTATGTTGTCCAGTGCAGGGATATGTTTCCTTACAAGCTCTTGTAATAATGTTATTTGGACTCTCAGTATCAAATAAAGGGATCTGAAGTGATATTTCATTATTGTATAACATCAATCACTTATGTCAATGTTATGTCAATGTTATGTCAATGACATTACATTAGTCACTGGTGTTCAGGATCCTTTCAGATTCTTTATCCACCTTTATATATTTTGAACTAAGTCATACTTCTGAGTGCACACTAGTCACCAGTACACCACTACAGACCTAGGCAAGCAAAAGAAACCCAGCTTGCATGACTGTGGTCTACCAGCCTGTCAGCGAGAAAAAGTTGTCCTCTGCTGAACTTTCGGGAAACATCAGCTATCAGGAACCAACCAGACTCATGTGCTTCCTGCATGTTGACCACAGTGAAAATGTTTTGTGAAAAGTCATTCCCTGGTGCTTTACAATTTCTATCTGAAAAATAACAACAGTTAAACTCATGAACAATGATGCATGGAGAATGATTGTCTGTTGTTGGAGTCAATAGTTTTGAAATTATGTTAGTGAGAGGATAGCTAGCCACAGGTAACTGCAAAAATAAAGGAAACAGTTGATTAATAGGCCTACTACTACTACTACTACTGCTTCTACTGATACTACTACTCAGTCAGATATTTGTTGCAGAATGACAAGACACACTGAAGCTGTCCTGGTGGCTCATGGGAGCCCGATGCTCTATTACTTTATGGTGTTGTTTCCTGTATTTTGGCAGTTACAAAAAATTGTAAATTTACAATCAAAATAAACTCAAATGACTAATCAACACCAATACTTTTTCACATATTTTATTTTGATATTTCCGGAATGTAGTTTCAATTAAATGTAGAAATTTGTGTCACTTATTATATGCATCTGAACATTGAATTCACAAGCTTGGGACAAGCCAAAAATATTTAGACCCATAAAATGCATCAATTTATAGTAGGGACATATGTTTTGCAACGCTGTGTGGAAATAAAATACAAAACAGTTTTGTTGTTACAGTGACAGTAAACATCTTCTACAGCAATTTGACCAGAGCAGGTGACATACTAAAATAATGTGACTGGATTGCTTCATGAGAAGTCAGAGGTACAGACTGAGAACGTGTGATCCGAGCCGTTTGTACAATGAATAGCTAACTGACCATTAGCAAGGTGCACCAGCAGTAGTTTGGGTTGACCCTGGACTGTAAGAACAAGTCCAGAGAAGATAAGAAGCACATGGAAAACTGAGCGAAGCAAAGGGGCGATACAAATGACAAACCGTATATAAAGTCTAAACAAAAGCTTCCGAACACTTTTTCATGGCTAAACCCACAGCATGGTTTCAGTTTAAAATGTGCACTCATTCATTAGCTGTTCCACTGTCTGTTATGATGACTATTAGTTATGAAAATTGCGATCTCTCATTTTTTGAAGAGACGTGACTGTTGCATGCGGTGTTCAGTCAAAACTGCGAGCCCTTACAGTGCTTAAGAGATTTCTTAATTTCGCAAAAGATTAAACTGAAAATCAGGGCGCTACTGTACGATACATGATTTGCAAACATATAAAATTGAAATCCTTTTTAAAACACCCTTTTTGACATTGATTATCAGTAAATTACTTAGTTGAAAGTATGATTTAATATATTTGTAGAAGTACTGCGTGCAAAAGTACAAATAAATGACACCAATGAATACATGTGCATATTGAAAATCAAAATACATTCTTAGGCAAGCATGCAAACCACTGATCACCAGTGAGGGGAAAAGGTCAATTCTTTGACTTTGCCTCAAACATAAGAAAGAAATGTAATCTAGTAAAAAACAAAATATCAAAAATCCATTCAAAAGTTAAGGTTAAATACAAATACAGTGTGTACAGCAACAGCAGACGTCCAACAAGACTAATTTCATCAAGTTTCACTGCAAGTGTGCAAACAAATTACCATGCAAGCAGAGAAAAGACAGCCAACAGTGGGCCAGCTGTTTATTTCTCCCAGGCAGGTTTTGTATTATAAAGGGAATGTTTATTCGAATGCAATTTGACAAATTCTGCCACAATACAAGAACTTTAAAAAGTGCAAATTCAGCCAAATCAATTTTCCTAGATTCTCAAAATGAGACAGGAAAGGTATTAAGACCTTCTGAAAGATAAAAATAAATGTTCTTGTGAATATCAGGCAAATGAGGCAGTACAAATATTGAAAAGTATTCCCTTACATTTAAAAAAAAAAAATCCTTTCCCTTATTACCAGTTTGACAGTACATCAGTACATGACCTAAAACCGTATACAGCGAGACTAAGACATATTACTGTGGATGTTCAATCCCACAATAATTCAGGTGTATCAGATGAACAACAAACTACAGCCCTCTTTGTATATCGTCGACCCATTTTGGCATGCCAAGCAATCAATATTATATTTATAAAGTAAAGCAGTATTTTTTTGGCTTTTAGTCAAAAATTCTTACTGTAGGAATTCTAAAAGTCTGAAATCCAAAAACGTCAGACTCAGATTCTCTTTCCAACATATCTACGCAATGACAATCCGTACTGTAACCTCACTGTAATTTTCACCTCCAAAGTAACATGAGGACAACATCAGAGTCCCTGTCCATGTACTCATGGAGCTCACTGTATTTTGTACACAGGTAAATTCTGTTTTGTGTCCTGACAGCTCTTAGTATGCAAACAGCCTTTTCTAACTGACTACCAGAGAGGTAAAGGGTCAAAACAGCATGTGAGAGAGTATTTGCCGTGTCTAGCAAATGGTAAAAAATATGAAACAGACTAGATCAACCTTGTTAGTCCTTTCAGACGTGGAAAGGAATGATTGGCAAATGATACTAAGTAGTCATTACTACAAACCACCTTGAAAACCACCTGGATCCTGAGAGTTCCTTTGTTGTGAATTTAAAAATGAACTTGGTAGATTTAGATGGCTAACAAGATTATCCTACTACAGTGTATTACCACAACTCTGAAAGTTATTGTTAGCCTTTAAGTTTTATAAGAATATAAATATCGGGGGCGACCTAGTGGTCGAAGACGTGTACCATGCAACCGTGATGTCCTGGGTTCGAATCCGGCCTGGGACCTTTGTCGCATGTCATTCCCCTCTCTCTCTCCTAATCTTTCCTGTCTATCTCTACTGTAAAAACTATCATAATAAAGGCAAAAGCCCAGAAAAATAACCTTTAAAAAAGAAAAAGAATATAAATATCAGATAAACTGGATAAACTGCAAGTCCAAGAGTAGATTTTTCACCGTTTAACGGATCAATCACGCTCTTCAATCTTTTTCCCAATAAAACCAAATGGCAAAATGAATCAACTTAAGACAGAACGCAAGAATCAGGACTTCTGGGGTTTGGTGCCTCAGGATCATCGGCCTGGCAGTTGTTGGCTGGATCCCCGCCCTCATCGTCGTCCGGCAGCTCCAACGGGTCCGCAGCAGAGTCGCCTGGAAAGACCCTGCTGTCCTGCTCCGGGGTCTCGGCAGACGCGTCCTCATAGGCACTTAAGCTGTCCGTGTCATTGTTCCCGTCCGGAGACGGATCTCGCCCGTCCTCCACGTTGCTCTGGCAAGGCCTCCTGAGGACCCCGTCTGGAGAGAACGGGCTGTCCAGTGCCAGAGTGGGCATCTGTCCAATGGTCTTACTGACCATCCTGTGGAGCTTCGTCAGGGGGCTTCCTTCATCTTCTGCCTCTTCGCTCTGTCCCACCTGATTTTCAGGGAGAGGTGCACCCAGGGAGGAGTCTTCACCTTCTCTGTGTGTGACCTGACTGTGTTCCTCTGCGTCTTTTTTCATTTGGTGCCCTTGTCTCGTCGCCTCATCCTCTCTTTCATGCTCCCCAACAAGTGTGCTCACTGGAACAGTGGTGCTCCTCTCCTGCAAAGACAAATTAAATGATCTGTTAGTTAATAAAGTCCCCCTTCACGTCAAATTGTCTAATTTCTTATGCGGGACATACAGCTGGTGGCAAAGTATGGGTACACTTGTGTGGAATTAGTTTTATCTAATTACATATTGTTTTTACAAAATTGGTCTTTCTAATGAAAAGAAGACAAAAATACAGCCAGCCAGCTATTAATTATATTAATTTGGCTACTTCATTTTGCTAATTGCAGTTGTTGTCATACTGCCTACGCCTTGCATATAAACATGTGTGATTTGTGACCTATCAGCAGACATTTTTTGTTAAACCAAAAATGCATAATTTTACACCTCAGGGGATCAAAGTGAAATTTCAGTTTTAGTTTGGTTCAGTTTTAAAAACATTTCAACCTTGGAACAACCTGTGTGATTCATATAAAAGAGGCTCTAATGTGCAAGCCCTGAATTTATCCCATTCAGTTGTTATGCAGTGTTCCCAACTCTGCATGCGCGCGCGCACACACACACACACACACACACACACACCTGTCAGATTCAGTAAACTTAAGTTGAAACCAGCCAACACTCCCCTGACAAACTGTTACACAACAGTTGGCATGCATTAACAAGCCATTAGTCAGTCTTCATGCGCACATTCAGGAAGCTTGTGCCTCTGTGTAAAATTATGTAATGTTGTCCTTTCAGCAGCCCCATTACCTCTTTTAATCTCTCCACCTCTCGCATCAGAGAGCAGACCATGTTCTCCAATTTCCTCTTGGCCACTCTCTCGCGCTCCAACTCCTACAAATGCAGAGAGACACACTGGCGTCATGAGAGGACAGCAGACATGTTACGGTCACAGTCTTGGTTACAGCAATGTTTATACTTAGTCGGAACAAAAATACACAACAACTTCACATTAGAAAAGACAAAGAATACTGACAGGAGCCCATGGGAAATGTTGAATGCCTTGATGTGGCCTGAGTAAAGTCAAGCGTTTTAGTGTTTTAGAGTCAAGTCCTGTAGTGTTTAGTGTTGGTCATGCCTACACATACCATGTTGGCCTGTCTAGCTTCCCTTTGGGCCTCAGCCAGCAGCTCCTCTACGCCCTCCAGCGTGTCCTGCAGGACGTCCACCTGGAACAACAGAGCCTCTCGCTCAACCTCCAGCCCACGCAGCTCCTGGACCACCTCGTCATAGCTGGCCTGCAGCTCCAGCTACGCCACAAACACCACCAAAACAGTCACATATCAATGTAGGCAGCTTCAGAGGAACACGAGCCGGTCAGTGGGCGGACAGCGTTTCTAAGTTAAACTAACAGCAAGCACTCACAGACAATCAGACAGTAATCAGTGGGCGGCCTCATCTGGTACCATGACAATCACTCCAGCATACCTGCTGTAGGGGTTTTACTGTATATGTAAAGGAATACTGTATATCACTGCAGTCATCCCTCATTAGACCTATTTGTTTTTCTGTCTTTTTTGAGTTATTCATGGAGAGGTTAGGATTAAGATTCAAAACATCAAGAACAGTGATATGCACCAACAGGGAAATGATAACAAACATCAAACCTACAGTGAAGTGATTTTGTTTCTTTGAATCTACTTGGACTCTGGTCATGAAGTGCTTCTTGTTTTGCCAACACAAAATCTCTGCAGTCATGAGGTCATTCAATGCATTTAATGCTGCTGTGGCAGTTTGAGTTCCTTCAACAAGGAAGTTTCCACTGCTGGCAGGGAAGATGCCCAGGTTGCACCAAGACTCAATATATATATATATATATATATATATATATATATATATATATATATATATATTATAAAATATATATATTATACTATATATATATACACTGTTATTTGTTGTCACACTAGTAGTCTTACATTTAATGTCCATCACATTTAAACGAGTACATTTAGCAGTTTTGCACATTTACTGAAACACTGAGATTCATAACAGAGTTTATTAACACCTTTCTTACATGAAACAGCCAGTCAATCAGCAACTGTGGGCTTTCCATTTATTTGCTGGAAATTTTACATTAAAAATTGTGTACTTTATTTGATAAAATGATAAATTATGCAGTGATTTTAAGAAAATAATTAATAATAAGAATAATAACAACGACTAGTCACCATTTCTGGGAGCCCCATGAAGAGGTCCGGGTCAGACTGCTGAAAGTAAAAAACAACAAAACATTTCATTAGCTACATGACATTGCTGAGTAAAATACATTAAGGAGAGAAGTGAAGACAAACATTATTTTATGAGAGGCTGTGTAGGACTTTATTCAAACTTTGTTGTTCACACAAACAAAATACTGTGCTTGCACATACATACATAGTGTATGTGTGACAGTCTCAAGTTCATCCAGAAGGCAGAAAACGAGGGCAGGCAACCTGTGCAGCCATCGTAGCTAGCTGGAGAAAGCAAGACTGCAGCTGAAAGTGTCCCAGTTCTGATTTCCCCCTCACATGTGACCCAGATCTGATGCTTTCTTACCAGTGAGGACAGTAAAAAGCTGCTGAGTCGATCTGGACCACATACATACAGTATGTGATACACAACTTACGGCTTGTATTTGACCTCTTAACTTGGAATTTGTCAGTACTGCCATAACAATAAATCACTCTTACGTCATACACCTGAGACAACTGCTGTGATTTTGGTGCCCACAGCAGCTCGGCTGAGCCTACATCAGCATGGAGGACAGTGAGAAACAACAATGAAAATGAAATGTAGTGCAGTAATTGATTTGATTGGTATTTGGGGAGATGCCTAAATGCAGTCAAAACTCAGCCGCAATGTGTTTGAATTAAGCGGAAGAAGTGTAGGTACAGA
Source organism: Centroberyx gerrardi (assembly GCF_048128805.1). Lineage (NCBI taxonomy): Eukaryota > Metazoa > Chordata > Actinopteri > Beryciformes > Berycidae > Centroberyx > Centroberyx gerrardi. The sequence goes on along the minus strand of NC_136001.1, from coordinate 22,219,966 downwards.
AACAGATGTGATGTCTTTTGTTATTGTTACTCTGTACACACATGCAGTTCATATTGGTATCAGATATGGGTTACATCCTAGAACAGGTATGAACATCCAAAAACTCAGATATGAGCAGAGATTGGAATTGAGCATAAAGGCCTGTGGTGTGAACGTAGCCCAAAATGGGAAGTTAAAGGTACCACATGTAACATATTGTGTTTGGCAAAATTAAGAACGCATTTCCCATAAACACTGTTGCTTTCTGTTGCAAAGAGGATGTTGTTACTTGCCCCCCTCCCCCTTGCTGGTGTTTGTTTTGAAGAGCATGAAGAAAGATCAGAGTGTATAGCCAATATGCCAACATGCATTCAGACAAGGTGAGCTAACATGAGGTAGAAACTGGTAAGAATAGTGGAACTGGAATAAAGTTGTGTATTACTTGCAAAGTAAAGATGAGTATCTGTTTTGTGCCGTAAAGCAATCCAGCAGATTTCCCATGAATCTGAGCCAGTGGCACACAATGCACAATGCAGTGTAAAGGCTGCAAATCTTGGTTTGTTTAAGGTAATTATATTAGTACTTTACATAGGCTACAGTATATGTGCCAATGTTTCCTACATGTATGTGTATTTAGTAGTCGTGTACATCTGAGTGTTTAATGTATTTCATATGTGTGTGGGCAGCATAGTTTAAATGAAGTCCTACACACAGCCTCTGATATATTATATGGATCATTTACATATTAATGACTTGGAGCCTACCTGGCTGTCACTCCTCCTCTTCAGGGTGCCACATCTGCTGTCGCTGCGTGTCAGACGCCTGGATGAACTTTCACTCTGACAAGGAGACAACAAAGAAAAGAAAAACATCAGAGCCACAGCCTGACAATATATACAGAGGAAACTGATGGAGAAGTAAACTGGGGATGGGCCCTATCATGTTCATTTGAACCATCTCTAAGTTCTTTAACGTTACAACTTAACTTAACACCCAGTTTACTGAACGATCTAACGCAATATCGTGGAAAATTACTGAGGATGAGCAAGCGTTACGCAAAAGCGACCGCCACCTTTGTAAACAAATCTCAGACGAGTGCTAAGTATAGACCCGTAAAACTAAAGCGACGACGCCGTGATTTCTGGTTTCTCACCTCTTTTATAATGCTGCGAAGCGACTCGTCCTCGCTCATTCCCCGAGAAAGCGTCCTTTTCTTCGGAGAGCCGCTTCTGTCCAGCGTTACTGAATGCATTTTGTCGGATATTAGAGATCTCCAAGCTCGGGGCGAAGTGCTGTTTGGTGTTTGTTTCCGAGACAGCAGTGGAATGACGACGCCCAAGCCGTGATCTACGGAAGGCCACGGGGTCCAAACTGTCTTTAAGTCCGCCTACATTTCGCCTACACTAGTCACACAAGCGCGTGGACAATAAAACCAGAGAGATGACGTTCACGAGAGAGTCGACTAAAGCTTTGGAACCGTGGGAACGTTCATGGTTCTTTTGTAGTTCAGATGTGGACCATCGCGCATCCTTGACTCCTAAACTCATCAGTGATTATGTAACAGTTCCGTATTTGCTTGATGCATAATAATTAGCACTTTGTGGAGACAGTAGTTTGTCAAATAAAAGGATTTCTTTTCAAATGTGGAAAGCCGGTAAATTTAAAACTAATTAGCCTTATCCAGTCAAGCCGGTACTAATACTAATAATAATTATAATCATTATCGTCATCTTTATTATTTTACAGGGAGAAATCCAAAGTAAAAGAGGCAGACATTCATTTATCCACTGACAGTAGCCTCAATAGACCAGAATGCAATGCAACCACAAAACATGCTGCTTAAGGGGAATAGTCTTTCTTTTTCTTGACTGTAAAACCTGTCCTGCTATCACTATCACTCTCTCCAACTACATGCAGCTATAACCCTCAGCTGAATGCAACAAGTATTTGAGGGTGGAATTTCCCTTTAAAATATCTCAAGCAAAAGTTACAAGGATTTCTGGAATAACTTTACCTAAAGTGAAAATACACCCTAAAAATACCCCAAATAACAGTTAACATTCAAATGAGCTTAATTTCATTGTAACGCTGATAGTTACAAATCAGACAACATTCCCACCCATATGCCTGTGAAATCATCCTGGGTGCTAATGTGCAGACAAACTGGGTGCACATACAGCAGCATGTAAGATTTATTTTTGGATCAAGAGAGTATTGGCTCTCTTTGGGAAAGATGTGTTCATCTTTCTTTTATTTTAGCACCAATTTGAAGAATGCCTCATAATTTCATTACTTGTAATTCAGTTCATTATTATAATTTCAGTTTCAATATATAACATGCACATAAAACATTATGAACTGGCTAAGATCATACAGATAACATCATGTGAATTCTGGTTCCCACTCATAGCGACTTCGATAGACATCACATCTTTGTCATTGTAGCCAAGCTGATTCTGATGTGAAGGTGTAATAGCATGAAATCAATTAAACATCTGTGGTGCTGGGCTATATGTTTGACATCAAATTCCATATGGTGAAACTGACCCCAGTAACCATAGGAGTGATGGATGTAACTCACATGAAAACTAGTATCTTAAACACAACCTGCTCTACACTGCACTGAGCAACTGCAACTGTGAGTTCCTCCAGCAGAGGACAGTAGTAGGTCACTGAAGCCTCACTGACTGCAGGCAACTCATTGCTTCAAGAAGTGCAAATTTTACTTTTAGAAATTTGGCACAGTAATAATACTACAAGTTTCACTAAGCATAAATACAGTCATAAATACAATGCAGTATCTTTTAATGGTTTGCAGTTGGGCTACGTTTAAAGATGAAGCTCTTTAACTGATACTAGTCTTGCACAAAGGCTTACAGATGAAAGGTGATGCATCCTGTAAACCCGAAAATTGCATTATCCAAAATGTCAATGAAGAATAAACTAACCTATGCTATAGCCTATGCATTTAGCACGCTTCTTTGGCAATGCATGACACTTCCATTACTTTAAATTTATCGATTACTTTTCGATTTATCGATTATTATAATTTTAGCTTTGAATAGGCCTATATAAATTGCAAAAAGAAGATTGTATCCAGGCCTGCTACTCCAAGGACGTGTAGCAGGATTACCAAAGCCATTCAACCAGCCTTTTATCATTGTCATATTTAATGGCTAATGGGTCTATCATTTTAAAATCCGTAATAGTCCCAGGTTAAAGCACATATTTTATAGAGAAAACGTATAGGCTAATTGTTTTCCTAGTCTGTATTATACCATATAGTTTTGACATAGCCTTGCTTGATGGTCAAAACCCGATGTAAAGTTTGGAGGATCCTGGGACAAACCACTTCTGAATCCCCTGGTTGAGTTTTATTGAGCTTCTTCTGTCCATCTATGACATTTTAAAGACTTAACTGCAACTGCGGCGTGAAGTTAATTGGCTTCTTGCTAAAATGCAGCAGAAACGATTTGATAGGCTGTGTGCAATTTAGGGGATCATGTGGGGAATTCGTGGGGAATCCATTATTCAACAGCACCAGTAGGCTATAGTATAAACCAACAACAACAACAACAACAACAACACAACAACAACAGGAGCAGCGGGCTAGTTTCTGTCATCATCATGACGCAATAACCTAATTGGGCTATATCTCTAATTTGCGACATTGTTTCTGTACTGTAAGAAGATTTATACTCTCATAATGGTGCTTCCTCCCTCCCTTCGCTCTATCCCTCTTGACTTGGTGACAGACCTAAAAGCCTTTTGTTGCAATCTTAGCCAATGGAGACGGATTACGACACCGGGCAGCGGAGATATATAAAGAGCCCCTTTTTGACCGCACTTGCACATTTTTCAGTGACACTTCTGAACATTCACACCTCTATGGACTAAATTGTTATCTAATAGCGGACCCCAAAACAACCATTTACATGTGAGCGGGCTATGCATACATTTGAGAGATAATTGGTTACTTTCAATCAGAACAGCCTACCGACACACTGGAACGCACTTTTTGTTTTAATTTATTGCTAAAGCTCCTGCTTTAAAAATCTTAAGAGTGATCGCATTGGAATAGATGAATATCACTGATTGCCTACCTTTTGTAGGATAAGGCAAGTAGCGGCACACATCTGAGAGAAGGGCATATAACGGGATAAACCGAGAAAATGCCGAGGTACAACTTTTTACTGTGCTTGATGGTGCTCATCTCCCTGGGACAGTCGGGGAGCGATGAGCCCAATCTGCTGCTGCCTCCGGCCAGCGAGATGCCCACGGATGCCGGGCTGTCTCTCCTGGACGAGGACGCCGGAGCCCATGAATGCTCTGCGTGCGTTTGGAGGGAGCAGAGCAAAGTCCTGAGACTGGAGACCATCAAGTCCCAGATCCTGAGCAAGCTGCGCCTGAAGCAGGCGCCCAACATCAGCCGGGAGGTGGTGAATCAGCTGCTGCCCAAGGCGCCTCCGCTCCAGCAGCTCCTGGACCATCATGACTTCCAGGGAGACGCGTCGTCCCAGGATGAGTTTATGGAGGAGGATGAGTATCACGCCACCACGGAGTCCGTGATCACCATGGCCTCCGAGCGTGAGTCACAGTTTACAACAAAATAACACACACACACACACACACACACACTGGGAGCGACTGTTTCTAAATGCATGTTGATGTGGCAGATAGGTTGAAATGACTCCGGCCTGTGTCCTGTGTTGACAGTCGAGCTACTGGAGTGACCTAACCTACTTTTTGAGATTATTATGGTCAAGCAGCGTGGCTCCACTCTGTGCCTCTAGTGAACTGATAAAATTAGACAAATGGCCCAGGTCAACTGTTAGCCACGGCTGTCAAAATAGGGATCATGTGTGAACTTGATAAATCAATAATCAGTAAAGAGCCTCATCACTTTAACGCAGATTGGTCCATTATGGCCTATTAACTGAACTGCTTTTGTCTTGACTATGATGATGATGATGATGATGATGATGATGGAGGGCTATGTTGAGCACCTGGCAACACAGTCCTGCCTGCAGGGTTACAGACTGGATGTGTAATATTTTCGGCCAGGCTGGATGCTGACCCCTCCAGTGCAGCAGTGCTGTCAGACAGGCTGGCTGCATGTTTAAACTTTTACATTTCAAATGGTCATGCACGGTGTTTTTGTGTTTGACTTTGAACGGACGCATGACAGACGTTTGAATGTCAAGTGCATAAATCAATAATGATAATGCAACATTTGGTTGGCAGTTGCATCCTTGCGACTTTATCTTTTTTTTTTTTTTTTTTTTTGCATAGGCCCCATGTTAAATTTTGGTGTTATGGTCACGTCACGAGGCCCCTCTAACAACTTGCTTGCCCACTTATAGTTTCCCATAAGGTCTGCGGACATAAATCTGCAGATAAACCGCAGGCCCTGAGAGACATTTTATAAAATTGCAGTTGAACCCTGGCAGCTGTGCTCTATCGGTCTTTTATAGGAGGCTCTACCGGATTCCCTGCTGTTCATCGCAGTGAGAAAAAGTGTGTCCAAAAAGCTGCCATTGTTTCCCTCATGCAGCGGCCCCCCTCGACCGCACTTGCCTTTTAAATGCGAAGTTTATAGGCGCAGCTCGTTTTTTTCACTACGAGTACACAAAGACAGAGAATCACTCGGGGTCGAGGGGAGTGTGTGACCTTTTCCTGGCGAATCGCGGGGTTCAACAACATTTACACACATAATATATTCTGCACAGGGCGGATGAAATACCCTCCAAATAATCAGTTTTTTCTCTACGAGTGAACAAAGATAGGCTTGTGTGGAGGCGACTTTGGCCTCATGTGTTGTCAGACTTTGTGAGCGATGGCATAATGAACTTCTCAGGTTTTAATTGCATTTTTTTTTTTTTTGCCTACACTGACATGTTTTATAGTTGACATACATCGACTTAGCTTTTGTAGTTTTGGCTCTACATGCTGAAAGGGCATTAAGTGCTTTGCTTCGTTCTTTTCATCTAAATGTAGCCTATTTAGTTTGGAGAATACATCGGCTATATATAATTAAACCCTCCAAATCTGTCTTGCAAGCCCCACCTGTCTGTTTGATTTTAGCACAATAACTTTAAATTTACATGGTGTTGCAGGCTGAAATGCCATATGAGATTTATCTTTCTTTTCTCTTCCAATACTCTTTCTACTGAGCCATAGTAACTTATCAAATTATCACTTGCACAAATCTCATATGAACTTAAACATCTTAAGACTTTAGTGCTTTGAGACTTGTTTTTACTCTGCACAGATATGAGTGATGCTGTTCAGTACATGATTCAGGGATTCAGTGGAGTAACGTCTTGCATCTTACAGCTGAATCATGGAAGCACAAATCAGATGATCAGATGATTGATTTGTGTAAATTTGTAGTAAAACCATTTGCATTATCTGGTAATTGTTTTCAGGACATGCTTTCCATGCAGTAACTTTAGATGAGGAGAGTCATAGTGCGTCAAGTTAATTTGCTGACCCTTTTCTAGAATTGTTCCCAGTCTCTTTCTCTCTCTCTTTGTCTTTCTCTCTCTCTCACTCACAAACACACATATATGCACACTGACATGCATGTCTTCCATTCAACTCTATAATAAATTGCTGTTATCTCTCTATTATAGGCCTACTAATGTGTCCTATATTGATTATACTCTGTCAACCTGTACACACAGACATGTTGAAACCCCTGTGTCTGCTTGCTGCCTGACTCTCTAACCTGTCCATTACAGGAGAAATCACGATCACCCTCAAACCATATTTTGATCTCCTCCATCTCCTCCTCCGCCCAAACACACACACACACACACACACACACACACACACACACACACACACACAGGACACACAACACACACCATGCAAAGTGCTTTTATAGCTCCTCTAGGTAGAAAGGCATTATATGATTACAATCCATTGTTGGTTAATTCTGCCTCATGCCTGCCAGAGGAGTTAATGACATTACTGCTGTAACTGTCATGGTAAAGCACTTCACCTTCATTCAGGTCTCTCCTTTCCTCTCTGTTCTGTTTGCCTCATCCCTCTACATCAGCTGCAGTTTTTATCATCTGCTACTTCTCTCTCCCCTCGCCCCCACCTTCCTCCCTGTTAGCCCCCTCTCTTCTTCCCTCTTTTCTCTGGTACTCGTGGAAGAGTTGAGAGAATGAGTGCATCTCTCTTGCCTGTGGCGCCTTAGTGATCCCACGGGATTAAAAGTGCCTTTTCTGTCTCTCTGATAGAAGGAGGACTTCAAACACTATTCCCTGCGCACCTCGAACCCAATCACCCTTTCACGGTCGTGCGCACTGCCTTTGATGGGCCATGTGGGTTCACACAGTACATACTGAACTGGACCTGTGCCAGAGTTGCTTCTTAGTATTCACTCAAGGTACGTGGGTGCCGCAGTGGGGGTTGAGAGGGTCCATGCTTCCTGGTCTCTAATTACTATGAAATTTCATGGAAAAGTAGAGCTATTTATATCGTAGTGCGGCACTTTATGTACTAAAACGTTTCCCTCCATAGAGTGTGTTGTGAAGGTAACTATTCAGCTCGCTATTCATGCATATGAAATGAAGTGTTTTTGAGCAGTTTAATAGCTTTCTGTGTGTCAGTTTGTGGTGCAGCATTGTGAACGAGTGTTAATGTATTTATGTGTGACGTATTTGTTGGATTTTTTTCCCCAAATCTATATATCTTTATACCTGAGCTGAACTGTTTGCTTATGTGTTTGTATGTATGTGTGCGTGTGTGTGTGTGTGCATGAGTGTGTGTGTGTGTGTGTGTGAGAACGCATACGTGTGTAAGTGTGTATTTTGTTGCAGTTTGTCTTGCCTGAGGTGGGGTGAGGATTTGACCCCAGTAGTCTCTCATTTGTCACCTGTCCATGGCATTTAGACCAGACCTTCCTCTTCCATCAATGACCTCCCCTTCCTTTTCTCTCTCTCTCTCTCTCTCTCTCTCTCTCTCTCTCTCTCTCTCTCTCTCTATACACCTTAATGCTATTTAACCACATATGTCCGGAAGTTGGAGTCAGCCATTAAATTGAGTTACTTGGTAGCTAGATAACTACTGAAAATACTCTGACCAAAACTTTCTGCCAGAGCAAATAGGAAACAAGTTTGACCTCTGAGGACCAGGACCGCAGTTCTTATGGTTTTATCAGTTGTTGTGCAAGATCTCAGGGACTTTTTAATTATCCCAGTCTTGAGAAAGCTATATTTCTGTACCGCGACAATCATATTGCGATTGCCCAGTAGCAGACACTCCAGCAGAGAGCAGCACTCGCTTACCCTCCCTCCCAGCCTCTTCTCCATTTTTAAGTTTTATTTCAGTGAAAGGACAGGGCAATGTGTCCAAAACATAAGTGGGAGATCATTGAATGTTTGGAACGGAAAACTATGCCTTTAATGGAATGAATAAGGACAGACCTGACTCTGATGTAGAGCATCTGATTTTCTACATTTCTTCATGTACATTTGACAATTCTTGAAACCTCAACTGCCTATCAATTACTTGAACTATTTCATACCTACTTTTTGGTTGTCTGGTCCATCCTGACTGTGTGAAACATAAGGCAGCACCCATGCAGATATTATTATGTAATACCGTTAACACTAGGCATGTACAGTATAAGCACACACTTACACACTCTTGAATATGTAAAAATGTACATTGACACACACATATAGAGGTATGAGTGTATATATTTCTACATGTGCACACATGCTCAGACACATACAGACTCTTACACAGACACACACACACACACACACACACGCACAGACACACACACACACACACACACACACACACACACACACACACACACACCACACACTCCAGAGAAAAGTTCTCCTATTGACAAAAAGGGTCACAGAGTTCACAGCTATGTGATATATTGGAAGAGGAGACTATTAACCTCATCGGGTCTCTTTCTTTGGCAGCAAAGACGAACCGGTAGTAACTTGAACACTTATCCCCCGCCACACACACACACACACACACACACACACACATCCACTAACCACTCCCACAAAAAAACAAGTCTTTTATAGTGTTGACCCTATAAAAGGGTCATTTCCTGAAGGTGCAGGAACCATAAAAATTAAGAGGGAGAGCGCTAAAAGGACAGACCAGCAGAAGTCGGACTGTCTTCAACCCACTGGCCAGTGTTTGCTGGAAGTTGATGACTATGTGAGGTTTTTATAGATTTATTCATTCCATGGAGGTCTCTGTTTGACGATGACACCTGTTCTCCCTGTTTAGTTGCTCGCATCAGTTGAGGGAATTCAAGGGAAAGATAAACTTTGGTGACGAATTGTTTGGACACCTTGACACGACTGGTTTGTTTAAAAAGAAGTAAAAAACGTAAGAAAGTTCTGTAGGACTGTAGAAATTGCACAACATGCTGTCAACTTTATGGCTAATAAAATTTCAAAGGGACCAAAGTCTATTAATACAGGGACAAAATTTCCCCAGGACCTCAGGAATCTCACTCCTTCCACCCTCCTTCCCCTATTCCCACGCTCCCATGTACCACACTCACTCCAGCCATTCTTTTCTCCAGGCATTTGGGAATATCTTGCTTCAGAATTTAATGCATGCTTTACCAAAAATACAACACCGAGGAGTCCTGAGTGCGCACGTAAGACTACATTAATGTCAATTTGAAGCGCATCGCTGTGCGACAAAAGACATTCTGCGTTTCCTTGGATTATAAATGTCTCGGTAATAAAGACCACCTGAGTGCGTTGCTTTCACCGCCTGTGTGTGTGTCCACTAGTGAGCTCCTCATTGCTTGTTAAAAGGAATTCAAAGACTGTGATGGAGGTAGGTGCACTGTGGCCCATGCTGTGGGTATGAAGGGGGTGGAGGGGCAGAAGGGAGTGAGTCCACAGGGAGCAACAAGCAGCCCAGTCCTATCCTAAAGGGACAGAAATCATGGAAGGATTTTATAGGTACAATTAAAAAGACCTGAAACAGATGTTACGTTTCACTAATAAAGGAAATAATTACTTCACACCAGTAATTAAGCCCTGTGTAGGAACATGAGTGAGGAGGAGGGGAGAGGAGTGAGAAGATAAAATGGAGATCATTGAGGGGATTATTATTGATGGATGCGTTCAGGGTCTGTGTGGTCGGGTGTGAGGAGCCGCGGATCTGTTTATGGAAGAGTCCATTAATTCTGAAAGGCATTTAAGCAAAGGAAATGCTGCATGGGCATAATGTTGGGTCCCTCGAGGAAACCACTGTGTTGGAAAGATGCGCAGCTAACAGCGGATTACCTCATGATTATCCACATGAAAATTTAATTAGCCTCTTTTCTGTAGCAGTGAGAGCAGCTTCTTGCTATATTCATCACCTGTGGTTGCATTTCCGCCTGCCATGCCCATAGCACCTCAGGAAGTTCATTATGGAAGTTATGGAAAACGCATTGTCCAAACGTCGAAATGTTCTTTAGGGACAAGAGCCAGGTTTGATTTATGTGCTGTACAGCACAGAGGGAAATACAGAAGCCTGTGAAGGGAAAGATAGATACTTCCATGTTGTATAGAAATTGCTGAGTAAATACGATAAAAGAAAAGTCTTCCTAACAACTGTGATCTAGAGGGGGGGTGGGGGTGGGTGGGTGCACCCTGGTTGGCAAGATCTGGTCACACTAACTTTGTCTTAAGTGAAAACCCTTGGCTGAGGCCCTGAGAGATTTGGGTCCCTTCAGTGTGCTTCAGGGTTTTTTCAAAAGCCAAGCGTGGGCAACTGAAAGACTTTGAGGAAGAAGTATTTAATTTACATACATGCAGTTTTGAAGCATTTGAGGTGGTGTCAGTAGTCAGTGGTCTTTGTGTGAGAGAGTGTGCGTTTGTGTGTGTGTGTGTGTGTGTGTGTGTGTGTGTGTGTGTGTGTGTGTGCATGTGTAGCGAATTAACACGTTTAAGAAGCAAGCTTGGAACCTGCAGGACTAGCTGCATTAAATGTATCAGTAATGATTGATTGATTTATTTGTGCACCTTACTTGCAATGACACACTCCTTATTGTCCCCTATGCTGCAATGACATGCTTGTTTAAGTGTTGTTGCGCTGGTAGACTTAGCGAGAAAGCGGGCTAACCAGCTCGGCTACAGTTTGACTGAAGGTAAAAAAAATGTAGAGGCAGAGAAATGCATGCAAAGTCAATGGAAGGAGGCAAAGAGGAAAAGTTTCAGTGAGTGAGAATTTCGACTGATGTAATAAATTGAAAGCCAATCAGCTTCAAGTAGGACTGTATCCAGGTGCCTGTGAGTTTCTCCCCCTACCTAGTATTTACGGCGGGAAAAATATTAATTGGGTATTTGTGACCAATAACACTGACCCATGACATCTGCACAAAACGTTTATAAAAGCTAGATTTCCCAAACAAGACTCAGTCATGCTGCTGCCAAGCCTGGTGCAAAAAGATTCAAATACAAGTATAATGGAAATAGTTCAAGTAATCTACATTGTCTCACCTTTAAAAAAAGAAGTCAAGAAAGAAGAAGTCAAATAAAATCGCTAATCATAATGGCTGCGGCTTTAGCCCTGGCTGCTTCCTGTTGTGTCTAGTACCATCAAATGTGCTTGCATGTTACTATGCTGATTTCGCTTCCTTATTTTTCAAGTCAGGCGATCAAAATCATGTGAGTTAAGTGAGTTTCTCCTTGCTTCCTGTCTGTATGGTAATAGCTAAAAACAGATGAGCAGTGCGACTCTTACTTGCTTATCTCTAGGTCAAGGATGTTCTATGGTGGTTTATGATTGATGTTTTTTGTGAAGCTGCCTCTATATAAAATATGTCAAAAATACAAATACACATGCATCTCAAAAGTTTTTGGAAATATTATTTGGAAAGGGTGCTGGTAATGGTTTTGTTTACATGATACTGAGCTGGGAAATGAGTTGGTTGGTCAGGTTCCAGAAAAAAAGAAAGAGAAGCTGAGTGGCACGTCCCCACAGGCTAGAAGGTGTTCTTATGCTAAGTCATGTCATGAATTAAGATTTTGGTGCAGCTTACCTGTTAGGCTCAAAGGCATGATTTAATGATTTCCAGCACAGGTGTAATGTCATGGAGCTGGTCTCAGATAATCCATTAGACATGAATTAGGGTGCATTCCACCCTTAGATAAAACGTGTGCGCCCTCAGTTTTAAATCACTGTTTTCCCCATCCCTTCTCATAGTTGCTGTCAAACACACACACACACACACCAATGATGTGGGCAAGGCAGCTTCATATAATGTCCCAACAACAATTCAGGTACCACTCTGATCTGTCACTATGCCTATCCCATGAGTGTGCCATTCATCAACATGTAATTGTGGGCAACGGATAGACTTCTGCACACTCTGATCATATGAAAATGTATCAGTGACCAGGGTCCCAGAAAAGAGGGACATGATCATAAAGGTCAAGGTGGAGTCTAATGAGAAGGTCAAAATGTGTTAGTCATTGGCTACATGTGTTGGTGTAGGTCATCTAGACTTTCAGAAAGTGATCATGTATGCTTGGTTTGTTCTCTGAAACAAGCAGGTGGGTGAGCTGATCGTCATTTGTAGAAATAATTTGCCATATGAAATAAGGCAATAAACAAAATCAAACCAACATATTTTTTTTCTGTTCCAACTGGACCATGAGAGCAGCTGAGAACAGCCAACAGTGTCTCCAAATCCAACCTTTTGGACAAAACGTGTAAGATGCTAACCTTCCGCTACAGGCCGATGGACTTGAAAGTCAACTCACAGTTGACATTCAAAGACTCACAGTTTCTGAATGTCTCTCCTAGCTTAATTTCACTATTTCTTGCTTGACTGATGAGAAGAGCAAGCTTTGTCCGTGCAAGCAGGTGAAAAACTAACAATTTGGCTATCCCATGGTGATGACATTAGTCATCACATTAGTTGAAAGCTCTTTTTGTTTTAGGTTTCGTTTCTGAGTAAACTCCTTCTCTGTCATTGTTTTGCATTGCAAACACATTGCTGCAAAGTTTGCATGTTGGCTTAGCTATGCTCGTTGTATTGATCAGTAATAACGTAAGCAGACGGATTATATGATCAAATGATAGCTGCTGTAATGTCTGTGGCTATCATGGTTTCAGCTATAGCACAGGTTTGCAGTTTTGCAGATTTGCTTGGCCTTGTATATGTGTAGCCTTTACTAGTGGTGTAACCTACCTGATTATGGTGCATTTATAAAGTTTAAAATGGATGTAAACATTGTCCTTTGGTAATGTTACAGTGGAGGCTATACTAATGCAGAAATACCTATCTATGCAAAAGGAAACAGTTTCTTGTCCTGTGAATGGCTTCATGCCGGAGTGGAATATGCTTTATTTTGGCGCTGAGCTTCTCTCCCTGTCACTCACTGCTCTGTGACAAATTGCTATGAGCTTTAAATAAACACAAGAGAGGAAGCGGTTGCATTTATTTTAATCGCCTTCTTACGCTGTATATTATTCTTTCAATCACACTTGAAGCATCAGCATCCTATCTGTCTTTCATCAGTTGTTAGGCTTCTACCCAAGTTAAAATAGACACTGGACGTTCACATTCACACAAGTTAGATGGAGTTAGATGGTTGCTGTGCATTTTTTACTTTATTTGCCCCAACCAGTCCCAGATTCTCCAGCTTCCATCTAGAAAACAGTGATACAATATTGTTTATGACACAGCATCTTGTAAATTTGATGTAGGTGCTTTTCTATCTTATGGGTGATGCTCGACATAACAGAGTGTACTGTCAGTATGAATTAACTGTTTATCCAACTTTTCTTCGCACTAGGTATAGCATAACCCTGTTAGACCTGACTTTTGTCTATGATCTCATAGTAATTTAACTGATTTACATGTGATCAGAGAGTGTATGATGTAAACTAGACTGATTAGGTGTGCGTATCTTAGCTGAGGCACAAAAGGTGATCACAGATAAACTCTTGAACATTATGACACTATATTTATGTGCAGTAGACCTATATCAATACAAGGTAAATGTTTAAGAGTACTAATTGATCAGTAATAATAATATCGATATCAATATACTGGGAATAATGTATTGATTTGTTTTCACGCTATCATGCACCGCCAACAGGCACCTGTTTATAGAGGGAATTTAAATATGCAATAGGGAGCTTTTGTAGATCTGGATCCTATTATGTTTAAATTTCACCCACAAATTAATGATGGTAACTAGTTAGTAGAATTATCAATGAGTGTATTTATTTTGCATTCCAGCTATAATAACCATAGTTATCTTAAGCTTGGAGAACCCTGCATCAGTCAAATACGCAGCACATTATCACCACACTTGGTGACATATGGTCGGCCTGTGAATGAGGAAACTGGAAGTGTTAGATGTGTTTGAGGTTACATCATCTAAATAAAGCCTAAATAAGTGTAAAAAGTAGTTAAATGTGTAATGGGCTGAAATGCTCATGTTATCCTATAAATGGAGACACAGCATAGTCTTGTTTACTTTTTCTCACAAGCCTCTTCATTGTTTATTCTCTTCCTTCCTTTGTCCATCAATCACCTCTCTACATCCCTGCAGGTCACTACCAAACTGAACGCCATACTGACTCACACACTGCAGGACATTTTGGATAATGTTGGTGTTGGTGTCATGTTGAAACATGATATGGGAAAAAACTCAAGTGCTCTTTAATTTTAGACACATTTCAGTTCACTGTATTGACTGTGGTCTTACAAGTGATAGCTGTCAACCCGACAGATGATTCAGTTGATGGACAGACAAGTTTAAGTCGGCATGGAATGGTTTCAGGAAGGTGTGTGCAATGAAAATTGAGTGTGCACTGACTATTTTTTGGGATTCAAGTTTTGCTCTTGGCTGCAGGTTTCAGCTGTTGATGAAAATATAAATGTGACAAAAATAAGCAGGGAAGCAAAGGAGTGTAAAATATGCAAGGAAGGCTTTTATAAATGAACATGTTCCAGTAGGCGTGAGCTAAGCTCCACATGGCTTCCAAATAGCAACAACACATGCTCTCATTTCAGTCTTGCTCAACCTATTCACTTTACTCAGCATCATCTGCAGAATGAACAGCAGTGCTCACCCACTATAGGTGGGGGAGTGGGAAATTTGCACTGCCTTCCTCTTTCCTGTAGCACTTTCAAAGGCTGATGGGGTGGACTGAATCATGATGATATCATCAGTGGCGAAAATCCAAAGGTACAAAAATGAGGATTTTCACAAGAACAGACTCTGCTCAGCTGTTTGTATGAGAGTCTCTTGCTAAATGGGTTAAATGTTGTTTTGGAGTTTCCTCTTGCTTTTATTAAAACAAAACCTGAGGCAAATACTGAACTCAGAGAAGTTACATTCAATAACACATTGAATGAAGCATATCATAAATTCAAAGCAGCCAAACATAGTGCATTGGATGCATCAATTCAAATATCGCCTGTAAATCTATCAAAGACATTTTCTTTATTTTTCTGTTTGTCTTGATTTTAGATAGACATTTATGAACTATTTATCTAGGGGAAAAGTTTGGGAATTGACTGTTTTGGAAACAGCAGAACATGCAGAAAACGTTCCTTTGACATTAACCTCTTGAATTTATGTGTGGATGCACACAAACACACACAGTAAGACCCCGGCACGCTGCCTGCTGTCCAGCTGTCCACCTTATTGCAGTTCACTGCACGCTCACTCTTTATCTTTCTCTGCCCCTGTCCTGCCGTCTCTGCATGTTCCTCTGGTAACAATTTTCACACACACATATGAATATATATATTATCATAATCTTCCTATCTCTGTTCTGAAGACAGTCAGTTTGGAGCCGATGTGTCTGTTGTGTGTATATGTGTGGTTGTATGTTTGCGTGTGTGTGTGTGTGTGTGTGAGTGTGTGTGTGTGTTCACTGAGCTAGAACAGGGAGCATTAGGAGGTGTCTTTTGTTGCTCCTGGGGGGCTACTGTGCTCAGTCCTAATAGGAGTCTTGTGCCTGCCGTTGTCCCAAGGGAGGGGTTCTGAATGAGGGGGTCTAACTTCACACCCCCCCTCCATCCCCTGCTCCAGCCCTGCCTCCCCCACCACCCTTTCTGTCCCTTGGGACTGGCCAAGAGACAAAGAGGGAGTGGGGCTGGGGTGGGATGGGATGTTTGAGGGGGTGCACTGTGGCCCCTGTCTTATTAGAAGGGCCGTGAACGTGTCACGATGATTAATATGCTGAGGTGCGTGGGGATACCCTAGAGTCACATTTATTCAACACTAAGGCTCCCAAACACACACTCGCCACAAAATGGCACATTTGCATTTCCCATTAAGAAAAGAAAATATAGATATATATGCAAATGAAACCCCTATCTAGGTTTATACCATTATGCATTATCCATTTGGACATTAACAATAGATGACCATTTCTTTCCCCAGCCCATTTTAGCAGCGTATTTTCACCTGATTGGCATATGTTACTGCACATGTAAACAGAGGCGACATACGCACGCCAACATCTTTCATGAGTTTGGATAAAATAGTACAATCTAATGAAACTTCTTCAAAGTTCTGAGCTAGTTATGGTTATGATGGTCATTTTTTTCAAAGCCAAAACACAATAAAACTTCAACATGCTATGCTAAACATCTGTTGACAAATTAATGGTGAGTTCATAAAATCCTGTCAAACCGTCTGACATCATTCACTGTATAGCATCATTCACAGAAGCCGCATGTTAAGATTTTTTTTTTTAACTTTGCTGCCTGATATTTTGAGTGAGTCCATTTTCTTGTTTTTCAAGCCAGCATTTTCCCATATGCTTGCAAATTGGTTGTATTGATTATTGTTGGGTAGCTTATCATTGCTGCTGGGAACATAGTGAGGTTGCTCATTATTATTGAAGTTGAGAGATGGGAAGTACAAGAAGCAACCAGCACAGATACAGCCTTCATCAGACCAAGCAGGAGGCTTTGTGAACTCACTGTGGCTCTATTATGTGTTTTCTATCTTTCATGTGTTGTTGTGGGAGTCAAAGAAATATGCTTATCTCCCCTATTTCAGATATCATTTAAGATGTAGGCATACTTAATGGTGAAATATAAAATTTTTACACTGTTTAACCATTACCCTAGCTGCTCCTGTTTATCAGTTTTCATTAGTTTTGCTGGCTACATTCTCGTGTACCACATGGTTATATTACTGCAGTTGGTTATTAAAAAGTGGTTCACTTTGAAATGGCCTCAGTGGTATTGGAATGGACAGATGGCATGCTGAATAAACCCTTATACTCTATAAGTCTCCCCTTACATGAACATATAGAAGGCCTCGGGCTAACTATGGGACACAGGTACCCAGGGAGTCAACCAGATGTTCAATAGTCTCACCTGCAGGCCTGCTGTGTGTTGGCAGTAAAATTCATGTGCTGCATATGCTGCAATTATACCATAGGGAAATAAGCTGCTGTAATAATGAAGCACAGTGGAAACATGGGAGGGAAAACCAAACAACCCTGTTTCCCTTGGAAAAACATAGCCTCTGTCCATACTTTCCTTGTTTTTAGTTTTTAAGTAAAATAAGAGGAGTATTCTTTAAGTGACTAGTTATTATCTTCACCTTCAGCTTTACTGTGCTGGAGGAGAGGAGCAAGTGTTATGGCTCCAGTAGGTGGTGCTGTGTGCAAAATCTGAATTTCTATCCTCACCCCAGGTTTAAAATGAAGAGTGTTATAGCACTGAGCTATAACAAAGCAAACTGTACAGGAAATTAAGCCATATAAATGGTACTGCACCCTACAGGCTGTAAAGTTCTGAACTCCATTCACCAGTAATGCATCATGGCAGCAGGAGCAAAGCGAGTTCAGGTGGGGGATTAAGTGTCCCGTTGGTTTAGTTGATCTTTACAAGCTAGCCTTGCTCATTTAGCACCAGTGGAACGCTCTGCCAAGACGCAGGGTGTAATTAAGCTCTAGGCATTCATACTGCATGGTTTGCCTCTTAACTTGTTCAATTACAGGATCTATAAAGGCACAAATTGATTTCACCTATCAATGCAGTCATTGTTTAGCATGACGTAGCTCATATGTTGTGCATGTGTGTTTAATAACTGGGGTCCTAACTGGATCACGGTGTATAGACCTTGCTTCTCAGATTACTCCTCCTTTAGAGGGTCGGTGCTCACGGTAGGCCTCTCCTCGTGAAACTGTTTCAGCTTTGCAGTGTTTGGTGCGTTGTTTCTTTTTCTAGAGCTCAGTGAAAGCGATGAAAACTGTTTGCAAAGCCATAGCTGGCGTAGGTCTAGGGTTAGGACCTAACCCTAGGTCAACAACAACAAATAGTAATCGCAAGTAAACCCCAAGTAAACTGCAGAATCATTCATTCCCAGTTTGGTGCTGATGAGCAAACACAACACCACCCACGTTAATTGCTGTGACCCCAGCAACCCACCAAAAGGAACATTGACATATTGTTTGTCCAGCGTGAGACACTGTATAATTTACACTCACTAATGACTGTCCCTGGAAATACAGGCTGAAGGACCACGTCTGTCCCTGGCTTGGCCCTTATTCAATGTTGGCCTGGACTCTTCTAATGGATAGTCCATCTGTACCTCAGTGAATTCATATCCCTCTATGCATGCCCATAATTCAATTACAACACTTGTTTAGTGTAAAAAACAGCCCTGTGCAGTGTTCTCTCCTGGTCAATGGAGGTTTGATAAACAAATCACTATTGGCTGGAGAGTCTCCACCCTAATCAAAACAAAAACAAATTGTGGCTGATTCAGTTCTGTTGTATTTCAGGGATTTCAGATGATTCTCTGGTGAAAAGGAGTGTTGTGAAGAAAGACATATTACCATTGCCATAGGGTCGACCTTGACCTTCAAACTCAATCTGGCTATTAGGACTGCCCCTCCCCAGCACCCCGGAGATGTAAAAGGGCTGACGGTTTTGACCCCTGATCCCATTTCTTAACTAGGCTGAGGTGCCAAATAACCTTTTGACCCAGGAAGCATTTGCAGGTTGCCTGAGCAACCTCAGATTTAGCAATGATTGACAGGTCCATACTGTTTTTTTTTTTTTTTAAATGGAGCAACAACAACACTCTTCTCTAAGATAAATTAGAGTAAACATGCTTTATTTGTTTAAATCTTTGAGTTGCACAATATCAAATATGTTCTCTGAAAATAGGGAGATTAAATATTCTATTGTACTCAGTTGGCACATTATTATGCCAGATAGAGGCAGAATAAATTTCCCTTAATAAATGAACGCTTTACATGGAAATGAATGTATGAATGCAATGGATGGATGTCATTATTTCAGATGGAGGTCTATGTAAATGAACCACTGTGCAGATTTGACATGTGGTGCAAATCATAGAGAAACCCTGGGCTGAGGATCATGACAGGAATAAATCTGCCTATTTGAAGACACTCCTTGTGTCATTTGACACAAACCCTAATCCAGACCCCAAATATATTTCTAGTGTCAGCTAGTAAAAACTTTAGATGCTTTAATATTGCTTATCGTAAGGGAGGCTAAACCATTTCATTATGACTGACCCATGGGAATCTAAGGTTACCATCTGGCCACTGGCCACCATTACTGATCCTTGTTTTAATATGCAAATGTATCTGTTCATCCAACCTTGATTTAATCACAGATCTAACCTGACTGAATTGACAAAACAACTGTAAAGACTGTTTTTTCAGATAGGCAAATACCCCGGTCTTTATACTAAACTATTAACCCTCATGGTTTAGGATCATGTGCTCATATGATAACCAGTGTCTTTCCTGTAGATGTTGCAAATATGATCAGATAGACAGAGGATGGTACTCCGGCTCAGTTTACCCACAAACAGTGCTCAGAGTGAGTTGAGGTACTAGTGAGTTACAACTACAACTGCATGTTTCAGTTGTGGAGTATATAGTGTACAACAACTAAGGTGGGACAACAGTGTGATAGCATTGCATCCTCAACCAAATCCAAAATAACTCTGGGATTGGATTATTATTTACTCTGAAACGTATATACCTCAAACTGAAGGTGTATATTACATTTTTATTAATTTCTTTTCCATATTCATCACAGGACATGAAAATAGGAATTGTATACGTAAAGCAACTGATCTCCCATCCGTTGACAATAATGTAATACTAAGCTACAAGATGAACACAACCTTCCTTAATCCATTCAGTTGTGTTAAACAAAAATCGACATGTTATCACTTCATAGGGAACAGTTTCTCCAACAACCAAGAGCCATTTCTTGGAAAGAAATAAGCTGCTTACATTACAGGAAACAGAGTGTCTTTATATGCCATAAATATTTGTGCCGTCACCACTGGCCACCATTTGATGTGAAATATATGTTTGTATTAGAGAGGAAAAGGACTGCGCTTCAGTAATAGATCATTTCTGTGAGGAGGGCTGGACCAATAAGTCTGAATTCCATAGTAGGTGCACAGAAAAGACAGAAAAACGTTGGGTGATGTTGTTCTGTGTGACAACAACTGTTACAACTGTTTGGGAGTAAACTCACTTTTATCTTGAAATGCCCTGACTTGGCTGTCTTAGATGGGATCCTTTCCAGTTATCTGGCCTGACGTCATTGTAGTTGTTAACAACACATGTATTTGAGTGCGATGGTTTGTGGGTTCTTCAGGGGAATATCTCAGCATGGATACATCTGTCTCTGTTCATTTGTTCCTGTTAACTCAAATACATAGCTGAACCCATCTCTCTCCAGCTGGGGGTTGTTGTAATGTAGGGTTTAGAGGGAAGATTGTTGATTCAACATTGTTGTTGACTCCATGCAATACAACCCCTTAATGATAAACCTATCTACTTTGAAATACCCATACATGGTTTGGTGAGATAGTCTCTTTGGAGTTAGCCAGCTGGATACAGTTGTTGTAAATCAACAAAGGCTGATAAGTGTATGTTATTGTTTTTGATTGCCACAGGTCTGAGTTCAATCCCAAGGTGTAAGAAGGCAGATCCCAAACTATGACCTGTCTGTTTCAGTGACACACTCTGTAACCAAAAAGCCAAAAATGACTTGAAGTTGATTAAAGCTTTTACTTTTGCTGTTCTAAACACCCGATGTCGGGTTGGTCTTTCCTACCAACCTGACATAAACTAACAGCGGTTTGTTTGGAATAAACAGAAGAAGAACTGAGTAGTCAGCATGAGCAGTGATAGCCACCATGGCTGAACAGACAAAGAAAAGAGCGCCACCTACAGAAACTCAAACTTACTGGCTTCTGGCCACACTGATTGACAGCTGATCTCTGGGAAGTGGATCATGTGGATTACCACTTTAAATTTATTTTGTCATACACGCTGAAACAAAATGCTAAGCCTTGGATGATGAGCCTTGATCAAAACTGATGAATTAACTTCTGATCTCAAGGGATTTTTTAATGGTGTGGCTGATTGGGTGAAACATGTTAGTGTTTGGTTTCTATATGTTTTCACAGTAAGTGCAAGTGCAATGTAATGTATTATTTGTATGAGGACCATGACCACAATATATACTGACGTGACTCCCCTCTGTTCTGCAGCGGAGCCGCTGGTCCAGGTGGACGGGAAGCCCAGCTGCTGCTTCTTCAAATTCAGCCCCAAGCTGATGTTCACCAAGGTGCTGAAGGCCCAGCTGTGGGTGTACCTGCGACCGCTTCAGCAGACCTCCACCGTCTACCTGCAGATCCTCCGACTCAAGCCCGTCACGGAGCAGGGCAGCCGCCACATCCGCATCCGCTCCCTGAAGATAGAGCTCAACTCCAGAGTGGGCCACTGGCAAAGTATTGACTTTAAGCACGTGCTGCAGAACTGGTTCAAACAGCCACACACCAACTGGGGCATCGACATCAACGCCTTTGATGAGAGCGGCAATGACCTGGCCGTTACCTCGCTGAGGCCTGGGGAGGAGGGGCTGGTAAGGACCCTCAGACCTGTCCCGGGGAGACGGGGGGGGGGGGGGTTTAGGCACAAGAGTCACTTCCATCACAGATCAGATAATGTGAATGCCAACTGATATTCCAATCGAAGGGGGGCAACAAAAAACCTGAAAAAACGATTGGTTTGAAAACATAAGTAGATACAATATGTACTGATAGCTTCATCTGAACTGAACTGGAATTGACTCCAACCTTAATAGTCATGGGGAACAGAGAGATGGCAGTGATATTGTTCTCACTTGAATTGTGAAACTCTTGCAGCACTGATGAAAGTGTAAGCCTCTCAAGAAAAGCAGTTGCTACTTTAGCTGTGCAGCGAAACATGACATCTAATCCAGTGTTTCTCAACCATTGGATCTTGGGTTGCAGCATTAACAGTAGACAATACCAACAAAATATTGTTGTTGTAAAGAAAAGCATCTTCTCTTACATTTGAACCCAATTAGTCAATTAAGTCAGATGAAGACAGAGGCCACTGGTGGTCCTGGAAGTGACCTGTCCTTATTCTCTTGTCCTGTCTGAATAGTATTTTTTGGTTCATTGTGACTGCTGGGAATGTCACAGACAAAAGAGAAAAAAGAGGCTGGTCACTCCTCAGGCAAGTTTTACTAGTGTTTAGGAGTCTTCATTTTCAAAACAGTCATTAAAACAACAGGAGACATTCGGGATTTCCCAACTTATGTTTTATATGTCGTTATCCTTTATTTGTACAGGGAGGATTGCCTGAGCGTGCATGCTCTTTTTCAGCAACGCCTTGCTGCACACTTACACAGTTCCAGGCTTTCACACTTGCGAGCTGCCCAGTACAACCAGTCTGGTGCTGCTGGTGAACGCATTACTCACTTTATCAGCCCAGATTTTCCCAGCCAGATTTTCCCAGCCAGATTCAAACTGGCAACTTTACGATTACAAGCCCGATTCTCCAAAGTCTGCAGTTGTATTCCAGCAGGGTCAAAGCAGTGATAATGCACCATAATGACAGCAATTTCAGTATAGCCACAAATGGCTTAAAGCTGCACTAGGCAAGATTTCTATATAAAACTACACCCATCTTATCAGCCTAAATCATAAAGTACGGCCACAAAGAGAAGAGCATCCCATCCCCCCTAATTGAGATGCTGAGGATTCACCCGAATTGCTCAAATTTAATTCTGGTGTGGGGTACGGTCACTGGTGGGACATCTTCTCTTCCTACAGGAAATGACGAATTGAAACTTACAAGCGAAATACAAAACTTGCTCCTGAACATTGAAGAAATCCTTATTTAATCTCATTCCTCAAGTGGCTGATTTGAATTTGAATTTTAAAACAGACAGCAGACATCATAAATTGTATGTCAACCTATCATGCATTGAAGCACCACATGTTTCCAACCCTAAATATTATCACCATAAAACTCTCTTTAACATGTTAGTCATGGCCACTCTAAATTAGTCCAATTATGAGCCTACAGTGGAGAGAAAAGAAAAGTGTATTGTATAACCTATATTTGTTGCATCAGCCTTTACCATTTGCTATCGCCATATCACATACCCTAATCTCCTACAGATTAAGTGTATGCATGATATAGAGAATATGCAATGGCTCACATATTCTCAGGTCATGTTTGCATTTTAGAAATCCCAAACTTAATATGGAAAGGTGCATATTGATCCTTTTTGTTCTCTGCAACAACAAGCAGCACACCGTATTGTTTTGTGCCTAGCAGGTTGGCCCTTTTTTCTTTCCAAATGATGGGGAAAACTGAAAATCTTGTGAAGCTCATTTAATTTGACTAATTCAACACAGCTTGGCCTTTTACAATCCCACACTTAGGCTAAACCAATATTGTATTGAAAGCTAATGCTGACAAGATTCAAATGGCTTTTGTTGTGGAAAAAAGTTAAAAACAATGCCTTGCAAATACTAAACTGGTATTCAAATTGTAGCCCAACAAACAGTTGTCCCAAACTTCTATAAAGAAATCAAAGGTTTGGATACTTCCAAGACCCGTTTTCACATCAGGCTTCAGTGAACCATGAAGTCTCACATCAAGGAGATGCTCCTGGGCCTCAAACTCTGTGAATTTGATTTTACCAATGTACACAAATCATATGCCACTAGGCTCAGAGTGATTTGGCCTAGGCCTGCATATTTGCTCTGATGATCTTTTTAGTGAAGAATCACTGCGTTTATGTAATGTAGTGCATGTGACTTCATGGATGAGGTCAAATTTCGGTCTCAAAGCAAAACCAGTTGTGAACCATTAATCTAGTTTGAAACCCCGGTGTAACTTGGCACTGACTGTTATATACAACATCTACGTCTGAATTATGTAGGCCACTCATCCCAGTTAAGCAACACCAAATGTTTACTAAGTGGTAATTTGGGTCAGATCTTCACAACACGTATCAGAGGTCAGCTCTGGTGTCTTGGCCAATAAATCGCTGCACTCTGAGCACACAGCAGTATGCATTGTTATTCTTAAGGGGAAAAAAAATAAAAGATCAGAGACACAGGCATGTATACAAAAATAAAGCAAAACACAACAAGCAAAGAAAGAGTCAAACTCCCCTTCTCCCTGATCCTCTGAGCCTTTTTTCTACAACAAAAGCCCTAAAGCCCAAGCTGACATGGTCTCACCCCTATGGCCCTTCGGCTTATTTCCTCTTTTGAATGCGTCACAAAAAACTGTGCTCGAGCCCAGCTGGAATCACTGTGGGGAGAGGAAGGCTTTGTAAAATAAACATGATGAAGTAAAATATTTGATCCTCTTGCGTTGCCCAAAGGTCAAGGTTATGGTAGCCTGCAGATGACCTGCTGGGTCATGGATCAAACCAAGCATGGAGAGGGTCGGCTCTGCCATGCATGTTAGAAATGGACAGTTTGACCATTAAGAATAACTTCAAATGTAGCATTGTGTTACTGCTTTGAAAAGCTAAATGATTTCATCAGTTTGGAGAAATTCATTCATATGTTTTTGTGAAATGTAACGCGTGTGGCTTCTGAATTTCAAGATGCTTATTTTATTAACGACTAATTAAGAAACCTTTCATGCCATCCAGGTGTTTGACTTTTAGTTTGGGAAAAATTGGTAGCTGTTAGCAACTGTTAGCAACACTCATGCAAGTCAAGACCTCCTATTCATTCCACTGGGAAAAATAACCAAACTTGATTAGATGAAACACTGAAGGATTAGAATGAAAAACTTAACTTATAAAATCTCTCTCATCAGTAGAAACTGGTGAAAACAATGAGTAAATCATTACATCCGTCAATTATAAGAATATATAAATATAACGAGTTTTTCAGGCACCATGCATTTACTGTTTGTTAAGAATTTAGTACCATTTGTGGAAAAAGCAAGTGAATCGGTAGTTCAGTAATAGGTAAAATCTTATTTAACAGCAGTAATCTGAGTAAAGTGTTTCCTTAAAGGGTAATCTGTCACTCACAGTGCCTCAGAGGAATTGTGGACCGTCACTGTTTCAGCGTTGGCTTTAGCTCAAACAGCTAACATCAGGTTTCTACTATGGATCTTACTGGTTCTGTCAGGCTTTGCTTCACAACATCATGTGAGGGTCTGGCATACAGTTTTGGCTCAGTGACTGACTTGATGTTCAGGCTCTGAGCAAGGAGCCTAAAATATCATCCCACTTCATGTTGTTAATGGATGACTCATCAGGGCTAATTTGCTATGATGATTTTTGTATCAAACCCATTTGGAAGATTAGTTTGAAAGAACCACACTAAACACACAAAAGACCAGTGAACAACTTAAAACGAGCACATGATCGCTGTAGCTGCTTGAGACTCGGACATCCAGTCAATCATTTAGCCACTAATGCATTCAGCACTCCAGCAGAGAACTGCCACAGTAAAAAGCTAATTAAGGTGCATTTAAAAAAAAATAAAAATAAAAAAATATCAGATGTACCTACAGTACATCAAAGCCAAAGTTGAAGCAATTATGGTCCAGGTCTGGGCTGCACAAGCTGCATACGTTTGTTCCAGAGCTAAAGTGTAAAATCCTTTTTCCTGGTTTAGTGGCTAGTAGTTTGTAAATTTCACTTAGTGCAGACCACCTTCACCTGCTTGGATGTAAAGACAGTACTAAGCTGAGTAGCAAATCAAGGATCAAACAGTTCTGTTGTCATGGTTACTGCTCAAATTAGATGCTGACTGCACAAACCATTTAGCAGTGGACCTGACTGGATCACAACTAACATTTCAGTGATCATTACAGTGATCTGTATGTGACTTTTGAGTTGCAAAATGACATGGAATTAATGGAAAAAATTTGTTGTGTGCAGAAACAGTCAAGCTTTACTATTAGTGCAATTCTGTGACTGTGTTTCATTTACACCTACCTGCCTGGGAACTAGTGCAGTGGTTCTCAGTCCTGGTCCTCGGACCCAGAGTCCTGCTGGTTTTCATTCTAGACGTCCAATCAGGGACTGATTTACACCTGGGGTTCAACATGGATGCAATAAAGTAGCTCGTAGGATAGAAATGCACAGTCTCTTAGGGTGCTGTTGTAACTAACTTGTGGAGCAATCATCTCTATTTTATTCGATTACTACTCGATTTTATTTGATATTGAATAGGGGTTTGCTTATTTTTTCCACAAAGGCTACTGAAATGTTTACTAATCAAGCATCCTCTAATGACATTCACAACATTTTTACACCAGTTTTTATTGTTGAGAAACTGTGACTATCCTCCTGTCAGCTTTTTAGTGCAAAATAATTCGGTGTGAAATTACTAGCCTACTTGCATACAAGCAATCCGATGCATTTCAATAGCAGAAGTATCACTAAGAATAAGCAGTTGAACTACTTGAAGGGAGTCAATTTTGAAGGTAATGGTGTCAAACCATATTTTCTAGCAAAAGGCCTTCAGGAGGCTGGTGTCAGCTCTGCAAAAACAAAAACTTTCTATGTCTCTAAAATGTCCTAAGAGGGGGCTTCTAAAAATCACTAACCGTCAATTTAGAAATTACTGCAGGGTAAAGACAAATTAATTTATCTTGTATTCTAACCATATTGCATCATCTTTACTCCTCATTGAAAGCGAGGCTATATCATGATTAAATATCAGTATGGCTCCAAATTAGACAACAGATGGGGCAATCCCTTGCCATGTAGAAGTACATGCACTGAGGCTGGAAGTGTTATGTTGTTTCTTCATGCTAAGACAGTGCCATGGTCCAGGACAAAAAAAATCTTTCCACAGACTAACTAGCCCATAATACTAGTTTCTCATCAGATGTTCACATTTTGATTAAGGCTAGCTGTCTGTGATGGTTGCAGTCTTGAAATTAGAGTGCCAGAATATTATTTAATCAATTATTTAACTATTTATAAGCAGTTTGTAGCAGTATGTTGGTGTCTTAAGTCACTAATCTTACAGATAAACCATTATAGTCAATTCCAGCAAAAATCCAGTAAGAGTTTTTAGACAGGTTAGCTGGTACATGGATCTGAATAGTATTCATTCTACATCCATGTCATACATAAACACATGTAGGCAAAAAAAATGTCCTAATTACTGCATTGATTGCACTGTAGTCTACACAGACCTGTGCAGTGAACTGGTCAGCTGAACTTGAGTGTGAGTGAGTGTGTGTGTGTGTGTGTGTGTGTGTGTGTGTACCTCCAGACTCAGACAGCTCCCATTCACTTCACGCGAATGAAACAGAATGAAAATGATCTGGTCTTACAGTGAAAAACAATAAACCATCGTGATTATTAAGCTGTATGTGTGCGTACATCTCCTGTTAACACTAGCATCATCTTTACAGGGATGATGAATGGATTGACAGCCACAGGACATCTATAGAAATCATCCTTTCATATACAGTTTGCTCTGTTTTTAACCTAAGATTTGATGAAAATCGAATCTAAAAATGATCTAAAAAAACCCAAATAAGACATGAATATTCTTGTCAAGAAGTCATAAGAGTGTCTTCATTTGCTCTCCACTTTCAGTGTTGACAGTTGATGCTGCATAATGTTACACTGTCATAAGGAATTAGGCAATCCAAACCCAGTGGGACCATGTAAGAAACAGGGGCGCACTTTATTTTCCTGTAGTCCTGGAGCAGCAATGTCTTATAGATAGTTTTAGCATGAAAATTGAAATTTGGTGAACAAAATTCTAAGAAAATGATTAACTGCCTTTCAAATAAGCACATTTTCCTTCTTTGATATCAGTCCTATTTTAAGATTTGGAGCCCAAACTTGGATGATGGCTTGTGTGTTGTGGTCACTTCAGTCTCCTCACTGCTAGTGTTCTCTTATAACCACCTCTCTCTCTCTCTCTTGCCCCTCCTCCCCCTGATTCCAGCAGCCGTTCCTGGAAGTGAAAGTTCTCGAGACGACCAAACGTTCTCGGAGAAACCTGGGCCTGGACTGCGACGAGCACTCCACCGAGTCCCGCTGCTGCCGCTACCCCCTGACGGTGGACTTCGAGGCTTTCGGCTGGGACTGGATCATCGCCCCCAAACGCTACAAAGCCAACTACTGCTCCGGCCAGTGCGAGTACATGTTCATGCAGAAATACCCGCACACCCACCTGGTGCAGCACGCCAACCCCAGAGGCTCCGCCGGGCCCTGCTGCACCCCGACCAAGATGTCCCCCATTAACATGCTCTACTTCAATGACAAGCAGCAGATCATCCACGGCAAGATCCCGGGAATGGTGGTAGATAGATGTGGCTGCTCTTAGGCTGCAGGGGAGACACACAGCGTTGCATCATACCACCCAAAACCCTTATGGAGCTCTCCCCTGGCACCAGAATCCACTCCCTGGCACCAGATTTCACTTTTGCTCAGCCACAAAACATCCCCCCCACTGGGCTTCCATGTTTTCCAGTAATTAAATTTATTCTAAATGTAAAAAAAAGTTATAAAAGAAATATGAATCAAAAAAGGACTGAGTGATAGAAATACATTTTGAATGATTCAAAGAGGTTGTACTTGTGGAGCAGCTTCAGAAAACGGTAAATGAGACAAAACTATGTTATAAGTGTTTGTTAGTTTTGTGGTTGTTTTTTTTTTGTTTTTTGTTTTTTATCTCAAGATTTTTTTTTTAAAACAATGGCATCTTTGTGAAATGTCCAGGTTAGTGGATTGAGATAACAGGAGACATAAGCATTTACAATATTTTTTTAAAGCAATTTCAGTCCTGAAGTGAGGAGTTATTTGGGCTATCTGAAGTTTTAGAAATACTGTATTTCGCTGATACACTTACTGGAGGGATTTGATCCACACAAATGTTGGGAAAGGGGCATGATCAGAATTATTTTGCAATCCATCACTTAACAAAAACTCTCAGCAGATGAGCAAAAAAAACAAAACCCTCCTCGCATGCTCATGAATACTATTAGGATAAATCCAAAATCTTGTTTAGAGAATTGTTTAGAGATGTGCTTTAGAGATGTTAAGTGTTAAGGAGATCCAAAACCAAACCTACACCCTCTATTAATGTATAACACCCCAGTGTGACATTCTCGAGTATCCATGAAACCTTTCACAGTTACTTTGATCTTCTTTTATTTGTAGTCTTGTAAAACACAAAAAGAAAAAGAAGAGAGAGAGAGAGAGAGAGAGAGGTTATGCTATTTTTTACTCCATCTTTAAAAGTGGACAAATAAAGTTGTTAATATAGCTTTTCCTTACACTCTACAGCAGTAGTTAATATTATAGTGCAAGTGAAGTTAGTTTCAACTTGCACACTAAGTTCTAAAAGGAAACTGTATTGCAGATGCACTCGGCTCTGCCTCAGAGAGGAGGAGGAGGCTCACTGTCGGCTCACAGTGTGACGCACTCCTGCAATGAGGACGGACAAAAGCTTTCTGGTCAGATCACATTTTAATTCTCAAACTTCCCTCTATGTAACAGAGAAAAAAAACACTTTAACACTGCATTAAATGAAAATAAATGCACTGTTTCATAGCTCAAAGAGGACTGTGATTGAGCATGTAATAGCAAACAGATTGATGGCAAAATCTATCCCTAGTTATTATGATGCCTTCTCCACTCAAGGATATAGATGAGCGATGAAACCTTGAAATAAAAGTATGACAACCACACAAAGGTGCCAGTATTCTCCAGTGAATTTCAAATTTCAGCTAATTTAATGGGTCGAAAGTAATACAAAAATAAATAACACAATACTATCAATAGAAGTTTACATACTCTACAGCTTACAGTAATGTTCATGTGTCTGAGTTAAAAAGTACAAAATAGCATTAGCTACATTACTCCTGTCAAGCCAGTCCCTTCACTCTCTCACTTTCTCTTGTTAGTGATACTTGTTTGAGAAACATCACTTAGTTTGCAGATATACCGCACACAAGTATTTACCCCACCTCCGCAACAGAAAAGAACAGAAAAAATCCTTTTAGCTACAGTACTGTACATTGAAATAATAACAGCTTCTTCTGGTCAAACTGTCCTTTTATAGATCACATCCAACCACAAGTGAATGCAGCTGAACCGCTCTTTTTAGTTCAGAGAGCATCTTTGATTGCATTTTGAAATGCCCCCATGCACCACTCCACCCCCAACGCAACCTCAACTGTATCGTCAACATGGAGAAAATATTGGAAGTGCTTGAACATAGAGTAGATTAGTAAGCTTGAAGTCTGTCTTGTCTCCTGGATATCAGAGCAAAGATATCCCTTTGTTGTAAACGAAAGCACTATGCTGTTGGATAAAGGAAGAGCCTTCTGACATTATATATAAATGATATATGTATATATTAAAAAGGGGTACAAAAACCTTTTTGGGCACTCTACCTTACCAACAATAAATTTTGCACTATGGGACGTTCATGGCGTGAGGAGGTGAAGTGTTGTTTGTGTTTTACCAAGCACAAGAGAGCTTGTACAGTATAGGATAAAAAACTATTCAAGCTTCTGGTGATAAACCATGTGGATAAACTAGAGAGGTTATCACTTCTTTTGATACCATCACGCTTTCCTGACTTTTGTCTGAAGCGGGGGCCTGTCCATACACTCACACACTTCTATCCAATCTGGAACCTGGACATACCAGCGGCCTAAAAGGCCTCTTGCCCACTTTGGGTGATAAGTCATGTGTGTAATAAGTGTCTGGATCAATGAACATAGAACGCTTTAACTGGAAATGGCCCGCCCATCAACTTCAATCTGTTACCAAGTTAGAGAGACTATGTCCTTTTGACTTTAACGATGTGTCGACTGTCTTACATAGACATGTTTTGCCTTTGTGTGTATTTTAAGTGAAAGCACCCATGTAAGAATGGGAGGAGTATCCAGGGATCGTTAGCCAAAGTAGAGGATGACATGTTGTGTGCTGTAACTTTTGTGATAGCAAGAATATGCTAGAACATTTCAAAGGGAGAAAAAACTGGTAGGGGCAGTGGTTGGAAACAATTCAACTGGTCAATTGTCTATTTATTAATATCAATTATAATGCATTTCAAAGTATGTCTACCTCACTTTAGCCTTCTAAAAACCTTTTTTAATTTGAGATTTTGTCATAAATTAATCTGTGCAAACGTGTAACCCAGAAGAAACCCAAAAAAAAAATGTAGATGAAAACCACAGGGTCCCCTTGCTCTCAGGTTCAGATTGAGTTATTGACAGCTGTGTTCGAAAGAATGACTGAAGTTAGCGGCTCTGGTAATGTATGTGGTCAAAAGAAATAACTAGCTGTGCCCAGAACTACGGCTTAACTATGGTTAAAGCTGTGGAGAAGTTGCATTTTGAATTTTAGTGTTTGTATACTGGTATGTGTGAGAGTGTTTTCATATAAATATATGAGAGTAAGAAATCTCTATGTAAATAACTACCCAAATGTTGACATTTATGATGTTTTGGACAGGTTCACCGCTTCTAATGTTTTGCTCACTTTCCCCTTTCATTCCTCTGTTCTTTGTGTAGTAAAAAAAATCACCCCAACTTTGTAGTTTAATGGTTGTGCATATGAATAACTGTTCAATTGTTATTTTTGCCTTTTGTTGTTTATTTACTGTCATTTTTCTTTTGTACAATAAATCATTTATTTAGCTTATGAGATTCATTGTTTATTTTTTACCAATTCTAATTCGTCTGTTCAGGCCAGCCTGCTCCCACACCTTGATAAGAACACTGCGTCTCTCTCTCTCTCTCTCTCTAACACACACACACACACACACACACACACACACACACACACACACACACACACACACACACACACACACACACACACTTTACTTAAGCCACTGGTGGCATCCTGGGTCTTGGAAAAGTTGAAGCGGGTACCAGAGGTGGCAGGAAGCAGATTCACTCTGAGGCTAATTGGTGAAAGAGAGCGTTCAGAGGACAAAGGTTTAGTGTTGGTTTGGGTAGCCATTATTTGGATTTCATATGCCATCCAGCCTGACCCAATTAATATGCCACCTGATAGGAGGGCCTCTCATCAACCTAATTTAGAGAATCAATAGGGGACAAACGAGAGTGAGAACGAAGCTTTTTACGGATGCAAACAGACAAAGACCACCCAGTACAAGCTAGAGAAGACTGATGCCAGCAATGACATAAACCTTTTGACAAATCCTCACTTGACATAAACAAACATTCACACAGTCCTTCTGCCCCTCAAGTGCGTCAATGTACCGAACACATCAGCCCTCATACCCGCCCTACATAGACGAGGAACAACACCGATGGATGTTTTTATTGTTTTGGCACATGAGGGGCAGTTGTAGAAGTTGGACATGAAGTGTTAAGTAGCTGAAAGCCTTAAAACTGCTAACATGATGAACTCTGACCTGGCTTCATCAACTAAAAACAAAAATAAAACTATGCTGTGGAGGTATTTGCGGAATTGCGTAAAAAAAAAAAAAAGTACAGTACTATGGGAATATTGAACAAAGCTCTAAAGAGAGAGGGCTGGGGGTTGGGAGGTTTTGGGAGGAGCTTTATGGCAATTATGGCCATAAAGTTAAGAAAGAAGGTGAATTGGGGGCAGCACTCAATAGCTTAAATTGCTGGACACAGTAATCAGTAACACCTTTTTGTCTGGCTCACTGACTGGCCAGTGTTTAGAGAGGGGAACTGTTCAGGAAAGATCACACACACTCTTATGGGATGAAAGAATCTCACATGACAATAAAATAAACTGTGGAGACACAAGTTTTGAGTTGTGACAGGGCAAGGCAGCTGAACAAAG
Organism: Centroberyx gerrardi; assembly: GCF_048128805.1. Taxonomy (NCBI): domain Eukaryota; kingdom Metazoa; phylum Chordata; class Actinopteri; order Beryciformes; family Berycidae; genus Centroberyx; species Centroberyx gerrardi. The sequence goes on along the minus strand of NC_136001.1, from coordinate 22,186,869 downwards.
CTCACTCAATATGAAGATTCTGTACTGCAGTGTACAGTTGCTTATTATCCATCCCATTCAAACTGTGCAAAACAATAATAAAAAATATATGTTTTGGAGGTTTTCGTTTGTGTGAGATTTAGATCTCATTAGCTTACTCTTCCCTCTCAAAGTGGAAAAGAAAATCATATTATTAGGGAGGGAATAGAACTGAAACACTGAATAGAAAATTATTTTTGAAAAAGTATTCATCCCATTTGTTTCAGTGTGGATGCATTGCCTTAAGTACATCATATGTTATTTGCACTTGATAATTGGGACTCACTTTTACTCATATATCTTTCTTGCTAGCAGAGCTGCTATTCCATCCTGTCATCTTGTTTTTGTCATCTACTTTTACTCGATTTTGTTTTAGTCTCTGAATATATTTAGTTTTATTCTGCTATATACCTTGTTATCTTGATTTTTGTGTTCTGGTGTTTTGTTTGTATGCTCTGCTGCCTGCTGTATCTTTGACGTCCCTGAAAGCACTATAGAAAAAAATGATTATTTTTATTAGTAGTAGTAGAAGTAGTAGTAGTAGCAGGAGTAATAGTAGCATAAATCGTAGTAGCAGTAGTAATAAAATCTAAATACTAATACTAAATACTAATAGTAGTCATAGTAGCAGGAGACTTAAGCATATAGAAAATGTGCTTAATTTATTAAAATGTACAGAACTCATCACTCCCCAGAACCCATTACAAAGTTATGAATTATGCACTTTCAGGGAAGTGATCCTGTAAGATTTCACTTGGTGAGAGGGGAGATTTCACTTTGAGAGAAAGGACTACTTACATCTGTATTAGTTTTCATTTTGTTTCGTAACTACGAGCGGCTCAGTGTCTCCCCTCTTGTGTCCCGTGAATGACAGGTGTCACTTAAATGTTTTGTGCTCCTGGCGCACCATCTGGTTGGGAGCGGACTAATGCTAGGCTCTGCCATAGACAGTGGTAAGCTGCAATCCAGCGGGCCTGGTTGACAGTGTGTGCCTTGCCGGGGCATGTTGCTCTGCCGTCCTGCAGGTCAGAAAGCAGACCTGGGGGACGTGAGAGGACCATCCCTACCCTGGAGGAGTTCCTCTCAGGTCTAACAGTCAGACCCACATAGGAAGCAACAAAGCTCCTAATTACACAGTGTTCTGTAAATCCATTTGTTGTTCCACAGTTTCACTGGAATGGGACTGTTTAATTCTCATGAATGGAGCATCAATATGAAAGATTCAACAATGTATTTGAACCTGAGTTTGAGTGATGTTAGTTAGATGTATAACAGTGACAGTCAAACATTAATTTCAAAATAATGATAAGGTAAATGTGTTGACAAAAAGAGAGTGCACCCATGTGGACTCACAATATTAACATAATTGTAAGAAAGAATATAATTTCGCAAACATGCAAATAATAAAAGTAAAAGTTATTGTTAAAAGGCCAAAAATGAATCAAGGCTCTCTCAAAACATTCTGCACATTTCTGCAGGAATTGTGTGACAGTGTTTTAGACAAATTGTTTTTTTTTACATCCATGATCAGATATTTTAGATATTTCTAAAACAAAACAGGATTTACTGCAGGTACTACAGCAGTGTTCAAAAACCCTACACATTTAGTTGTATAGTTGTATAGTTAGTATAACATGAAGTTGAAAGTTTCAACATTTTAGACCACAGCAGGTATAAAAGAGGATAATATCAATGAGCAAAACATACACCAAAAACCTCTTTGTCATTGTACAGCAGTCTGAGCCAGTGGGAAATTAATTCTCTCCCTGGTTCTCACAGGTGTAACATCCTAATGATGACTTGACTTTCAAAACATCTACCAGCAGCCTCCTCTCTCCCGACACACAGCAATCTGAACATTCCGTCCACTTATTTTGAATGCTTCTCACAGCAGTGTGTGATTACTTGAAAGTCAGTCGGACATCTCTCTTTTGGCAACAACAGGAATCAGCCCAAGAGCGTAAAAACAAAACCTTTTGTACCTCGCTGTCCTCGGCTCCTGCCGCTACAGCCATGGTAATAATCCCAAACCTCCTTCCTTTCTTTGAACATCCTCTTCAATCTGCAGCATGACAATAACACAAATAACAACGCAAAAATGTCATTATAAGTGGATTCAAGTATAAATCTTGTGCAAAAAAACAACAACAAAAAAAACAGGATGCTCTGTTTCTGTTCTGTGAAGCATGGAGCAGCTACAAAAGTTGTTGTTTCCTCTCCTGGGTTGTTTCTGATCAAATGCATTCTGATGTTATAATAAGAAATGGGAAGGTTACGCGAGGACACAGCTGCACTCTCTCTGCCCTGGTAGGGGTGAGCAAACTGAAAGATTCCAGGTCACTGATCAAACTTCCAAAAACACAACCCTTGGTCAGCTCAATCTTCCCCTCCCTTGACAGACGTCCATATTAAGAGACCAATAACAAAACAAACAAAACAAATTTGCTCTGCGTTTCTGCGATGAACACAATCCCACTTCACATATCGGATCCATCTTGAGAAATGAGGGGTGTTATGGGCATGGAGGTCATGGATCATACAGTGGCAGCTATATATGGTATTTCACCTTTCTTATCTTTCATGATTTGCATTCTTTTGCTTACTTGTGAAGTGCTAGGAGGCCTTCTGTTTCCTGATATTATACATGTAACTTTGCTTTGCTTGTGATCTTTACAGGCTGCAATTTGTCTGACATGTATCATGAATTTCAATCGACCTCTAACCCTTAAAGAGCTCATCAGATTTGTATGTTCCATTTTTTTTCATAAAAGATATATATGTATTTGCTTTATGTTTATGTGATGCTTATGGTTGGCCCTGAAAGTATTTTGGCACACATTTATAAAGACGAAAAAATACAATTCTAAAAAAGAGAAGCAATTTCTATAGCTCCATTGCTAAACAAAGACAATTCATATTTGGGGATGTTTTTTTTTAAGCCATGCAGATTGCAACGCAGCATTGCAGATTTAGGTTTCAGGAAACATGGCAACAAAAACAGCAATAATGAATTGCCAAAATATAGAAGTTGGGAAGAGATGCCGTTGGTTACAGTGCCGGCCAATAAAAAGGGTTGTGGATTTCTTTGAGGCCTGAGCAGTCAGTGAAAGGCACTGTGGGGTCTCCATAGTTCACATGGCAAACTCTCAAAAACCCATGGGGGGTTGCCCTCCCTCCCTCCCCTGTCATGCCTTAACTGAGGCTAGTGTTGACACAGTGCTGGCCAATCTAATTTTGATTGTCAGGAGCAAGGAATGGTGATCCTCCCCCCGCCCCCCTGAGATCATCAAGTTCATTTCTCTGGCTGCATAGGGATTTTTTTCCTTTCTGCCCCCCTCTCCATCTCCCCATCTCCCCACCACTAGAACAATATTCAGCCGTTCCTGGGCCTCACAGAGTGAGCTCACTGGAGTTAATCTCTCAGGCCTCTCTCCTCTCTATTGCTCTCTCTCTCTCACTCGCACTCTCTCCCTCTCTTTCTATTCAAAAAGCCATTCGAGAACAGCTTGAATTAGTGACAGTTATTATTCAGACTAATGAGTAAAAACTCAAAGGCAACAAAAGTGGACTGTGACATATAACAGCATTCATAAATCATTCATTCTTGGCAAGGCAGATTGGTTAATAAGTAGATGACAAATAACATTTCTGCAATCTGTAACATTTTAAATCACTTTTCACCACAGATCACAATAGTGACAAAAAACGGCAGACAATGATATCTGTTGTGGCAGTTTGCTTTGTAATGGAGGGAAGTCTGTGAAATGACATGAAGCCCACATTGTTTTCCCAGATCTGTACCATCAGAAGACAGATGGCCCTCTACACCTCTGTGTGTGTACGTGTGCACATGTGCATGCATGCGTCACAGAGAGAGGCAGAGAGGGACAGGTTTATCGCCAATATTATTTTAGATTCAAGTGCATATATCAGTGAGTCAGTACACCCAAAATCTGTAAATTGCAGTGCTCCAACTGTTAAGAAAAATAATCTTTGTCTATACTTGATGATAAATGACCAAAGCTGTGAATTAAGATTCATTCATTATTCATGCATTCTCTGATACACTAATTTGGTTCAACGCTTTCCATCATTTCAAATTTAAGTATGCATGATGGGTTAATGCAAAAAGGGTTACTTAATGTCTTTTGTGTGGTGCAGAAAGAGGGGGAACAGCATAGTGATAAGCTATGACATTTGGGGGAGGCCTCAGAGTCAATTCAATCAAATTCAAACAGTCGCAAGGAAAATACGATTTCCTCACTGATTTGACTGGCAGACTGATCCTATGACAGCCCAGCAGTGACAGTGTGTGGCTTTGTGGTGTAATTACTGCTGTAATGTTATAAAGGAAAAAAAAGATCAGTTAATACGACTGGATCAGTCAAGCTACCTAAATAAAAGGGCACATTGAAGAATAATGGAGATGGGGGTGGTCATCTGCTTTTGCATTGTAATAATTTGCATTAGATTTGCTGAGGAGGGTAAATCCCCTAATTTACATAATCTCCATAAAAACTATCAATAAAACGTCTATGCCATTAAAAATAAAACAAAAATGGGAAGGGAAAGTTGTGTTGTTATAGGACTGACAAAATAATCTCTTGCAGGACAGACACACAATGTTTTTCTCCTTGTTTCCTCCCATTTTCTCCTAAATGTCCTGTGAAATCCTACATAATAGAGAGATGAAACTTTGCACCATGAGTTGGTGGCTGCAGTATGGCCAGTTGGCCAGATGGGGGCACTGAAGTTAAAGGTCAAAGTTGAACTTTGCCTACAAAATTATTTTTGGATTGTTCAAATCTGCTATCATTTAATTTTTTCTTTATTGAGAAGCAGTCTCCCAGTTTCCCTAAAACTTTTTAAATATTATTCTTCTCAACAGCAAACTTGGTATATATAATTTGTGGACTGAGATTCGTAAATGACCTCGAACCCAGAATTAACCTCTGCCCACACCACATATGGTGCCAAATATTAATCAGTATATTAAATGTTACAGCTATTGGCGCAAGTTGGTGTGGATTATAATTTAGAGTGAGTATACACTATGGAACTTGTTACACAAGCGAGGACCTTTATATGAATCAAACATACCAAATTTCATTCAAATCCATTATTTAGGATAAGAATGGTGGCACTTTTGTTGCATCCACATTATATACTCAATGCCATAACTGTCACGACACCAATCAAAACCTTATTGTTGAACATGCTGAAACCTAAAATTACTGTTTGTATCTCTATTCTAATTTGAATACGTGAATAAGAAAAAGTATCATTGCGTAATTACTGCGCTCCCTCTGTGGAATGAAACAAACAATAACAGATTGATAGTTATTAGAAGATATCTCTAACATGAGTGGGCCTTAAGAGAATATAAATTGTTAGGGTACTTTATTCATTTTGAATAAGCTGCCAAAATACTTAAATCATTACCTAGCAACTGAAGTTTATCAGAAAGCACAGAAAAGCTTCTTAAAAATCTCAGCTCTCTAAATATCACCTCCTCAACACAAAAAAATTAAATAAAGCATGACACAAATTACAAATAATGCACAAAACCTAACAAAGGAATATGATTAAGAAATTTAGATATAAAAATATAAAATGTACTTTTAAACTTTCACTCTCATTCCTAAAATCGGCAAATAACGGTTTTCAATTGAGCTGAAAGCGCAACTGCAGATTGTCAAAAGTAATCTTGACATTACAGAGAACAATTTTAAACCCAAAGATCAAAGGTGAAAGGTCAGGATTATTCTGACAGGGAGGCTGGGTTCACTGAGGGGGAAAACTGACCAAATCATTGCCTATAGGTTAAAAAAAAAAAAATGAGACAGCAGATTTAGGTACACGTTTACATTTCTCAAAATGTTCTCCCAAAGCTCCTTTGTGTTTAAAGAAATGCATGTTTAAAAACTGGGGACAGGGTGCAAATTAAAAAGGGGGCAGGGTGGTGTGCTCGGCGTAGGTGCATGATTTGCAAGCTGTCAGATGACTGCCTTGCGGATGAAGAGCAGTAGGCCCCATTCTCTGTCCAGTGCTCGCCGCTCCCCACCCCCTCACTCAAACGCCTCTCCATACCCCATGGGAGGAGGTCTGTTGCGCTGCAGCCACACTAAATCAACATCGTTCTAATGAGGTGTCACACTTGACCCCCAGCAGCCTCAGCCCCTCACATGGGTGTCAGAGCCACAATGAGTGGCCCTCCATCTCCAGCGCCTGGCTGACACATTTTGATTCATGAGAGAGCCTGGGCCCTGTCAGGTCAAAATTACCCCTATCAAAATGCCACCATCAACACATTCATCAACACTACCTCTGAATCCGCCCTTTTTTTCCCCAAAAACACAATCCCTCTCCAAAATCAACAATGCTTACTTGCGGAACACTTACAAGGGCATCTCTCAAAATGCTGTATCCACCCTCTGACTATTACAATAAAGCATCAATAATCACTTCCCAACACAGCTAGATCCAGCCTTCTGTTTCTAATGGCCATCTAAATGGTGAACTCTGCGTCCCCCAGGTGTTGGTGAGCCGATCCTCTGACCTGCTGACCCAAAACGCTCCTAATGTGAACAGGTCCACACCGCTAATAACCAGCCTGAGAGTGAAATCAGCTTGAACTACCTAGGAAAAACTGGCCGGGTCAATACACTGCTTTCTAGACTATCAATATGTCAAAGTGTCCGCGTTGAGTAACGACATGGCAGAAAGCTAGCATAGCCTCCACTCAGAACAATAGGGAAGACTGCTATATCCTCACATTTGGTAGAGATGCTAGCAGTCTAAATGATCATCATGCTCAAGCTAACTGTGTGACAGGTAAAATTGTCATGATTACAGTCATATAGTCATTCATACATCATCTAGACATTTTTCCTAGAACCCCCCTCCTCCCACTTCGCCCTCTGCTCCCTGTGTCAAATTGCTCAAGTTTGCAGAGAAAATCCTGTCGGTGGACCTCATTACCAGCAGTGATGAATCCATGTACAGGTGGAGGTGTGAGATGGCTGCCTCATGTCATGGTGTACTGCTAACAACCTGAAGCTGAACACTTGTAAAAGATGTTGAGATGAGGATTGACTCCTAAAGGAACCTGTCTGCTCAGCTCCACCTGGAGATCAATGGCTTAATTGTGACCCCAGCTGAGTCACTGAAGTTGCTGGGGATCACCATGGGACAAGATCACCTCATGCCTAATCCAGAAGCCCAATAGCAGATGTTCTTCTTGGGGAACCTGCGCAGGATCAATGTCACAACCAATCCTAGTCCATTTTGGAGATCAATAATCAAAACCATTGTCACATACTCCATTACTGTCTGGTACATCACTGACTGTCAGCTGCCCTCCATCGAGAAACTGCATGATACCAGTGCAAAGAAGGATTCTGCCCACTTCATCTGTTCCATAAACGCTCCTCTGGGAGACAGCGCCAGTCCAGTAAAACCGGGACTACCCATCACCTTGACAGATTCCCTCCGAGCCGTTGCCTCACTTAGCTTTCCCTTCAAAGATTCAGCCCTGCAAGCCTCTGTCACCTCAGGACTCGTCCTCATCATCCAATCAGTCTGTAAACCTTAAAACTGTCACTATTTACCACCCAAACTATTTATTAGCTCCCATACAGTTTCTGCACAACCTTGTAATTCATTACACACATTTTCATCGCTAAACCCAAGGCATGTTTTTCAGTTAAAAAATGACAATTGCCATGAAGATTTTTATTCTGAAAATTTTGCTCAACAAATTGACATGTGGTTTGTCTGCTATATGTCAAGTGGTTACACGCCCACAAATCATGCCCACATGCCCACAAATCAAGGTGTAGTCGATGGGGAACTATAAAGCCTTGAAAACGATTCCCACCCTTGTTTGACTTGGTATAGAGAAAATATTGTTGATGACAACAGCAAAGCCATAAGTCAACACAGATGTCCAACCTCCTAGTGGGTGTTTGGAAGTTAGAAAAATACCACTTAAAGTAAGGCCTACTTATGAAAAACAGACCTCAGAGTACTGGTACCTATAATCAAATTTCTATGATGCAGTTATTCAGTTCCAGTTCATCATCTTGGTCTTCAACCCTCTATGTCATGTCTTCTGATTCCTTCACATTCCTGCCACCAGCTGCCAGCAGTCCTACAGTAATAATGCTTTTCTTACTTAGTCATTCAAAGATTCGCCTCAGACATTCGCCCTAAATACAAACTGACCCAAGTGCAGCTCATTGGCCAGCGGGCTTCTCCTGCCTTCCCCCAAAGCCGCTCATTAAGGACCACGTCAAGTGAAAAATGACTTTTTTGAGTTGTTAAGCCATGTACCGAACCAAAATATTTCCTCCATGCCTCCTGTAAATGATGGAAGAAAGCTCAACCTGCACTCAGGGGCGTAACATTTTGCCTGAGATGTCTTAACGAGTTTGAGGCCAGATTAGGGGGTGATTTTTGTTCCATACAAACTTATTGTCTCAGTGTTTTCCACTGCAGCTACACCCGCTGCTTCTTCTTTACTTGCAGTGCATTCAGTCCAAGCCTACACAATTGCAGCTGAAACTGAGAATCAAGAGAGGCAGCCTATTTTTTTTTTTTTTTTTTACACGTGTTACATAAGTTAAGAAAATTCTTATGCGAGAGATTTTTTCAACTGAATTGAGTGCACCTGGTGTGTAGAAATGTCTCTTGCTAGCCTATTTTGTCCCATGTTTTCATTCTCTTTAGTCTTTACCATAATATCCTGAATGATATCGGAGCTCATTTCTCTCTGTGTTTTTTGTTGGGTAACCACGACAACCAAGCTCTTTGAATAAAACAAATTACTATCAGCATTAGTGTGGCAGCTAACTTAAGTTATGTTTAGCCTCAAGTCGGCAATATTTCGTGAGGAAAGTGCTGTGCAGCAGCAGATGGGCTACAGACATTAGGAACATTTTCATAATGTACCTCCAGCAATATTGTCAATCTAATATTCTTTATTAGTGGGCTAGATTAAATTAAAATGTAATTTAATTTTTAAGTTATTTGGCACAAACCAAATTTTAAGCATCCTATTTTTTTTTTTTTGTGCTATTTCCCCACATTGAATTGTTGAGTTTCATTCCAAAATGAGATTTCCACCACTTGAAAAAATTGACACCTACACTAAGAAAGTGGTTGTTGGCATGCAAGAGAGCAACAGAGGCGTCTTGCCAACTCACTGATGCCCCTTTCTGTAAAGGGGCCTCAGTGGAGTGGAGCAAAACGTAGAAAGATAAAACACAACAGAAACATTATCGGAAATTACGTGGGAATTTTCAGCTTGTGGTAATGTTTACCTGGAAAAAAATGGAAAACAACAAATATACTGGAAAAAGCACCCAGTAGCATGGCAGTAATGGCAGTAACTTTCCCAACCCTTCGGTAATCTTCCAAATGCTGTGATACATGAATCACTATTCATGCATTTACTATATTGCTATTATGAAGATGTTGGTCAGGTGTTATAAATGTGCTGTAAACTGGACTTCATTTAAAATATTAGGAAAACCAGACGAAAGAAACCCTGGAAAAACCGGACAGTAAAGTGCTGTAGGTTAGTTGGCAGAGGCGCCTCTGGTACTGTCCTAACGTGATGAGAGGGAGAGAAGAGACATGGAGAAGGATGGGAAAGAAGAGGCATGGGGGTGAGGGGGGTGACGGACTTAGCATGAGAGAAAATGAGCAGAAAGGTTTTGATTTGTTTGAAGCTTCACAGTGAGAAACCTGAAACTGGAGTTGTGCTCCTTAAACAGATCAGCTCAAAACTCTTTGTGGGCTAAACTGATAAAGCTAGCAGTGTCTGAAGGACACAGGATATTTGAGGAAATATAACTGTGGAAATCATCTCTAGACTTAATCAATGCATCTCCCATACCATGTATGACAATGGAGGCCATTATACAAGTAGCATCTGTTCATCACTGTTCTTATCTTATAAACGTTACGATATAACTTGAATGATAAAATGTAAATTTAGCAGGAGAATGGATTGGCCTGAGAGGAAAAACTGTTGTACTGAACTTTAAATGAACATACGGCTCCAAATATCTTCCATCTATTATATTTCCTGAATCTCAAGTGACGGAGGATCATACTGGCAAGTCAGTCTGACCTTGGCTTTCTGGGAAAATCCAACAATAAATTACACACCAATTCTGTTGGCTTTGTTGTTTCACCAGACTGGCAAGTTTTGAACAACCTTTGTGACTGAGATGGAGATATTGCAGAGTGGATTTGCTTTAGGCTACAGGAGAAACAAGCATATCCCCTGACCTCTGACCTCTCTGTCTTGTATATGATTCTGAACAATGGACTAAATAATGAGAATAATATCATTATTGCTGTAAAGGCCAGACTAAGCTAAGACTTAGCTAGGTCTTTTCATTTGGCTTCCTGCAATTTTGATTAACCTCTTCATCATGATTAAGAAAATATAAACAAATCCATGTCCCACATTCTAAACACCTGCCATGCGTAAAGTGGCCTGTATATTTCCTGGTATGAGCTGCTGATTTGATATTCAAGGACATTGCATCTATATACCAAACCTGTATTTATGTATAAACACACTACTGTCATTCCATACATGCACAAAATATGTCATAAAATTTCTCACCTATGATAATTACCCAGAATAGACCTTTCCCACCAAAGTACCAACAGCTGACTGTGATTGTTCCAAATCTACATAATTTATTGGTACCTGTTGCTGATTCTTGCATTTGGTGGCTTAGGTCACGAAGAAGATGACCAAGCACCAAACAGTTATGGTTCCACAACAGTTATTGTTAGGCAGCGTGAAGGAGGAACTCATTTTTGCATCCTTGAATTTGCATTGTTTTATATGAACAAAAAGTCCCAGGTATCTTCATTGTTTGTCTCCCTGGATTTCTGGTATTGGTATGTGTATAAATGCACTGCTCAAATAGATAGTGTGTGTGTGTGTGTGTGTGTGTGTGTGGGTATGACTTAAGTCACTTTCAGGGACACACACCAGACTTAAGACCAGTTGATTGATTGGGGACGGCTTGTGCAATTGGGGACAAAAGCCGTGTCCCCAGTTGGTAAAAAGCTGATTTTTGGGTCAGTGGTTATGGTTAGGGTTAGGGTAAGTTTCCAGGAAATGAATGTAAGTCTATGTAAATACCCCAAAAGTGACTTAAGTAAGACTGTGTGTGTGTGTGTGTGTGTGTGTACACGCGTATGGATGATAGGGAGGTGAGGAACATAAACTTGGATCAAGGGAAAAATCAGGCAAGGGGAAAGGGGTTTAGAGTGGTGGAGGTGATTTTTTTGTTGTTGTTGTTTTAACAGAAGTGAACAGTTAAAACCCTGGCCACTCAGAATGACACAGTATGGATGACTGAGGCTGTGCAACCCTTTGTGTAAAAGGAACTTTTGATTTAGTTACACAGCTAAAACAAGAACCTTTCACTCCCAAACAATGGACTGCTTTTCTCAAACTTAGCACTCGACAAGTGAGGAGCAAATTGTACATGTGTGTGTATACGAGCGCGCACGTGTGTGCATGTGACCCCCCCCCCCCCATGTCCAACAATCACCCTCACACATACCACCCCTTTCTCTCCTCAAATAAAAACGGAGTAAAAAGAAAAGAGAAATCATCCACTGTTGAAGTACTTTACGAGATCCTCCTTTAAACAGAAAAAGGACTAAGTATCCATGGGAATCTTAGCACGTTAGGGAGGCCTTTCTCCCTTCCTCTCATCCGCTCTCCCCCGCTGCACCCCTGGACCAATGCAATTGTTTATTTTCTCCTATTGAGGCTGCTCCATTCACTGGCTTTCACATTTACTCTGCTCAATTGGAGTGAGACAGCACTTATCCGAGGAGAGGAATGTAGCGTTCCATTGACAGAGCAGCAAGAATGCAGAAGAAATAATTAAAACTTTTTAAAGGAAAAAAAAGTACAGCTGAGCATGAGGGAGTATGACGTCAATCGGAACAATACTGACTGACAAGATTTCCTTCTGTGATGAGTATATCCACACATCACCTTGACACTACAAAGTAAAGAGCTGTTTGAATAAAGCACAACGCTGGAAAGTGGAGCAGGGATCCTATAAGGAGGTCATTCATTCTCCTTGCTTTCTTAACTGAAACTCCCCACAGAACAATGAGGCGTTCTCCTGCCTCTGCAGCCTGCTCTTGTAAGATGTGGCCCGTCCTCCAGCCTCGCTCCTCCCGGCTCTGCAGAGCTGCCCCACTTCATTTCTCCTGAGCTCTATTCTGTCTTGAGGAGGTAGTCGTAATGACAGTTTCCTTCTCTATAACAATTACCATGGCTGCCAGAGCCTTCTCCCTCCTGTCAGTCCCCATTATCTTTTACCAGGAGGAGCCTCCCAAGCAGCCTGGCAGGACGGAGGGTATGAGCAAGGGTCAAACTTATATTGACCAAAGGCTGATGTACGCACTCACAGCTCAGGCAAAAGGCCAGAGCATACTATCCGGACTGACACCAATATTTAGTGAAAATGAATTGATGACTGGTTCCAGTGGTGGGAGTTTTTAAAGTGCCAGGCAGTTGATTCATGCAGAATCATTGAATTTCCTTAAGTAGCTTCAGCGTTAAGAAAAATAACTTTATCTGGTATACCGGGTCAGTATCACAGACTTTTTTCGACTGCTGACTCCAGCGCTTCATTTAAGCTACAACATGTCTACGGTGAATGAATCCTACTTTTTGCTTTCCTTGTTCTTTTTCAGACTTAAGCTGGCAGTGAGTTCCCAGATAAATAATGCTTGACTCAATGTGCACAGCAGGAACAGCCTTGGATTTGATAGCTGCAATCTTATTTTCCATGTATAGTGATTGAGGCGCTGCTGAGCTTGGTGTCAGCAATCAATAAACAAAGTGGGCTTGTGACTGAATGCTCACCAGTTCGAATCCCAAGACCGACTGGGAAATGGGTGGGGAACATGAATGACTAACGCTCCCTCAGCAACTACTGACAAGCTGCCCTTGAGCAAGACACTGAACCTCCAGCTGCTGCAGTAAAGCTGCTCAGTGGCCTGCAGCAGAAGACTGTGGTTGTACTGAGCAGCTCCCAGGTCTGACTGTGTGATACTGTGCACATGAGAAACAAGGTGGTGCTGGAAAAGAGCAGGCTTGCTCAGTCAACTTTCCCTGGAGAAATGCAGGTAAAAAACACAACCTGATAGCATTGTAAACAGTGAGTATGTGGCTGGCTACCAACGTTAGTGTATCAACAATATTCAGAGAAATATCGGCCTCCTTTCTTTTTGATTTGAATACTATTGGACATCCATCAAAAGGCCAGATTCATCACAACTAACATCTGTGGTTGACACAGATTCTGGTTGATATTTGCACACTTTAAATGTGTTTTGAATTTGTTTTTAGCAAACACTATTAACTACCTTGAACAGTGAATCTCATTTGTGATGACAAAAGTAACCGATAAAAGATAATCATTTTGTACATTTTCCTTACAAAACAACTCTCAAGGCTTGCTTGTGTAAAAGTCACAGGTTTTACTGTAAAATCTGCGCTTATAACAGTTCAACCTTCTCACTGAATCTAATTTTTATGTAGTCCAAAGTGTTTGCATTACAGACCTACATTCCTGAGGGCCTAACACAGGAATAAATCATGAAACCCTGAGGCCCAAATTCACTAAACTTTCCATTACACAGCACATGCTGCACCTTCAAAATTAGGTGAAAACTATTACATGTGATACACTAACAATGGTTAATGAATGTAGACTGTACATTGTATGCGCAATGTGTGATGCACATACATAGGTTACCCTATTCAAATTGTGTTCGGGAAGATAGATTGGTTAGATAAACTTGTGTGTAAATATTACTGAATGAATGGTTTATAAATACAGTAGATTCGAGAATTATAATAATCCAAATCAATCATCAGAATCATGCTTGATTGCATAACCCGTCTTGCACCTGCAAGGCTTGAACAGCAGGTATGGTTGCACAGTAGTCTAATGAGTATGAAAATCTTAATGAATCAAACACTTACAGAGTATCAGGAGCACCACAGCCTTACTGAATTTGGGCTTGAGGGTGCTAATATAATACACAAGTGAATCTTACCTGCCCCCTACTGGTCAGATGTCTCCAATGCACAACTATACAAATGAGAAATCTCCATGGCAGTTAATATTTAACAGTATACAGTAAAATAAGGTATCAATCTAGCCTCTTGCATCTTACAATGCAGATGTCATAATGACACAAAATGTCATAATGACATAAAAATCTATAGTACCACCATACTAAAACACACCTGGCCATCCAGGCCATCAAATCCAGGAACAGGCTTTATCTTAAAACGATTATGCTTTAACACAGGAATAGTGTGGTCAAGGACCCACCCCACTTCCTCACCTTCTATGAAGCAGGACCAAAAAAAAAGAAAAAATACTTCGTCTTTTCTGTCCACTTGTATGTTTTCAATAGTGGGTGATAGGGCACACATAATGGTAACCCTTTAAATATGTATTCACTAAATGATAAAAAAAAAATTAAGTAACTTCAACACTGTAACTGAAGTGAAACTCAAAATACTCAAACTCAAAATTAGTCACCTCACTAACAATGCTACACCAACAAGAAAATCAAGTAAATGTTGCTGTGCTAAGGGGCTAGGTCACCATCCCATTAAAGCCAACCAGATATTAGCAGTTGATTTAGTGTTATTAAAAATAGGCACATTTTCTATAAATAAATAAACAAGAAAGGATTTATCTTCAAATGTTTTAATAGTGGAGCTGTACTACTTTAATTTCAGGTCAAACTTAAAAAGGTCTTGTTCATCTCATTCATTAATGGTGCTACAGCTCCTACTTCAACCGCGGAGCTGAAGTATGATAATAAGCTGATGTCAGTATAGATTCTGAGACTACTGACTTGATTGTGCCATTTAATTTGGGAAGCACAATAAACCACTGACAAAATCAGTTTTAATAAGAATATGGCCTCATCATTCTCTTGACTTAAAAAATATTCAAACATACTTCTTATTGTCTTGAGAATACTTAAAACGCCACTTTCTTAACACTCATACTTTGTTTTATGCCTACTTTGTATTAATACACAAGCTGCCATGTATTCACATAAGCTGACTCAAGAACATTAGACTGACTCAATATTAAAACGGGCATATTGAACAGAAGTTACTCCAAGAAACTGTTGCATCATCAGCTTATTAATGTTTCTGAGGTGGTGCCAAATGTGCTTTTTGAGTTCAGTAGAGTGAATGTGCAGCAATGGGACAGTGTGCACTCACCTACTTCACCAGGTGGAGCCAGAAATTATTTGGCACAATTGCTTGGTGCCAAAGCTTGAGAAGCCACCATTCACCAACCTGACTCCTGTTCTGTGAGACACTGGCGCCCCCTACTGACCCTGCATGTGAACCGTCTCTGGCACATACCCACCACTAAAATGAAATGTCTCCTGCCTGCTGCCTCTGTTAACATGATAGTGTACAGCAACAAATAATAACACAGTGATTTAAACAAGTTTATTTTTTTTTCAATCTGTAAATAGACAATATTCATAAAAATGGTTCAATAGGTTTTGGATAAAATCTAGAGTAAGAAAGATGCAAAAGCACAATGATTCTGTAAAATCTGCATTACGACAGAACAAAAAATATTTGTACATCACAACTGTAGGTACAAAGCTAAATAACAGTATATAACTTTAATCCTGCAAGGGAAGCTGAACGTTTCATGTTCTGTGGTGTTGACTAGTCCTGCATCTCCAACTTTTGTCTGTTACACAACCAGAAATATAAAAGCCACAGTTTGAATCACAAGTAAAAGATTTCAGTTCCAAGTTTGGAATTTAACGGAAAAACAACCTAGGGAGAACACTAGAGTTTGACAATCTGCTGGTGAACACTGTTTTGTGACAACTGTTGATGAGATCCTCACGCGCTCCTTCATTTAGCTGCAGCCCCAGTCTTATACAATGTGAAACAATGCGCTGGCTACTGTCAGATGGGATACCTGACATTTGCACTGTGCCACAAATCTATGCAATCATACTTCATTTTGGCCATTTAAATTTGGACATCTTAAACCCCACATACCATTTAACCGAAGTGGGAAATGCTCTCCTCCTGGAATGCATCTGACAATCTGATCTGCACTCCAGCCAGAGGATCATCCCAATAAACAAATAACCTTAACCGCAAAGATGGCACACAGATATGCAGAATAATGATATTGAACAATTCCAGTTAAGTATCCATAACTAGGTGTAACATCAGGGCTGAAAACAGCGAAACTCTCAGAACATCTACCCTCTAGAAAGCTGGTTTAAGTATTATGAATGGTCTGTTAAAAAGGGACCAAAACGTCCCGTAGTGTCCCCTTTTCCTGTCCATTCCAATCGTGGGATTGAAGTGAGGCTCCGGAGGTCCTTATTGCTCAGATGTTGTTGCCAGAATCTGCCTGACATTTCGTCTGCATGTCTTAAAGCCGCAGGTGAGGAACTGGCATGGTGACATCACGGAAGAATCGATGTACAAGGGCGTTTTTGGCAGATAGCCTCTTGTTTGGATCATAATTCAACATTTGCTGCAAGGAAAAGAAATGATAAAACAGAAATGTCATTATTCATACAGTATGTCCATGGACTTTTAAAATACAGGTTCACTTTTTAGCTCATTTGCTTCATTACATCCCTATTTTACATCATCCACAGCCCATGTCTTCTTGTGGAGGTATGTTGTTTTAATTAAGGGCAAGTTTCCAAATATATCTGATTTAAGTCAAAGATTGTAAACAACAGTAAGCAGTGGCTTGGTATTCAGTGGACAGCGAATACATTTCAGACTTTGACAGTTTTCAGCTATAACTTCCTGGTAAGACCTATGCAAAACCAAATAACCAAACACTGAATCACAAAATATATGTAAAAATAAGGGAAAATAATATGTTCTCACCCCAAGCAGTTCCCTCCCATCCTCATCGAGAAGAGGCACCACTTTGGATAAGTCCTGCCGCGCCCACTTGGGGAAGGACGGCTTGTAGTCGGGCATGGAGGTGACGCCCGGCCACCCGGCCTCGTCGGGGGTGCCCAAGGTGCGGAAGATTCGGAATAGCTGATCTATCTCCGAGTCGCCCGGGAACAAGGCCCTCCTGGTGATCTGGACAACAGGGGACAGGGAGATTATACTATTGGTGAGATGTCTTGCTTAATCCATTATGCGCAATAGAGAGCCTAAGTCCCTCCCCCCACTGTACTAAAACTATCCTAAACCAGTTTAAATCCGTTCTTACTGTCTACCTTCCAGGTTGTGTATAATACTGCTATCTGAGAGGGACTTAGCTTCAGCAGCTCTGGGTAGCTTGTGGAGAGAGAAAGTTATGACATCACTTACGCGACTTTTGGGTGTGTAGTCTTTCTAATTACGTGTTTTCACAGTCTTATACTTCAACAGTCTTACGACAAACTGCGACTTTCTTGACTTGCAAAATTATCTTTTAAATTGACAAAACATCATATGTGTAATTCATGGCACAATTCAAACGGGATCAAACAATTATTTGTCTCTCGCCGTTGACTACCGTACATATTTTTTCCAAAATAAGGTCCCATGGTGGTCCACTGGAAGGGGAGGGACTTAGGCTCTCTATACAGAGGCTTCTTTTATTCACAGTGGCGCTTGTATTTGGAAGTTGAAAAAGAGTGCATTACCATTTCAGCAAAGATGCACCCCAGGCTCCAGATGTCTACAGCTGTGGAGTAGTATTTGCAGCCCAGGAGAATTTCTGGTGCTCGGTACCATAGTGTTACCACCTGAAAAACATTATCAAAGAAGTACGTAGTTAAGAAACCACAATGTCTCAAAAATCTGTAAAAACAATCTAAACAGAATATCTACAAAA
Organism: Centroberyx gerrardi; assembly: GCF_048128805.1. NCBI lineage: Eukaryota > Metazoa > Chordata > Actinopteri > Beryciformes > Berycidae > Centroberyx > Centroberyx gerrardi. The sequence continues at coordinate 22,168,918 of NC_136001.1, read as the reverse complement.
CAAATCTAATTTGCCTGGAATTTTTGACTATATCAATCATGGAAATAACATTCTTGAAGAATAATTCTTGCAAATGGTAATTTTTAGCACGTTTTTTTTGCAAATGTCTCATCGCAATACATTGGTATATTTACTCCAATGTTCACAAATATCTTAAACACTTTAGCAAACACCGACGGTTCTTGGATCAAGACCACTGACAACTGCAAAATGAAAAATCTTTCCAATCACGATTTGACTCTTAACCTAATGACATGATGAGCAGGGCAGCCGTACACCTTACCTCGTGAGTGTATGTGCGGACAGGCACCCCGAAGGCCCTCGCCAGGCCAAAGTCAGCCAGCTTGATCTCACCCTGGGCATTGATGAGGAGGTTCTGGGGCTTCAGGTCTCGATGGAGAACCCTGTGAGAGTGGCAGAAGGCCAGGCCCTGCAGCAGCTGGAAAAGGTAACTCTGCAAACACAAGTGGGTAAGAAACACACACAGAGGCATAAACTTAAACTTCTCCAGAGAGTCCATTTTCATCTTGATTTCCAAAAATATATATATCACACAATCCATTATATGTTCGAGATAGCTGTTCATAAGAGACCAAAACAAATCTGTTTTGCAATGTAGGCCACGTTTACCTTAACCAGAGGCAGAGGGATACCAGTGACAGAGGAGGAGTCCATGAACTTCTTTAGGTCCTGATGGAGGAACTCAAAAACAAGGTAGAGCTTGTTCTCGGTGTGGATGACATCACGCAGTCTGAAAGATTTCAGAGGCAGATTAGCCAAATGTTACAGAACCTTCTAACCAACACAATTTAAGTGATATGATAATCTTGCAAGCAGGTTTTAGCTAAAATGGCAACATTAAGTACTTACTTGACAATATTTGGGTGACTGAGTTCTTTGAGGAGTGAAATCTCTCGGATGGCAGTGCTGGGTACACCCTCTGTTTCACTGAATGAAAGACATGGTAAATTGGCTGCATATTTTAATCGAAGTTCATTATCTAATCCAGGTTATAATAATTTTCCAAATTCAATTTCCTTTTAGCTTCATTTTATTGTCAGCTTAGGTTTATTTCAGCTTGGTGAGGGATTTCAGAAAGTTAGTTTTAGTGTAGTTTTTATTGCTCACACACACATATATATATATATATATTTTTTTTTTTACTGTACATGTTTTCGTATCTTGACAGTTCGGGCCAAGCAGCTGAAATGTTCACACCACAGACTGTAGCAAACAATGGACAACGTGACCTGACGTCACCTGTTGACTTTCTACTGTTTGAAGCCCAGTAAGCGGGTGCTCTGGTCACCGACATCTATGGCATGGCAGCACAAGAATATTCCATATAAAGTGTTAACGTTTCATTCAGCAATCAGCCAACAATTAGGCTATCTGTCCAAATGTAAACACACAATGCAGTGGGAAATAACACCAACAACAAGTCAAATGCTGGTAAATTAGTGACATTTGATGGTGTATTTGTTCGGGGTAGGTAATCATATGAATAAAGTCACACACAAAAGCAAGACTTGTCCTCAGTTTGCCGTCCTTCATTCAAAAAAGAATGGCAATGCTGTAGCAAGAGCTTACATGAGAAAGAGCACCTGTTACACATTATAAAGTGTCACATATCAAAATGCAGTCACAGCTTGAAAACTGATGACTGGTTGGTGCATAAACCTCATTAGGCAAATTCAGGCGTGTGATGAAATTAACTTTTAGGCAGAGAAGGCATCAGCATAGATTTCTGTGCTGCCAGACTGTCAAATAAACACACACTTATTTCCAGTTTTACCATTACCACAAATAGCAGTTTGGCCTGGGGAAATACTATTCTCGTTTCACTGATGTACAGAATGAGTCAAGCCCCTGGACTCACTAAAATGACTGGCAGGGCATCTTCAGGTGCCAAATGAGACTCCTTGTGACACATTGTTTCTGCTATTTATTCACTTTCATATGCCCATCCCACACTGTTAGTGTGGTGGTAGCCCTGCAACTTATTTGTTAAAATCATCACTCCATGTTAGAGCGGAGGAGGAGATCATTAACTAACTTCACCTCAGTTAAGTTAGGGTTGCCCAGCTCGTCACAGAAAGTGATTTTGTTTTCTAAACTGAATGTCAATTAACTGATATCTAAACGAGAGAAAATTCCGTAACAGTTGTCCGAAAACAGAATGAGCAACTCCGTGGCAAAACCCCAAAGATATAACAGCTTCATTGAACAGAAACAACGTAACTAACGTTACCGTTAGCTCGGTTAACGTTAGCTTAGCCCCACATCGTAACCAGCTGATAATCAACAACACTTACGTGTCTAGCCTGATTTTCTTGAGGGCAACAGTTTCTCCCGTGACTTTGTTCTTTGCTTTGTACACCACTCCATACGTCCCCTCCCCTATCTTTTCTACTTTCTGAAACGACTCCATCTGATAAAACGACCTAATGTGCGTTTGTAAATGAGCTAAACCGACTCCTTTGTGTTGTACCAAGTCAGCTCGGCAGCTACGAGCACAACGTAAAGCCAAGGGGGGAATCGAGAGACATATAATTAACTGATCTTCTTGGCAAATACAAGCGATCTAAGTACGCTACAACTTGTAGAAAATGTTTCCCCCGAGCCTCCACAAGCACCGGTTAACGCGAAGGAAGGGCAGTTGGACGGGGTCATCTGCTAACGCTGCAATGATAAAATAATAAATATCTGGATTAGCGCGGCTCCCTTCTGCAAAAAACACAGAACTCATCAGCTTTTCCCGCGTTACCCTGGGGGCGTTCGTTTTTCGTTTCACAATACACCGACTTTCGTAGGCGGGTGGTCCTACACCCGGCTGCCCCAAAAACATCCCATTTATCACATCGGCAATCATTTTACAAGGGGTGACGCTGTTGACTGAGTAAAATGGTTAGTAAAAAACTGTCGGCCAAGTCTCAAACTCTTGATGTTTTAATTTTAGGTGCAATTGGAGGGATCGAGGCATGTCTCGGGATAAGAAACAGGCATTCAAGCACACTGAAGTGTCACATGACGAGACGTCTCGTCGCATGTGAATTACGTCGGCGATGGACTCGCCAACAAGAGTTTTTTTTTGTTGTTGCTGTTTTTGAGCAATGTGGTCATTGTACAATCAGGTCCAAAAAACCAAGCGCGCAATAAGACAATTATATGGGTTGAATTAAAGGAGAGGAAGAGAGATTGAGAGAAATAAAGAAAAAATAAGGAGAAAAAGAAAAAAAGGAATGTAATCCATAGCCAGTTGTAAATCTCTGCAATTTGTTGTTGTTGTTTGTCATATTTTCCAAGGAGTTGAAGAAGGTGAGCAGGTCCTATGGATGTTGGTTTGGAGATGTGGAGAGTCCATTCCATGGAAGTATTACATTATTCACCTGTAGCCTTGGAAGCTGGTGTGTCACAACTCTTGAGTCAAATTCAAAAAGAATAAAAAAGCTTTAAAGACAAACTGATTCACCGGTCTGGTCTTGTACTTGGACTTGGCAAACCTGGTGGCCTTGTTGAGCTCATCTCTGCCCCCCTTCCAGTGAGCCTGGTCCTTGATGTTGGAGAGGATCATCAAAGAATCATGCAGTTTAAATCCCACAGAGGGCACACCTGCCCATCCTACACTACTGGGACAGCAGGCAGATGGTGGCCTGAACATTAGTTTCTGGGTCGCAGACCAGGAAGGAGTGATTTTTGGATCTTTGGGATCCATCTGAATTCTAAGACAAAATCCATTTTTTCTGGTTAATGTCAGATAAGGGAAAGGTTGAATGGGCAGTTGAGCTGAAACAAATTGTAAAATATATCCTGGATTATTGCTATAAAAATGACCCATTTGTAAAAGAGAGAGAGAATTTATCAAATTCCCCAACTTTCACTGTCTGAAATACCTCTCAAAATTCCATGATATTCTAGAAATTCCATGACTGGTGGAAACCCTGATGATTAGATAGTAGCTTAATCACTAGAGAGTTATGAGGAAACATGGAAATATGGGACGACATGCGGCCAAGCCCATAAACCCAACCTTAACCCTTTGTGTACGACTGTGCCTCAGCCTGCAGAGCCATCAGGACGTCTCAAGTGACACAACACTCAAACTTATATGATTCATGGAATTACAAGCATCATGATCAAACATTTGTTTTTACTGTATATCACTCATTTCAGAATATGAATAATTTCAGTTCTCCTACCCTCAGAAAGTATGTGTTCAACATGTGTGCCGAGCTACAAGTCAGTGATGAAGAGGTGTGAAGGCATGAAGCTGTAAAGGTTGACTATGGTATGTTGGGTCAGCTGCCCTGTGGGAAGGATTTACGTGCTTGTTAGCTCTGTTGTTATGTACATGTGACCAGTCTGTCGGCACATGAGTGGTCACATGCAGCACAGCTTGAACAATCTCACAAACATGAGACAACCTTCATGGTAAAACCACTGGCCCTGCAACAGGGAGGGTGACAGGACGCTGGGGGGTGGATCCCAAAGCTTTTTCACTCCTCCTCCCTCACTACCACTCCTCTCCTACCGGGAAGTAACGTGGAGGAGACAAGTGGAAGAGAGGAAGGAGGGAGGGAGAGTGGAGGTCATTTGGAACAGTTTATTTGCTATACTCCGACATCAAAAATGGGCATCTGCTGTTGATGAAGTGGCCCCATCATAACTGATGTAGCCCGTAGTTTGTCTACAGCTGTCCTCCCTCACTACCACTTGTCTCCTACCAGAAAGTAACTTGGAGGAGGTGAGGAAAGGAAGGGAGGAAAGCGAATGAGAGGAGGAGAAGTGAATAGAATCCTTCTATCATCATAAAAGTGGCCCCATCCCAAACTCCTCCCAAAAGGAGGAGTGATTTTTAGAGCTTTGGGATGCTCCCATAGAAGGTTACCTGGGCGCAGGTGTGCCTCATTGCCCCCACCTCTCCATGTCCTGACCAATGCTCAGTCCCATCCTGCTTTCTGCAACTTCATATTAAACAAATTTTTTTTTTAAGATAATTTTTTGGCATTTCTGCTTTATTAGACAGTCATAGTGGAGGGAGACAGAAAAGGGGGCAGAGAGAGGGGATGACATGCAACAAAGGGCCGATTTTTATACACTTTTGAGTATAACATTTTAGACAAATATTGTATGAGTCTACAAAATAAGTCTCCTTCTGTGTTAGCAGAGTAATGTATACTGGTTTGACATTATTATTAAAATCTTGCTTCTCTAGCTTTCGCAAAGTTAGAGAGTGATAGTTATTACAGATGAGCCATGGGAATAATTTATGTAAATTAATAAATGTAATGTATCAATGGCATCCCGTTTAAGGTTTTATTTGCCTGATGTACTTAAAGATGCTATGTGTGGGATGATTTTCTTTCTTCAGTATCAAATTTGCAAATCTAAAGCAAGATAAAAAAAATTTGTGTGGAAATTGCTACAATGCATTTATATTTACAGTTACGATACTTTATGGTTCTACAAAAAACAAAATGAAAAGTTGATTTTAGGTTTAATTTTTTCTTTTAACCATTTCAATCAACTCATTAGTTTGAATGCAGTCCAATGCTCAGCTGAGTGAAACTTTGGATTATTAAAGAGGAACAATGAGCACCCACAGTCTCACAAAGCGAGCACGGGTGCAGCTTATTGCGTCGGTTGCTCTTGGCAGAGATTCTCAGAGCTACAGTACAGCCTGGGGTAGAGAGCAGGACGCGGAGGAAAGGATGAGGAATAAAAGGATGCTATTGATTTGGCATCCAGACCCTCATCTTGTGACCCCCATGCACACATAGCTGTGAGGTCAGGCATCAAAAACAGGCATGACTCGAGGTTCGCTCACGGTTCCCGCCCATCTCTCTCCCACGAGCAGGCATCACATACAACATATTCAGTCACACTGCAAAAAAAACAACCTGTTTATTTTCCAATAATGCACTTACAAAATATCTATATTATCCTGCTTGAGGAATGTCTGTTACTTTGTATTCAGTTGAATTATTTACATGTATTATTTCTATCTTTTCCTTTTTTTGCTCTAGATAATGTAGGTCAGGTGAGAAAGAAAATGTAACAAAAAGAGAGTAACAATATAAAAGAGATATGAGTGAACACAACTGTTCAAGCAATACACTACAGTAATCACAGTGTTACACAGGGGTTGCACTAATCAGCGCAACAGAAATTATAAAACTACCTATCTGTTTGCCAAAGTGGGCGGTGCCAGTTTGCAGACTCCCTATGATGTCAGAGGTGAGAAGAAAGTTTATGGTAATTCAAGACCCAGGACTCTTTTAAAGAGAGTGGGGACACATTTCCCAAGTCTCTCTGGGAGTTGAGTTGGGGTTTAGGACTGCGGGTGAGGACCAGGGCTCAGAAAGAGGACAGGCCCCCTGCTACACAATGAGGACCGTGACACTGTTGACGCTTGTTCTGGCTTTTACATCTGCAACTGCAACAAGTGAGTACGTCTCAATTATTAGATGACAAAGTCTCATCAAGCACTTGCCTGTATGTTTGGTTTCCTTTTGGACAAATTTGATCAATTGTACTTTGGGTGATTTTCCACTAAGAACACAATTACAGATAAATGATAAATGATAACTCTCCTTTATTCTGTGGTGCTAAAGCCTGAGTTTTAAGACACTTTGTACCTACAAAATTTTGCCACAGGGTAAGCAACAGATTACTTTTGAGCACTGTGACTAATGTAAATCTCACACTTTACTGCCTCTCTTCAATCACAAGCGTGTGTGTGTATGTGTGTGAATCCTTGACTTAGTGCTTCTTTGTTTGGACTGTTGTTATCAAGTAATTGAACAGCAAATTAATTTATCTATAATTTTCCGCTTATTTCACACTAACACAGCTCAGCACTGTGTAAAAGTGATGGATGATGACGTATAAAACCTTTACATGCCAATTTATTTGCTGCTGAATATCAATTTGACCATATGCTCAAATATTTTCCGAGGTATGTAATTCAGGATTAAAGAGATATATTTTTTCTTTTTGCATGTGATGTTTGAATATCAATAGTCATGTTATTGTGACATGATTTTGAGTGATTAAACTTGAAGAAAATCCCCTAATGCAATTCTCACGCTCACACACACACATCACTAGCTGAGTAAAAGGCTGCCCCAATGTCTGAGATCCCTCATTCCTGCAGTTGGGATTACGGATGTTGTTGCTCAGCTGATAGTCACATGAAAAGGATTGAGGGGGATTGCAGGTCGTGTGACTCCCACTGCCTAGAACCCCAACACTCCTTTACTCCTCTTAACACCAAAAACACAGACCTGCTCTCACTTCTATAAGTATCTTCATCATTATGTTTAGATAATTCATGTGTATTTCTACAGTCCCATACATCTTTACCTCTATTAAAAAAAAATTGGAACTCATGGTGTAGTTTGGGCAGAGTGGGAGATCACAAAGAAAACTAAAACATATCTTGCAGCTGAGGAATGGGATTTTTAGGGACAGAACAGAAGAATTAAAAAAGTCACAATTTAGATATTCTTGTTTCATTGGAAACAAAGAATCACACTCTCACACATGATGCTGGATGTTTAGGATACTTACCGCAGGAGAATGAGCAGAACCGTATGATGTGTTTTTTTCCCCTGAAGGCTTCACAATGCTTTGTCTTTTCCAGAGCCTAAAACCCTGTTCACACGCTACCGCTCATGGAACTCACGGATGTATCCCGTGTGGAAAGATGGGGACGCAAGATTCAGAGACTGTTGGTTTGGTGAGTTTCACTATTCTCACTTCAGTAGGATCTGCTACCACATCTCGTGACAGGCTGTCCAGAAATATCAAATTGTGTGCAACATTGTTTCCAGGTGGTGAAGTGACCTTTGATCTCAAAAACGATGCTCCCACCCTGACCGGAGCCAAAGCGACCTTCAATATTGACCTTCGTTTCCCACCAAACCAAACGGTGCTCCCTGATGGGCAAGTGGTCTGGGCGCGTAACTGCACCATCAATGGTAAGCTAACTTCTCCACTGACTCCTTTAATAGGCACTGTTATACCTTCTTATCATGCCACATGCCTGTTACTCCTGTTGATGTGTGTTCTATGGCCTTCTTGTTTTTCAGGAAAACAGTATCAAGAAGGTCAGTCTGTTTACTCTGACCGAGTTACTGACTGGACCGGAGTCTTCCCTGATGGCACACCATTCACCAGGGGGCAGAACAAGAAACCCCACTATGTGTTTGTGTGGAAGACATGGGGTAAAGATGAGCCTTTAGTCTGTTTGAAACCTAGGGTGCTCCTTAGCTGTATACTGTGTTAGTAACATTTCACTTGAGATAATATTAAATCAATTGTATATGAGCATAATACATTCGGGTTAAATTTATCACTGAAAATTATTACAAAAATGGTCAGTGATCGTTTTTATAATAGAAGATAAAAATAGACACCCCAATCTTCTAAAAGCAATAATTACTACATTATATCAAGATGTGAAGTCTCCATAGAGAATTAGGAAAGATGGTAAAGGGGACTGTGATAGCACCCAGGGGAATTTTCAGTGAGGCTAAAATTTAAGGTTAGGGTTAGGTTATCACCGACCTATTACATGTTAACTTTTGTTCCATCTTGTTCTTTAGTCTTTGCTATATCAAAGCCGGTTAAGTGGTTGAAGCATCTGTGTTTGAAACTAACTTGACCACTGATAACTCAGTGCAAGCTGAGTTGAAACCTGTCTAAACTGTAGTTGAGTTTGCTTTTCGGTTATATGGTATGATTCTGGTTATATGGCACCAAAGGCATCACCATCATCACCCTATGAGCCAGAAAAGACACACTTTTCTTAGAATATATATAAAGACCCACTGATTAATAGAAAGAACAACAATACTTTAACAAAGTATCAGATGAAAACAAGACTGAAAAAGCACTACTTCTCTATCCAAGGGCGGTATTGGCAGGTGGCAGACGGGCCGTCCTCCTCACTCACCATTGGGACAGACAACGTCCCCCTCGGCTCTTACAACATGGAGGTTGTCATCTACCACTGCCGTGGCAAGGACAAGTTCATTCCTCTTGGCTATGCCTCCACAGTATTCGCCATCACAGGTGAGCGCATGGAACATTTTTTTGATAAGAATATATAAAATAAATATGAACACCATTACTATCAATCAAATAAAAATCTATCAGCTCTGACTTGACAAATATGAATTTGCAATATTTATGTCACTTTTACAACTCTGACGATAACATCTCCACATGTTGCTCTGCCATCAGATCAAGTCCCATTCACCATCTCACTCGCCCAAGTCAATGATGTCAACCAAGATGACCAGAGCTTCATCCAGAACCGAGCCATTGCTTTCAATGTCAAGCTCCATGATCCCAGCCAGTACCTCAGTGACTCAGATATCACCTTCAACTGGGACTTTGGTGACAACACCGGAACTCTGATCTCAAGAGAGCGCACTGTCACACACACATACCTCTCACTAGGGACCTACAAGCCTCAGGTGGTCCTGATGGCAAGCATCCCCAATGGCTGCGGAAACCCCACTGCTGGTGAGACATTAAATTAATGGACTAATTAAACATTATTCTTTTTTTTTGGCTTATATACTGTCTTATGTGATTGCTGAATTACTATGTACTGTATATGCAGTAGTTCTTAAAAAGACTGGAAATATGCTGAAGTTTTCTTACATTTTTCCTGCAGTTGTTCCTATAGATGCCTCTGCTGTTCCAGCAGTAGTTGTGATGGCCTCCACCCCTGCAGCTGCCCCAACAGCAAACCCACCAGCACCAACCCAGGAAGGGGATGCCATTGCTCTGGATGTGCTTGCTTCTGAGGCCGCTCCAGCTGACGACCTCTCACTGGCTGCCTCTGTGCAGCCTGCCGAAGCAGCCAGCGTAGCCACAAACACAGATGATGGAGAAGCAGCCATTGATGCAGCTGCAGAGGGGGTGGAGGTTGCCTCGGTTGCCCCTGCAGGAGTCGATGCAGCTGTTGTTCCTGTGGAACAAGACCCAACCACTGTCGCCATCCCAGCAAACACTGCTGCTCCCCCTGCAGAAGACACAGAGGCTGCAGCAGCGGACGTGGCCACCGCTGCCCCTGTCGCCCCTGCAACTGAAGAGCCAATAAATGCTGATGTAGCAGCTGCAGATGAAAACACATTGGTTACAGATGCAGCTGAAGTAAATGTGCCAGTGGTTGACACTGTTGCTTCAGCCGCCCCTGTTGCAGAGGGTGATGAAACTGCAGTTGACTTGGTGGCCTCAGTAGCTCCAGTAGTCCCTGATGCTGCCACTGTTGCTCCTGCAGCAGAAGTAGCTGTAGAGCAAGAGACTGAGGTTGTGACGGCTGCTGCTGCTGCTGCTGCTGCTGCTACAGAGGTTGTCCAGGCTGAAACAGTAGCCCCTGCTGATAATGTTATAGTTCCTGCTGCCACTGAGAGCACAGCTGTGGTAGAGGCGGCGGCAGCTGAACCTGCAGGTGATGCTGAGACTGAAATACTGGAAACAGAGAATGAGGCTCCAGCTACTACAGGTGAGTGATCATGCTGTGAACCTAGATAGTTCAAGAGATGACCATTGCAAGGAAAATATTTGTCAATTCATCCTGAAAGCATCAGGTCAACATGTCAATGTGTAATCAATTTTCTCTTCCTTTTGAAGAACAAGCTGCAGTTAATGAGGAGGCTGTTCCAGCTGAAGGTGAGGTTGAAGCAGCCGTGGAAATCGAGGCAGAAACGGATCCAGCACAGGTTGCTCTTGTTGTGGCCAAGAGACAAGCCCCAGAGCTGACAGCTGACTGTATGGTCTTCCGTTACGGCTCCCTCGCCACCTCTGTAGATGTTATCCGTGAGTAAATAGAATTGTTATCATCACATTATGTCTGCAATACATTGTACCTCTGTGAATACAGTTATGCTTTCATAATAGAAACAGCTATTGTAGTTTTAATCATAATCACTCAAGCTGTCTCATCTCTTGAAATTACTATGCAGAGGGTATAGAGAGTGTGGAGATTGTACAGGTGACCAGTGTGGTGGCGATGACTACCGCCTTGGAGCAGAATGCTGTGGACCTCACCATTACCTGTCAAGGAAGGTGAGTATGTTTGACTACAGATGATCCAACAAGGCACATTTATGAAATAACAACATTCAGAGTATAATTACATAAGTGAAAATATTTGTATAATTCCAATTTATTTATGTTGTACAGGTCTAGGGAATTAACATATACAGTCATTATTATTCTCATTGTCACTATGTCTCTGCATCTTCCAACTATCCTTCATTCAGCCTGCCGAATGAGGTCTGCACTGTAATTTCGGATGCTGACTGTATCACACCTGTGGAAACAGTGTGTAGTGCAGCTACACCTTCTCCAGACTGTCAGATGATCCTTCGTCAGTTCTTCAACGACTCTGGAGTTTTCTGCATTAATGTCTCTTTGACCAATGATGTCAGTCTTGCTGTGGCAAGTGCTAGAGTCAGTGTGACAGTAGGTGAGTGAGAGAAAAGTTTTACTGGTCAGTAAAATGTCTTGATCTGTTGGCCACTCCTCTTCATAGTTTGTGTGCTTTATTTACAGGCTCCGATGCTTCCTCAGCTGGCACTGTAGCTACAGTCTTGGGTGTTTTTGTCCTTGCCTGTGTTGTTGGCAGTATTGCCTTAATGTACAGGTGAGTGCCAAGCTCATCTCAGTGTAAGCGGTAGAAATCACATATTCTATTTCCATTTTGTTGTGACTGACTTCAATCTCATTCGTATCCCTAAACAGGCGGTTCAAGCAGTACCAACCGCTAAGAGAAGACCATGGTAGCAACAGCGGAGGAAGCTCTACAGTAACATCAGTGCCTTTGCTGTTGTGGAACTTGCTGAGCCGACAGTCACCAGGAGAGAGCCGCCCGCTGCTTCAGGGGAGGCTGGTGTGAATGTTACCATCAGCTCATGCAGCCAGCACGTCGGCTTTACACACACAATACTGTAACTGTAAAAATATTGTAAGCCCCAGTCAATGTACTAAGAACCAACCACTCTAACCTATAGATTAACTAAAACAATCCCCTGTGTACATCAAGACATGTAAGAATGGAATGGATTAAAATGAATTAAAAATATTAAACAATTTCTGAGGGACCTGATATTTATTTTGACCTGCAGTAATTTCTATTCATTGGCACTGATGGTTTATATAAAATGTAGTAACTTATTCTCATATTTGTGGACTACTTGTACTAAGTCTGTGGAAAAATTAATATTAACAGCTTGGCGTAACAAGCTTGCATTTTCAATTCCTTTCCAATGTAATTTGAATCACTAACATCACAGAACTTTTCCATGTTTAATACCCTAAAATGAATAAAATGGAACTTTATCACCAACTTGCATTTCCCTTTTTTCCCCTATCTTCAATACCTGGTAATTTGTCATGTGATATTCAGATGTTGTTTTCTTGGCCTACGATCAGTTCAAGATCCAGGTGAAATTGGAATCAATGGTTTCAATCTGGTAATCACAAACATCTGCAGAAATTTGAGAATTAGTGATTGTGATTGAGAATCATAGGGTTCAGCAAGATTTTTTTTTGCAAAGTTCAATGGGAATTTCTCTATTGGGCTTTTGTCCCAGTTGTTTGAAGTTGGATACATTATTGGGCCCCATGCTTCATTCCCAAAAATGGGGATAATACTGTATGGAATATTTTTAATCAAATCTTAACTGGGATACTTATTCCTCCAAATTTAGTTTTAATTGAATAGAAATGCCTCTCAGCTTTTCCACACAATTCATTTAGTGCTGGACCAAAACTCCCTGATGAGCTGATCCCCACACCAAGATAGGTATAGGTGGTGCTGTGTTTTAGGATTTGACCTCCGTAAGTGAACTGATACTTTTTGTCCTGGGATCTGGATTTCTTTTGAAATATCATAAGTGACGTTTTGTCCAGATTTCCTGTCAGAGCCAGTTATGACAGTAGATCCACCAGGGACAGGCTTTGTTGTAGACCATCTGCGAAAAGCAGCATTTTTACTTTTCTGCTGTAAAGTGAGTCCTGGGACTGGGATTTTTCAATTACTGTAGCTAATTTGTTTATGTACTGTATATATTGAACAGGTCTGGGCTTAGACTGCAGCCTTGTCTGACCCCTGACCCTGTCTGAAGAATGCTGCTCTCTTGTGGCCAATCTTAACACAGCATTTGCTCTCAGTGTACAATGCCTTTATAATATTGTACATTTGACTCCCCACTCCACTTTGAATACGTTTAAGAAACAGTGCTTTATGCCAAAAGGAATCAAAAGCTTTTTTTTGAAATTGATAAGTCTGGGTTTGTAATTTTCATTCTGAAAGTTGAGGAGCACAAACCTTGGATGTTCCAGCTGCTTATACTTCTAAAAGAAGTAATCTCTATTGTCTTTCAGCTTTGTGTCATAATTTACAATGAAATTGTCTTATCTCTCATTTAGTTTAGTCACTGTGAGGGATAAAACTAGTTAAGATAGTTATATCTTATATATAGGCTATAAGATAACCAGATGATAACATACTAAATGATAAATATTTGAAATTAGGGTTAGTTTTGTAGATTTAGCTTTTGTAGATTTTACCTTTCTACCCAATGTAATTTCTCACTGCCCAATGTAATTACTGTAAGTGTCCCAAATGGATGGAAAACTGCCTAATCTGGCAACACAGTGAGAGACAGACTGTACAGTAAGCTACATCAATACATACAAGTAAATGCATTTAGTTAAAGTTGCTCTGGTTTCTTCTTTGAACTCCAGTGACTCATTCCAGGCAAATATTTATTTATTATGCACTGATAGAGCAATAAATTATCTTCATTTCCTCATGAAAGGTTACTTTCTCATTTGATTAAAAATCAAATGAGAGACTTAGAAGCAGATTCCTTTCGTACTTGCACATGTTTTTTATGAACGTTCGTAATTGTTTTTATTTATTTTATTGCATGTTTGTGTCTTAATGTTTGTCTGTTTTAATATTGTTGCAACTTTTATCTCTTTTTATGCTGCTATTTTGGCCAGGCTTCCCTTGAAAAAGAGGTCTTTGTATCTCAACGGGACCGACCTGGTTAAATACAAAAATAAAAAAATAAAAAATTGTTCAAGCAACAAAGGGTCTTCAAAACATAACAATGTCAAACCTACTGATAATAGAATTAAGCTTTAGGCTAAAAGTTTTAAAATTATTACATTTTTAGCCCAAAGCTAGTTGCATTTTAGCTAACTAAAGCCATTTTATGATTTTGTTCTTTTTACTTATTTTGTTTGTTGAGCCCCTGTATTTATTTACTTTAGTAAGAACACTTAAAATCACACTTTCACACTAAGCCACAATATAGCTTCATTCATTCAGTGAGATATACTGTACATCAAAATATCAAAACACCTCATTCAAGAAAGCTATGTAAGATAGGTAATTTTGATTTTTGTTACACAAACAACAAAAGTTGCCGTGTTTGACTATAGTGAAGCACAATGTTATATTTTTTAAAATATGTACAACTGTATCCTACATATTTGGATTCTCTGTCCACATGGCCTGAGCAGGCATGTAGGGCAGAAGTGGTTTGGTTATCGGACAGACTAGTATTGTACCTGCCTGATATATGGAAAATATTAGCATCACGCATTTTTCTCCATCCCATTAAAACGATTTATGTTACTAAGATGTTACAGGCATGAGTTCATGCAGTGAGCTGATGAAGTGCTGCTGATGGTGACATGCACGTCACATGACTTACTGCAGTGCAGAGGAGAGGCTGACGTCACTGCAGCAAAATCTTTATTGGGAGAAGCCGAGGCCTTGCCCACCAGGCAGGAGCAGAGATGTGGAGGGGCTGTAAAACATGGTTAGTGTTTATAAATCAAGTTCCTGAGTGAGAACTGTGCTTTTTTTGAGAAGGCTGTTGCATTATGTCTTTATGTCATCGAGGGCCGTGTGCAGCAAAATATAAGATATAATAGAAAGTATTGTAGACCCTCACTCATCTAAACCCCTTGGGAATCCTGGTTTGCACCACTGATATGAGGATGAAGGAAATGCACTGACATACCAGGCCAATTTATATTCAAAATACGATATGCATACGCTATTCCAAAACACCCAGTCTCTCTCTCTCTCTCTCTCTCTCTCTCTCTCTCTCTCTCTCTCTCTCTCTCTCAAATTCTAATTCAAATTCAAAAATTCTTTATTGGCATGACAGAAAGGATCTATGTTGCCCAAGCATTTGCAAAGGATAAAGTCAAATAAATAATGGATAATAGACAAACAATTCTACAGATTCTACACATATCAACAATAGCATGTAAAAGCATAGTGGCATAAAAGTAATTCAATACATTCAATATAATTGAAGTCAATGTATAACAATACAGGACACTGGGAGTGGTGGGGGAGCATTTCTGACAAAATTTACAAAATCATTTTCAATATTCACATTTTCTCCCGTATTTGGTGGGATTTAGATACAAACTTTGCAGCAAGATTGGTTTCTGTGACAATGCCTTGTCACGGAAAAACCCTGATGCAACCTCAGACAGGGAGGGGGTTGTTGGACAAATCCCACCGTCTCTTCCCTCCCCCTCTGCAAAGAAGAGATTGAAAGAGATCTCTAAAGTGAATGTGATTTTTAACATTTTGTCTCTCTCTCTTTCTCTCTTTCTCTTTCTCTCTCTCTCTCTCTCTCTCTCTCTCACACACACACACACACGTACTTACATGTACGCCCACACACACACACACACACACACACACACACTCACACACACATACACACTCACAGGGAAAACCCAGCTTTCCACATTAATATCCATCAAATACACTCATGCTACAGTGCTGTGCTCAATTACATTGATCACCAAACACATCAGTTCATCATCCTTGCCCATTACTGTAACATGTCTCTAGGTCATTTGCAGTCGTATGGAGCTGCTCCTCAGCATGCCGCTTCACCCCTGCCAAGTGCTGTGCAGCCATCTCACTTCTCTGCAGCCATGCAGCTTGGCCTCCACAACCCTCTCGGGCCTCGCCATCCCTCCAGGGTTGCAGCTTTGCTTCGTCCAAGTCAAAACAAACCACCGCTGCTGACTGGACTGTTGCCAAGCTCCAGACAAAAGGTTGGAGACATGTTAGCTTCTCTCAGTCAGACTTTTCCAACTCTTCACTCTAACTCTAGCAAGGGTGACACCGCCGGAGCCCCCTGCTTATGCAGTTTATTAATATTTTCATAGATTGAAATGTTATTTGGAATTTGTTTGCAGTTAACTTTAAAAACCTTCCCTGGTCTGATGCCAGCTGGTTCAGGGAATCAGATTGTTGGAGTGCTGGTTGAACTAAAGCTTTCCAGCCCAAATACTAAGAATGGAGACAAATACTTCATGGGCATTCCTAAACTGAACAAATAAACAAACAAACATTTTCACACATTCCAAACCTGCACAGAAACTGCATAAGCTGTGTGAGAATCTGGATGAGTGTGAAGACAATGCTGTTACATTATAATATCAGGGCTGAATGTTATTCTTAAAATGACCATCTTCATTAGCCTAGAGTTTTAACTTTATTTTGAAGACAATGAAAATTGAATTAAGAGTGAATTTCAAAGCCATTTTATTCAAGCTATTGTTTATAGTATATATCAGTTTATGTTTAAAGGGGAATTACCAAGTTGGTAGTGCATTCATTTAAAATGGTTATAAATTGTGTCAGAAGCATCCAGTTATACTGCATGTTAAATTAATTTCTAACCATCCTCCACCCAATCAGAATTGAGGTTTCCCAGGACAAGGTATTCTGTCACTATCGTATTTTCACTTTCTATGAGCGTACAAATTATAAGTCAGTCAGTTTTATAGTAAATGTGAAACATCCAAGCCCTCAGTTCCCTTTATAAAGATTGTAGTTACAACAAGACAGTGCTAACAGAGCCATTTTGTGTTGCAGTATTTATTCAGTTTTAGCTTGGCTCATGAAAGCTTTCTAATGTCAGCTGGCTAGCAGGTGGTCAGTATGGATTGTGTATTACATAAGTAACATTATAACACACTCCTGCAAAGGAAGTTACTTGCAGGACTTAAGTGAACAAGTCTTAAATGTCCTTACAATAAAGGCTGATTAAAACAGCTGTCCTAAAAAAATAACTGCCAAAGCTTTGCTGATATAAATAATAAATAAATAAATAACATCAATGGCAGCTATGAATTTCTTTTCCTGCAAATATTTTATAATATATTTGTTGTACACACAAAATAAGGATTGGGAAGGCCAACAACTGGAGGTGCCTCTAATATATTTGCTACAAAACAACAGCACACTTGAAAAAACTCTTGCTGTAATGTGGGCAAGCCAATTAATGTGAATAAGCAGTAATGTAATGTACCAGCCCTCCTCCCTTCGGGCGCAAAGCTTACCTGAAATCTGGTATGCGACAGATTGTAACATGAATTACAGTAGTTGATGGTTTGGGTTTTTCCATGTTTTATTCCTCAAACTGATTTGGGTGTCAGAAATATTGTATTTCTGACAAATAATGTAAGAAAATGAGTTGAGTTAATGGTGCACTGTAGAATACCATCCATTTTGTTTAATGTTTACAACCTAAAGCTGCACTAGGCCGCTTTGCACGTTGGCGGCCCCAAGTGGCAGCAGTGGCAACTGTTTGGATTTTTGAAAGTTTACAGGACTTCATTATCCAGAAATTATGCAACATGAAATAGAAAACTGTGCTCTCTTCAGACCTAAATTTCTTGTTCTTACAGTATAGTGGCTGGTGGAGGTGGAGATGGTGAAGAAATCTTTTGGCAGCAGGTTCAGCCGTTGTTGGTGAGTCCAGCTTTCCCCGGTCACTGCTGTTTAGGAGAAAGGTTCGATTTTCTGCCAGTAATCACATGCGACCAGACTTTTATCTGGGCAAATAGGGTGGATCAACAGCGTCTCAATAAGGGGGCATGAGACACTCTTCTAAAACTCTTGCCTAGTGCAGCTTTAAGACACCACTTGAGATATTAAATGGCAGTTGTTTAGATTTGCAGCATGTCACATGTACTATGAGTTAGGAATGTGTAAGTAAATGCCGGATCAGGAGAGGAAATTCTAGCTCATGGTTCTGCTGCAGAAGCAAGATTATGCCCCTTAGGGAATTCCCATTGAACCAAAAGGATCAATGGCTAATGGTAACGTTGAGCTGATGGTTAGTGTTACTCAGTCCAGTCTGCTGCAAAATCATTAATGTATTAATGTGTATTAAATAAATGGTATGTGTGTGTGTGTGTGTGTGTGTATGTGTGTGTGTATGTGTGTGTATGTGCGTATGTGTGTGTTTGTATGTGTTTGTGTGTGTATGTGTGTGTATGTGCGCTTGCATATATGCCCTTATTAAAGTGTGGTGATGCAGATAGCCTTAACACTCAGGACATAGAAACCTTCAGTGGCCATATGAGGGGGTTGGGATATAGGTTCTCTACTGGGAAATATAATTGAACCAGTGAAATGTGCTCTAGCAGCAGAGAAGGAGGGGGGAGAGAGAGAGAGTGAGTTATTGACCATAAGGCAGGTTGATTAGATTACAGAGCTCAGCCTCACACAGGACGTTTATTACAGAGAAAGCCAGACATCGGCAGTAGCTGCAAGAGCTGTAGTCATGCAGACTTCAAAAGAGGAACACAAAATGTGTGTGAGAGTGACAGAGAGAGACAAAGAGAGAGAGAGTGAGAGATCTATATTTATTTTTATTATGGTGTGGTCCAGATGTCCCCTCAGGAATAGAAAACCCAGAGTTCATTTTCATTAGAAAACGGGCTGAGAGGTTTAGAGGTTTGTTGCACATAGTGGTGAGGTTTAAGGCAGAGGGTTATAAGATCCATGTCAATAGAATGTCAGTAGAATCTTCTCACGAGTTATCAACACGTGTGTGTGTGTGTGTGTGTGTGTGTTTGAAAGTAAGCGACATTTTGTAAAAAATATAAATGAAAATAACGAAAGATGTCATATTTGACTGGACGTATTGATGGATTTAAGAGAGTGTTAAAGGACAGGATTCGCTTCAAGGTTCAAAGAGTCCGTCCTGAGACAAAGGAAAGAGAGAGGGCCACACCCAGTCTACACTGAGCATGCTCAGCACTGTCTCAACATTTTACTACATTGGCACCCTGTCTGCAGACCTCAATTAAAATGACTGCGGAAAACCGTGCACACACATACAAACACGCAAACACACATACACAGAAATTGTGAAATCATGATGTTCACAAGGAGAAACACCAAACATTCAATGCCAACCTGTGAACTTTTTTTTAAATGTCCCCATCACCACAGACACACACACACACACACACACACCCCGCATACAAAGAATTACATTCTTCAGAAAGAGGGGAAGGTGCCATTTCACAGACTATACAAGACCATTTAAAAAAAATTCAAATTTCAAACGTTGCACCAAAAAATAACGAAATATTACAATTTTTAAGCGCTGAATAGTGTTTCGTTTTTGTAGTTACATGCTTGTTATGTCATTGTATTGCACTCTTAATGCTTAAAGCTTGCATCAATAGTTGATTCAGCAATTTCATACTTTTGCACAATCAATAGGCCTACAGCAGATATCATGATGGGTAACTTTAAAGATGCCAGTTCTCATGCTTTTTTTTTTTTTATCAATAAAGCCATTAGGATTCATTCATCTTTAAAGGAACTTCAATAACAACGCTACTGAAGCTCTCACAGCAGAGTCTTGTTTGTCCCTGGCAAGAGAAACTTCAATTGACGTCCAATATAAAGGTCTTATATGGGGAATATTACTGCAATAAGTCACATTCAGGAAATTCAGGAAAATTTGGCAACATATTCTCAATATCTTCTCTGGTTTGTAAGTTGTAAATATTGTAATTAATAATAAAAATAATAAAAACAATAAATAATTAAAACAGAAAAAGCCATGTCCCCTGTAACCCTAGTTCAGAGTCCATGACACTTCCTGGTACATTACCCACACCCCAAACTCATGGTTGAACAGAAATACCCATAGAGTTATTAGACAACCGGTACTCAAACACAGATAATGGAGATACTGTAGTGCACAGTGTTTCTAAAGGATAGAATAACTGCACAGTCATGGCTCTGCCCCAGGCTCCCCGAATATCAATAAAGTATTCCATTACTGTGAAAGGAGAGAGAGAGAGAGAGAGAGATAGAGAGACAGACAGACAGACAGACAGACGGACAGAGGGAGAGAGGGAGAGAGGGGGTGTGTGGGGTGTGTGGGGTGGGAGTAGAGGGGTGAAAGAATCAAATTAATTTAGCCATATGATTACATTTAGGCTTAAATTGCACTTTCTCTTATAGACACAGGTGCAAGAATCCTTGACATACATTTAATCATAATATAAAGAACATGAAAACTACAAGCAAAAACAGAGACATGAAAACTATATGAAGAGGTAACAGTGAAGACTTAGGAAAAGACTTAGATTTAGGCCAAATAAGCAAGCAATGATGCACAGTGTCAAAGAGAGCATAAATCAAGGTGAGGAGGAGGGTGGTGTGAGTTCAACAATGGACACATCTTTAGTTATTGAAGCAACAATGAGGAAGTGAGTCTGGCCTCTTGCCATGTGCTATAAGGGAAGAACTGGTGAGACAGAGAGTGCAAGACAGAGAGCCAGTGGAAGCACAGAAAGGCAGGGTCTCTCTCTGAAGGATAGGGAGTGGCCTAATCTTGTATGCTGAAGAGTGATTGAAAAAGGAAGGGCTCTGTGGGTGGGGTGAGGAAAAAAAGGGTGGAGGTACGGGGAGGGGTGGGAGAGAAAGGCGTGAGGAGGATGGGATGTCCAGCTCGAGCGCATAAAACCCCGGCGCTCTCCAGTCGGACGTCCTGTTGCTTCACGCTCCAACTCCAAGCCCTCAGCTCTCCAACCTCCAGCCTCCTGTGAGAGAACAGGGACAGACACAGAGAACAAAAGGCAGAGAAGGAAAAGGCAAAGAAGAACCATGAGCCACTCTTCAGTCCGCACCTCCACTTCCTACCGCCGCACCTTTGGAAGCCCACACTCCATCTCCATGTCCTCTTACTCCCCTGTGTCCTCCCGCATGCCCCACTCCGGGGGGCGTTATATGAGTTCCATGTCCCCTGTGGCGGCCACCCGCTCCACCACCTACCATCAGCAGCGTTCACGGCCCGCCGCCCAGCCCACCCGCCTCACCTATGACAAGGTGGACTTCTCTCTGGCCGAAGCCATCAACCAGGAGTTCCTGACCACCCGCAGCAACGAGAAGGTCGAACTGCAGGAGCTGAATGACCGCTTCGCCAGCTTCATCGAGAAGGTGCGCTACCTGGAGCAGCAGAATGGCGCCCTGCAGCAGGAGCTCAACCAGTTCAAGGGCCAGCAGCAGCACGGCCAGCCCAACCGCGCCACTGAGCTCTTCCAGGACGAGCTGAGGGAGCTGAGGCGCCAGCTGGACGCTGTGGGCAAGGAGAGGGACCAGTACCAAGTGGAGAGGGACAACCTGGCCGAGGACATGGCCACGCTCAAGCAGAGGTAGGTGGCAACATGATGAGAAGAGAGAGAAAAGTGTAGGGTGTGGATACTGTAAAAACATATCTATCTACACAAACACACATATCTATAGATAGATAGATGGCTAGATGGATAGATGGATAGATACTGGATTCGTGCATGTATGACATTGTAAGGTATTTTGGGACAGATGGGTGGAGGACAGGTCCATTGGGAAGGTACACATTGGGTTTGTTTACAACCGTTTCAGAGGAGCTGGTGAGTTTCCCCCCTCTTGGTTTACACAGTGTCAAGATGTGGGTTTGTTGCTCATGTAAGTTGAGGAGGGGAAACGGCCGTGGGTGTGGGCAGGCGGTGCTTGTCACATTACCACCAATGCCGCCATCACATCCTCCACCGACACAGCTACACTACACTGTGTTGATTGTTCACTTTTAAAGCACCGATAAGGTAGAGAGTCCTTGGGTACGTGTGCCACTGGAGTCCAACAGCAGTGGTGGGGTAGGGCGTGGCTCACAGGCAGGGTGGACACCACACAGCTGCAGCACACCGCTGGACGCCCTGCACTGCATTGTCTTCATGCGTCTGTGTTGAATGTCTCATCTGTGGACAGGGTTCAACATGACACTAGATAAAGCACCTTAGCACATGACAACAAAGTGCTATGAATAAAACTGCTTCTGAACCAACACATAATGCTTGATGTTGAATTGCATCTTGACATATTTGGTACTAAAATTGCTTTCCTAAATTTTCCTACAAATTTCCCCCCCAAAAATGGGTAGACTTTCACAAACACACCCACAATTATGTATGCAAACATTCTCCACGTTATTGAGGGAGATGACAAGACCGGAGGATGAATGGACCAGACTCAGGGTGGGGCCGGCCGAGGAGAGGGGAGGGGAGGGGATAGAGAGAGGAGGGGAAAGAGGAAATGGGACAAGAGACGGAGAGGTAGGATGTCAGGCGTGGTGAGAATAGCATCAGGAAAAATCAATGTGACTCAATGACTCCATTAGGGTTTTCAGTGTCCCTCGGTGCTGATGGGCCGGTGCCAGAGACCCCATTAGGAAACGAGGACCCCTGTAACGCTACATGAATTAAAGATGAGGGAGCAGGCCCCACTATGTGATGCATTCCCACTAATCGACTTTATGTCCAGCCTGGGCATGACTCCTCTCTGAGAGGACAGAATCCAGTTGGGGTCAAGAGCACATCCACACATCGACCACACAGACACACAGTTATTACCGGTTCGTACAGAATGAGCATCCTGCATTGTGCAGTGACATAACATGTGATGACTCATCACAGTGACTCATGAATCGTAACTGCTTTTGCGAGCCAATGCTAATAATATCAATATCAGTATCAATTAATACCATATTTGTTAAGGTTTGAAAGCTGAAATAAGAATAATATTTATGTGTTAGGAGCCTCATGCATGGGCAGTAAATGGTATTTTCCCATTATAACCCTATAGGGGACAGTCAGTTGGTGAAGACATATTCCACGTACTGCTGTAACATGCAGATTCAAGATTATTACCTTTGTTGCATGTCAACCCCTCTATGCAACTTCTTTTTTGTCCCTCTGTTATACACAAAAAATCTTTAAAAAGATGGAAAGTGTGTGTAGATGACCTTATTGAACTGTGGAGACCATATTAGCTGAAAGGAGCAGCTGCTGATCCCACTGGGAACACACAAATCCTTTTACAGGACAGTGAATTAACAAATTGATCCAGCAGCTTTCTGCCAGCTGATGCCTTGTCACGGAAAAGCCCTGATGCAACCTCAGACATGGAGGGGGTTGTTGGACAAATCCCACCGTCTCTTCCCTCCCCCTCTGCAAAGAAGAGATTGAAAGAGATCTCTAAAGTGAATGTGATTTTTAACATTTTGTCTCTCTCTCTTTCTCTCTTTCTCTTTCTCTCTCTCTCTCTCTCTCTCTCTGTCTCTCTCTCTTTCTATTTATTCTAATCAAAGGCTGGATGAGGAAGCCCACAAGAGGGCAGAAGCTGAGCATAACTTGGTTATCTTCCGCAAGGTAAACACTCAACTCATTCAACCATGAGTACCATAATTGTTACAATGTCCTCAGGCTCAGGTATCAGATCACAATCAACAGCTTTTTACCCTCTCATTCACTTCCATAACAGCGTCATCCTGCGGTGACCAGTAATATGATAGAGCAAACTGATTTGTTTCTCTCTTCTTCAGCAGAAAAAGCTTTTTTCTTTGTCTAAGGCTAGACTTCATCTATGCCTGTGAAACAATAACGTATCAGATTTAATCTTAGTTGTTATTAATTGACATGACTTATATATTTGTAAAAAAGTTTGAATACACTATCTTGAATTTCAAATTTCAAGTATATCCACATAGAAAGCTTTTTGGAGGCCTTTTAACTTGTTATAACTCACTATTTGAGTTAGGGTTAGGGTTAGGATTAGGGTTAGTGACTATTTGAGTGAGACTATTAAACTATTTGTAACCACTGGAGGAAACATGTAAACACACCTTTTACAGCCTCAGAATACATGTAAAACAAATACTGCCAGTTGTTACAGCAAAAGCTCAGACAATAAATTCCAGCGTGATTAAAGTTTTAATTTAATTAATCATAATATGAATATGAAGCTGTTGGGAGGGTGACAGTGTTTCAACAAAGGATGACATATTGCAATTATAAAGTTGGTCTTTAAGGTCTGACTGTTCATTTGTAAGGATAAGCTAAATGACAAATAGTGATAAATTATTGGATGAAATTATAAACAGAGTTTATCTCTTATAATAACTAGGATGTGGATGATGCCACACTGTCCCGCTTGGAACTGGAAAGGAAGATCGAGTCTCTGATGGATGAGATTGAATTCCTTAAGAAGCTCCATGATGAGGTAAGTGCTGCTTCCTCTGCACTTTCCCTCTAGAAGCCCCACATGTAAAACAGACAGAAGAAAGTTTGGTTTTATTCCAGAAGCCATAAGACTTTTGAACAGTAAATGTAAAAGGAATGGTCGTCTCACACAGCATATAGACTGATACATGCGTTTTTTTTTTTATATCTATCTTTTGTTGTTTATGAACTTGCTGTCTTGATTTGCCCCTTAAGGGATGAATAAAGTATTTTGACTGATTGATTGACTTTATTTAGGAATTTTATTAATTATTCAAAAATCACTTCTCACAATGTCTTATACAGAGACCTAGTGCAGGGTATCATTTAACATAAACTCTGGTTTATCACACACTCATAACACCTGAATAAATGCAACGTGTTACCGTTTACCTTTAACAGAATTGTTTATTGCTAAATATAGCTACCAGATGGGTGATGTACGTTGAAAATATGATTCTTGGTAAGGTTTTGATTTGAGTGTGTGTGGTGTTTCTCGTATTGGCCATCATGATTTTACCATTTATATGTGTGTGTGTGTGTGTGTGTGTGCGCACCTGCTGGTATGATCAGGAGATCCAGGATGTGCAAGTGAGTGTCCAGACCCAGCAGCTGAAGATGGAGGTGGACAGCACCTCCAGGCCCGATCTCACCGCCGCTCTGAGGGACATCAGGGCCCAGTATGAGACCATCGCCTCTAAGAACATGCAGGAGTCTGAAGAATGGTACAAGTCCAAGGTAGACAGACACACATGCATAAATACATACATACATACATACAGACAGACAGACACATACAAACACCTGTATTTCTGTTTCTTCCTGCAGTTTACTGATCTGACTGAGTCTGCAAAGCGCAACACTGATGCTCTAAGGCAGGCCAAGCAGGAAGCCAATGAGTCCAGGAGGCAGATTCAGTCTCTCAGCTGTGAGGTCGATGCACTGAAGAACACGGTGAGGCCTAACACCTGTCATTTTACTATACTTTGCTATACCCCACTGTACACTTGTA
Organism: Centroberyx gerrardi; assembly: GCF_048128805.1. Lineage (NCBI taxonomy): Eukaryota > Metazoa > Chordata > Actinopteri > Beryciformes > Berycidae > Centroberyx > Centroberyx gerrardi. The sequence continues at coordinate 22,143,483 of NC_136001.1, read as the reverse complement.
TTAGTATTCTCAATGGTTCTTATCAAATACCCCTATAAGAAAATTCTGCTTCACATATCCACCCCTGCTGACATTGTTGTACCTCTGTGTTTTTCAGAACGAAGCTCTGCTGAGGCAGATGCGTGAAATGGAGGACCAGTTTGGCAATGAGATCGGTAACTACCAGGACAATGTAGCCAGACTGGAGGACGAGATCCACCACCTGAAGGATGAGATGGCGCGCCACCTTCGGGAGTACCAGGACCTCCTCAACGTTAAAATGGCTCTGGACATTGAGATTGCCACTTACCGTAAACTGCTGGAGGGGGAGGAGAGCAGGTGAGGGAGGGAATGTCAAGTGGAGTTTTTCCGCCATTTTTGGTGCCGTTGCATATCATGTAGTGTCAATTTAGATTTTTCTTTCCTTTAACTTGGGCTGGAGGTTGGGCTGGTTTTCTGTGTGGACTTTACAATTTTCTCCCGTCTTTGTGTGGGTTTTCTCTGGGTGCTTCCACATTAAAACATGCAAGTCAGGTGGATTGGAGACTCTAAATTGCCCATAGGTGTACTGTGTTAGTTCTCCCTGTCTTCCACCCAGTCCAGCCCCCCGTGACCCTGAAGAGGGACCAATTTCAATTTTTATTTTTTTTTCTACTTGGACTAAAACTGTCCATTGTTCATGATAGGAAGATTGATGAATCCAGTGCCAATGGAATCCATTCAAAAGGCATTGTGTGATTTAAAAGTGCTTGGGCTCAATCAGAGTAGACCTGCTTTGTGTTATTACAAAGTTTTCACCTGTCAGCTGCAAAATTTTTCTGTTATGTTCATTGTAATGTTTTTCATGGTCTAGTTGCTAGACTTTAATCTATGTAAATTAAGAACCTTGGAGAAATGTAATATGCCAAGCAATCTAGCCTTAATAAGTAAAGCACATACACACTTTTCATAACAGGTTGCTATTAAATAACACCCAAATGTTATATTCTTCTTTAGGATTACTGTTCCCATCCTAAATATTGGCATGAGCAATCACCTTGGTGATAGAGGTAAGATATAGCTCTCTTTTTTCAGCATCAGATATAAGAGAAAGATGACAATCAAAAGCCTTTCATTTATATACTTTATTACCATTCTATAACAATTGGTGAAGTGATTGATGAGTGAGGATTCAGCAATCATAGTGAATCATCAAAAGGTGATTCAACAATTCAAAAATTATGATTTATGAAACACAAATGTATTTGAAAGTAACAATCTCAGCAGGGCTTTAATCTGACTTTACCTTCCTTCACAGATTATGAACAGACTCCAGACAACCTGAGCAAGAGGACTGTCGTCATCAAGACAGTTGAGACTCGTGATGGAGAGGTAAAGTGATATAGACACTGTGCGGACAATAGTGACATGACAGAAGCACAATAACTAGGAGGAATAAATATATATAGTATATTCAGAGTTGAAAATGAATTGAATGAATTGAAACTGATTTGACTGTGTTTCCTTTCCATCAGGTGGTCAAGGAGTCCAGGAGGGAGAAGGAGAGGGAGTCAGCCCGCAGTGAGAGGACTGACATGGACGACAAGGATGAATAGTTAAAAACGACTTAGATGATGTAAAGGTCCTTGCCAAGAACAAAAAAAAAAAAAAAGATTAAATAAAAAAGACAAAAACTAGAAGACAATAAATTCAAATCTATATAGTCCTCATTTTCGCTAGTTATTTGTATCATTGTCTAGCAGAGAGTCTGTGAGTTTAGGTGCCGCGTTAAAAGAATCCCTTTAGACAGTGTCACTTTGGTGCTATTTAAAACCAATTGTTGCTGAAGAAACTAGTAAACACTAATCTCTAGGGCTGAGCAAAACCACTTTTTACCACTTGAGGCCTTGATTTACAGTGCAATCCCTTGAATCCTTAAATGACCACATTTTTGTAGCAAAGCATTAGTACAATCTAAAGAAATAAAAATAGGCAGTTTAACTAAACAGGATTAGAATGATTTGGGCCGGTTCTTAAGAGGCCTATTTGTCTCCTGGATGTGATTTGATTTTGATTTAGCTTTGAGAGAGACTGGTCAACACACCTCGAAAGAAACAAAATGCATTTGTTTTAGTAGCTTTGCTGTTCTCTCATTGTAAGGATCACCAAAAACACAGATTGATAATAGACATGTACCACACAATAAATGATGACAGCAGCCAACTGAACTCATCCAGTGAAACAGATTATTACAGAAAAATGTGCTTTGCAATGATGTGTGTATCTAGCACCCACTGATGAATGACTATGTAAGTGCAAATAAAGTTAATTGGAGCAGAACTGTGTTGTTTGCACACATTATTTATTATGATGTTACTGCGACAAGCCTCTTGTTCTTTGCTCCACTACCAATTTCCTCTTTTCTAACAATAATGTGTTGTTCCAGAAATTGATTGTTTGTGCCAAGGCCGAAGTCTCCATGACCTTGTTGCATTTTACCTACAATATCTGAATTGTTTCCATTTCCACCCAGTTGCTACAGTAGGTGCTACACATCTTAGTGTTGTGTCTTTAGACTCTGATAGCATCAACTCCATAGTCTTAATTTTAGTTTTATTTTTAGTTACTTTTCTGTTTGACTAGCCACAGGTCACTCAAGGACCCCCTTCCTATAGAGCGCTACACTGCTTACATACCATGGGACTTCTGGCCACCTCCTAATATTTGGACTGATCATTTTCTCTTCTCTGCCTTCATTATGGGTATTTTATTCAATGCCAATGCCCACATCAGCTGTGGCATCAACCTGAACTGTAGACATCGTAACTTTAACTTGCCTGGTAACACTGACCTCTCTATGCACTCTAAACTTCTCATTACATCCTGTCTGAATCGGTCTTTGTAAGGTTTCTTCTGTCCTAAGCAGTTGAGAGGTTTCTCTGTTATCGCTGATATTGCCCCTCGGCATTGCTGTCAGCAGAGTGGTAGTGAACAGCAAGCTTTTGCTTTATAGCGTCCCCTTAATATTAGAGATACTTCTTAATTTGCATGGTTTTATTGCATCCAAGCAAGAATACAACAATGTTTTATTTTTGGCCAACGAGTTTCTAAATTTTTCCTCCTCCTATTCCCCCGATCTGATAACTTTTAAGTTATAGCAGGGTTTAGACCCCAGCTACATATCAGACCTTTTAAAGCTTTTAAAGCGTTTGTTTTGCTGCAGTTTTTATTAGATAACTACATCTTTAGGAACCAGCCAAAGAGATCCACATGCGTTACAGTAGGTGGCAGCACGCACCTTCTATCTTGGTTGCAATCCGCCAGAAACTCAGAGAAGAAGAAGAAAATCTACATCCGCTTTCAGAGTTTTCGCTCGCTGTCTTGTCTTGGCGCGGGACTTCGGATTTAATGTGTCAAATAGCAAGCTAACAAAACAAATGTTGGTCAAAATGAGAATGGCCGGCGTACTGTACCCCGCCGGGTGCTGAACAGAGCAGTTAGAGAGTAACAACATCTGCTTGATCTGGTAAGTTGGTTATGCAATTAAGTAACTTCTTTATGTACTGAAAAGACTGGACTGAAGTCAGTGAGCGGTCGCCAGGGACCAAGCTGCTAACTGCTAGCTTCCAACTCGTTACTTTAACGTTAACGTACTTCATTAACGTAGTGTGTGGAGAAGATTGTTACAGATTGTTGAAGATTAAACATGTTACGTTAAACGTTAACTGACATTGCAGTTACAGCTTCACGTTGTAGTCGACATTGGTAAATTGCAGTTACAGCTTCACGTTGTAGTCGACATTGGTAAATTAGACTTAACGTTAGTTAAATTATCTTAACTTGACATGATCAACAGACATGTGTTAACGTCAATAAGGAAATGTTGACGTTCACAAAAGACAAGTGACTGGGACCATGTTCCAGTTTCATCAAAAGTTCAGTTAAAGTCGTCAGGATTATGGTTATATGCTGGTTTCCAGTGGGTCCATACAGGAAATAACGTACGTAAAAGGCGACGTTTATACCTAGAGCCCTCTGAAACCGATCACAATTTCACAATGTCCTTATTGTGCAGTTGCACAGCAGAGACAGGCATAGGCGCAGTGTATTTGAAACGTGACAAATGTCTATGTTGACAAATATTGTTTGGACTGGCCTTGTCCTTATGAATAATATACAAAATATGAAATTAAGTATTATTTCCCTTAAACACAGTATGTATCTCTTTTTGTGATACTCTATTGATCCCTGAGCAGAAATTCTCTTTTTGCCTGTTGGTCTTCTTTGTATAGGATTAGGACTGTAAATTAGTTTCCTTGGCCTTCTCACGTTATTCTTTTCTTATCTTTCTCCATATTGCTGTATGTCAGATTAGGCACCATTACCTGAGGCAGACTGGTGATATATGGACTTGTTCATGATGAACTGTGAGCTTTTAGCAACGTGCAGTGCCCTTGGCTACCTGGAGGGAGAGACCTATCACAAGGAAGCTGACTGTTTAGGTGAGTGTCACCTGATTGATCTTAATAGAAATGTTAGCACTATGGAATGTTTACAATGTTTACAATTATGCTGCAAAATCAGAGAGCAACAGGGAAAATATTGATGGGTTAAGTTCAGGACAGGAGGGCACTTTCCCTGGTCATCGTCTAATCCTCTCCTGTCTCTGTGTTGTAGAGAGTGTGAAAGACTTGATCAGATATTTACGCCATGAAGATGACACACGCGACATCCGCCAGCAGCTGGGGGCAGGCCAGATTCTACAGAATGACCTTCTACCTATTATCACTCAGCATGGGCAAGACAAGCCCTTATTTGATGCCTGCATCAGGTAAACGCTGCGATGGAACTCCCCTCTTGAAGTTGAAATATGTGTTCAGGAATATTCCTCAGAGAAATGAACTGAAACACCCGTTTTTCCTCAAAGCTGTATGAGCTGATGAGTCAGAAAAGATAAAACTGTGGCTCATATAACTCTGCTTCTCTGGTCTTTCACAGGCTCATGGTCAACCTTACTCAGCCTGCCATGCTTTGCTTCGGTAAAGTCCCTGATGACCCAGCTTTTAGACATCACTATTTACAAGTGATGTCTTATTTACAGGCCTATAAAGAGGTATTTTGATCGCATTATAATTGCAATACCATAGTTTATCTGACAAACATATTCCAACATGTAACAATATTGGTGCGTTGAATATTTACTGGTCGGATAAGTTCTGTCATTATTACCATAAAACCTTTTGATTGTGTGTATATGCTGTCAGTCGCAAGTATTTAGCATGATAATTTTATCATTATTTGCAGGCATTTGCCAATGAGAGGGTGTTTGGAGTTTTTAGTGAGACATTGTACAACCTTCTACAACTGGTGAGTGGTTCACTTCTCCTGTTTCCTAGATTACGTTTTTAAAATGCTTTATTTTATATATACATGTGTGTCTCACACTTTCTCCCTCTCTTTTTCTCCTTTGTTTCTTTCCAAACCCTCTTCCCTGTCAGGACTGGGAGCAGAGGCAAGAGGAGGATAACCTGCTAATGGAGAGGATTCTGCTGCTGGTCAGGAATGTGCTTCATGTACCTGCCGACCCCTATGAAGAGAAGGTCTGAGTTTAACATGGATGCCAATATGACCACATTCTTCTAAGTCCCAACGGGGGGTTGAGCTAAATCTGCCCTGTAATAATTTAATATAATATAAATCCCCTCCCCCTTCTTCCCTTTACCCCCTCTCCACTTCCTCCATCCCCAATCTCTGTCTCTCTGGTGGCTGCAGAATGTGGATGATGATGCCAGTGTCCATGATAAGCTGCTGTGGGCCGTTCACATGAGTGGTTTTGATGACCTGATCAAGTTCTTGGCGTCGGCCCAGAGTGAGCAGCAGTGGAGTATGCATGTGTTGGAAATCATCTCCCTCATGTTCAGAGACCAGGTTAGAGAGAAGCACCTTTTGGAGCTGCACAGGTCATTTGCCAGCTGTTTTTTTCTGTGTCTGAGCTTTTCCCGTGTTCCTGCAGACGCCGGAAGCCTTGGTGAGTTCTGGTCAGGCTCGTTCAGCCCAAGAGAAGCAGAGAGATGCTCAGGAGCTGGAGGTACTGAGGCAGAAGGAGCAGGCGGCGAAACGCTCTCGCACCTTACAGAGAGGAACCAGGTAAATACAAGCAGTTGTATTTTGGTATTGAGGTTACACTTTCGGAATGTTGTTGGCACTGTGTGTGTGTGTGTGTGTATGTATGTGTATGTGTATGTATATGTGTATGTGTGTGTGTGTGTGTGTGTGGGGGGGTGAATGGAATTGCCAGCTTTGAATGGTAGCTTTGTGTGTTATTTTGGTAAAACTTAATTTTTTCCACAGGTGCAAGGTTCCTACAGTTACAGAAAACATGGAAAAGTCATAGAATTATAAAATTGTTTTTGAGGCCTTGAAAGTTTACGGAAGGCAATACAGGTCCAAAATGCTTGGTCACAGTGTCAGTGTCACTGATTTTTTTTTTCTGTCACTGATTTTTTCCCAACGAGTCAGAGCTAATGAGGCAGCTTTTAAAAGATCTAAAATAGCTGCAATTGTAGTGATAACTAATTCACATTTTCTGTATGCTACAATGTTAACAATGATAAAAATAGACCACCATGCCACTATTGAGAAGCAACAAGTCAAATCTGCGAAATTTGAGAACAGCAATATAGCTTCACAAATCCAGGAGGAGGAAGCGCTCATTGTAATCACATCTGGGTGGTGACTTCAACCTCTATAGCTCGCCCATGCCCTAAATGACTTACCTGCAACATTTCATAGTGGATCATAAGAATGTAGGCCACAGGCGGACCACAAGTCTATTATTCCAGCTATGTAAAGAAAATAATGTTTCTGTTGGCATGGGTAATTCGTTGTTTATGTCATAGAACACATACAGCTTAGTTGGAGATAGCTTTTTTGCTCTGATTGAAATGCATTCCTCACATAAATATAAATTATACTAAATTATACTCTGGGATGAGTTACAGCTGGTTATAAAGGGAAAGTGAGGCTGCACCTCCAGGCATTCACACTTCAAAATGTCTAACAATATGCAATATGTTAAACCACTGGGCAATGTATGGGCCAGCCCAAAATATCAGAAGGTGGTATATATTGCTTAATGCCAAAGGAAAGTGTGTAAGTGTGTGTAACTGTCTGTGTATACATTTGATTATAAACGCTTTCCATTGCCTGCCTTTTTTACCTTCTCAGACACTCTCGCTTTGGAGGGTCCTATGTTGTTCAAGGTCTCAAGTCAATTGGAGACAACAATGTGATCTATCACAGAGGCCTTCATAATGTGAGTAAATGGTGCCATAGGGATCCTTAAACCCATTTGTGATAGAAGTGAATCACTGAGAAGCACCTTAATATTAGGAGTGGTGCTGTTTGCAGAAAATAAAAAGTAAGTAAAGTTATGGAATGACCGATTTTAATGTAAATCCTGCTTGTTTTTTTTTTCCTAGTTCAAAAACTATACTCATGACACAGGGAAGGCTGTGAGACGTGTTCCTAAGAGGAATCGTCAGGCACAGGACTGTGAGGGCAAACGCCGTTCTGCCCTAAATGTGCGACTCTTTCTGCGAGAGTTCTGCATGGACTTCTTGGAGAACTGCTACAACCACCTCATGTACCTAGTAAAGGTCAGGACTTTCTGCCACTGTCACATAAATGGCTTTTTTGTTGTGTAGCGTACACTCAGTGTTGTGAACAGAACCTACTTTAAGAACAATGTTTTGAGTTCTCTGCAGCAGTGTTTGGCCCTGTGATTGCTGTTGCTGATGGATCCTCCAGACACCAAAAACGGATCAATATGATTTGGACCAATGGACTGAGAAAACCAAAAAAACCACACAACTCAGTCCATGCATTTGGAATGCTGTCTAATGCTGGGGACACAGTAGAAGATTTTTAAAATGCATTGTGTCACATATTCTTGTCTCTCCGTCATAAATTTGCTCACACTAGAAAGACGAGGTATCACACAGTTGACACGCTACTGACATCAGAACCTCTAATCTCACAGGAACTTGCACAATCCAATGTGACACCAATTAAAACAACAAGGGCAGGCAGACAGCCAGACTCAAACTTTTGCTGTTGGCTTCTGACTCACCTCACTGTAAACTTGGCTTTCATTGGTTATTGGCATTTTCCGCTGTTGGAATGAATCTGTGATCAACACACACCACAGCACCCTGCAGATGTCGCGTCATAAATACCAAGCATGTTTGATATTATCAGGATGGGTCAGATCAGTCTGGTGGTTCAAATTGAATCTTTAAACTCCTCACACTACCAGATAATCTGTGCCGACCATCGGTCATGATGACCAAGCCTCTGATCGGAATTTCCCCTCTGATTGTTGGGATGGGGTAATGTGGTGTACTTTGTGGAATTTATTGTCAAATTCAACATTTTCATGTGTATTGCGCACACACGATGTAAAAGTTGTAAGTTACAAAAAAAATCACAGGTGCTTTGTCTTGCTTATTTAATAGATACATAAGTTAGAGGTATTTCTCCTACAATACAAGTCTGCCTACATAATAGCCTCTCACTAGGTGAATGCATTGCCACCCACCTTGGTTTACAAATGACTGTAGAGATCTATTACCTTGTTAAATTGTACTGAGGCAGATGGATGTCCGATATGTTTTTATGAAATAGGAGGAAATTGAACACTGTGAGTAGGCTGGGTGTTGGCAGCACAATGTACATTACTCACACTTTTTGTTTTTCTTATCTCCTCCACAGGAGAGTCTGATTCGGGAGCAGGCTCAGCAGCATGACGAGACCTACTACCTCTGGGCGCTCAGCTTCTTCATGGCCTTCAACCGTGGCAACGGTTTCCGTGCTGACTTAGTTTCTGAGACCATGTCCATCCGTGCTTTCCATTTTATTGAGCGTAACATCACCAACTACTATGAGATGATGCTAACTGACCGCAAAGAGGCCACATCCTGGTCGCGCAGGTGAGAAGATCGATCGGAAGGAGGTGGATAAAAATGTGTCTGTGTTTTCCTTCTTTTTTGGCCCCTGACAAATAGTCACTTTTTCTCCCTAGGATGCACTTGGCACTAAAGGCATATCAGGAGCTGCTGCTAACTGTGAACGAGATGGACCGCTCACGTGATGAAAGCATCCGTCAAAGTTCCAATGTTATCAAATGTGAGATGCCACCAGCTCTACTTCAGACAGCACACTTTTTTTTCTACTCATTTAGTACATGGTCCCCTCATATTGGGCCTTTGTTTTACTCCCATAACTATATTAATATATGAGTATGAGTGTGCATATAGTTGTTTGTAGTTGTCACATCGTCTCTTCTTTCCTGCTCTCTCTAGGTAACATTTTCTACATGATGGAATACAGGGAGATTTTCCTGACCTTGCTGAGGAAGTTTGATGAAACTAGACAGCCATGCTCCTTCCTCAAAGACCTGGTGGAGTCGACTCATCTCTTCTTGCGTATGCTTGAGCGCTTCTGCAAGGGTCGCAACAATTTAGTGGTGCAGGTAAGTGCTCATGCCAAAATTAAAATTGTCGGGTGTGAAGAGTTTTGCTAACAGCATCCACTGAAGATGGTAATATCTGTCTCTATTAACTCTGCAGAAGAAGAAAGCGAAGCGGAAGAAGCCTCGAGGCCAAAAAAAGCCGTCAACTGTAGAAACTAACCCAGAAGCCCTGGAGGAAACCTGGAAGATTGTGGAAGAGGAGCTGAGGGCCTCAGGGTTTCAGGTCAGTGTGGGAATCAAGCTGAAGGGGGAGTGGGGTTCATTGCATTCCAGAGGCAGATTCTTGGAGGCAAACCTGCCACTGTGTGCTATCTTGTTAATTGTTTTCTGCAAAAGAGCTTTTGGCTTCAAACAGGTTCTCTAAAGCTGCATAATAAGAGCAAATTTCACAACTAGTGCTTTCCAAATCAGCTGTTAAGCATTGATGGCTTAAAAAGAACATGTCTCTGCTCAGCATATGCCCCGAGAATAATGCGGCACTCCTTTTGGGCGAGTCTGTGATGACAAAAAATTATAATTTCTGGAATTCTAAGGTGAGGAGCGTAGAGATCATTGGAGATTCTTTTTCTTATAACTCTAAATAATCTCACGGCGATGAGTTGAACAAGGCAGGAGATATGCTTGCTCATGGTTTTCAGTTAATAACTGCTTTGACCCCAAGAGGCCAATTAGTGTAATTTAGTGAATGCTGTATCTGAATGGCAAGACAAATCTTTTACCCAAGTTTCCCCAAAATCAGACCAGTTCTTAGAGTGTGTGGATGGCTAACAAACGCACAGACTCCCAGAGAGACTCCTAAATTCATTCAGGTGTGGAAGACGATCACTTAATGATTTATTGGTGTGTTTAGGAGATTTATCTTGTGCAAGGTGGCCTGTTGCTCCAGGAAATACAGTTAATAGGACACTATCATAAACCACATGGGTCATAGAGTAGCAAATTCATCAAGTAATTATTTAGTACCTCTAATCATCGATAATTTATCATCTTCAGGGCTGCAGATGGTGAGTAAAAAGCAACATGTCCTAGCAAGGGACAGTAGAAAGCCTTGAAATCTTGTGCAGTTCATGCTGTTGGTATGTTTTCAGAAAGAAACTTAAGCATACTTATTATGAACCAGAGTTGATTAAACCTTTATGAAAACTTATGTAAGTAAAGTAATGAATAGAATGCTGAAGCACCCCAAGGGAGCTCACATAAGACAGTAAAGTATGCCATTAATATCAGTATAATCATATCAGTATGGCACTGATTTATAGCAAGTCTATAAACCTGTAAATCAGGAAATGAACTGATGATCACTCAAATACATTATACGCTCAAATACATACTGTACGTTTTTTCTGGTCTGCGGTGAACGGGTCAAATTTACTAAGACTGAATTCTACCTTCCTATTTTTGTGTCTGCAGCTGTCAGAAGGTTTAACAGAAAGCATTGTGCCATTTGATGCCACATCTGAGACTCCTCTGGAAGAGCAGCGGACTGAGGCTATGGTGCGGGTGCAGGATGCCCTGCTTGCCAAGCTTGGACCGGAGGCACTGGGGCTGCTGCGCGCTGCCAGGTCAGTGGGATGCAACACCCCATCAGCCTCTCAGACCAATTACACAAGCCTAGATGCTTAAGTCAAGGTTTTTCTCCTTGTCTTTGTACTCAGGGAGGTCTGGCCAGAGGGAGATGTGTTTGGTTCAGCTGATGTGGAACCGGAGGAGGAACTGGAACTCCTCAAGCAGATTCTTAATGCCAACCTGCCAAGTAAGTTTTTCATTTTGTACATACGAGTCAGTTCGTACCATAGTGTTTACATGATGGTCATGTAGCTGATATTTAATAACTTATTTCAGCTTTCAAGTCTTGCATTTTATTTTTAATTTCAGGGTCGTCTCCCCCTGAGACTGGGATGGAGGAGGAGGAGGATGATGCAGAGTTAGAAGAGGAAGAGTTGGAGTCTGTTCAGATTTCTGAGACAGAATTCAACTTCCTAGACTTTATCAAGAGGTGAGGAAGACTATTAATGCCTGTAGTAATTGATGAAAAGGTCCTCTATTTTAAAAAGAGCCTTCAGGACACTGTGTAAATATAAAATATTTTTAAATCGATTGATGGAAGCAAGCTAGACTTCCATCATGATTCCCAGTATAAATGTCCAGTTGCCCAAGTGGCAAGCCTAATAGCACTTTTGAGTTTGGTTGCAAATGCCTTTTGCAGCCTCTCTGATGGAGAACTTTGTCTTGCAGGTTTGCCAACCCTGGCATTGTGCGTCCATACCTCATCCTCCTGAAATCATATTCCCAAAACACACCTCACACAAACCATTGCATCGCTCGCATGCTGCATCGCTTGGCAGTTGACCTGAAGATGGACGCCCTGCTGTTCCAGCTGTCAGTCTTCTGCCTCTTCAATAAGATCCTGAGTGACCCTGCTGCAGCTGCTTATAAGGTGCAGTAAGGACAAAAAAAACCAACACATTTCTTCAGTGTTGTCCAGTTTATATTCATTAGATTATGTTGACCAGAGATGCTATTGGTGATGGAAAGAGAACCCTGGATTATAGACACAGGAGCTTTACCTTCTTTCTCCCCTTCACAGGAACTGGGGACCTTTGCCAAGTATGTGCTGAATCGTTTCTTTTCAGTAGCGGAACGGAACAACAAGGCATATGTAGAACTGCTATTCTGGAAGAATGTCGGGGCTGTGCGCGAGATGACCGAGGGCTACAGCAAAGATGGGTTGGTGTTCTCTCTGCATTATATTCCTGTACTGTGTGTGTGCAGCCAATGTGTGTCATGTTATGCTTCCCATTGTTATTAAGTTACAGGGAAAGCATGCGTTTGGGTCAAAATATATGCTAATTGGATATATGCTCCACATTGAAATCGTATTGTCTTACATGTGTCAGAGAGGGATCAAAGAAAAAAGCAACATGGACAGAAGAGGAGGAAGAGGAGTTGCAAAAGCTCTATGAGGAGCACCGTGACTCTGAAGGTGTACCTTCTTTCTGATTTCTGTTTTTACACATCCTTTGAGTTTGTTGCATCTAGAATATGCAGTGTGCTGTGGTCCAAACTCTGTCCCTGACTCTTGACTCTTGCGCTTAGTGCCAGACATAGTGGAGACTCTGCTGCCACTACTAAGCAACAGCACCCGCACACGTCGCCAGGTAGTGATACAATTGGTGCATATGGGCCTGGTGGACAGCGCCAAAGACCTGAAGAAACAGAAGTAAGTGCTCCGGGGGGAAATTCCAGAATGGCAAAATGCATTGGGATTATAACGTATGTACTGCAAATCTATAGAGACCGTTGTCGTTAAACAATGAGTTTTTATCCTTTACACAGGAAAGGTACCCGGATTGTTCTTTGGACTGAGGAGCAGGAGCAGGAGCTGCAGATGCTCTATGAGGAGTACAGAGACTCCGACAGTACGTACTGGAGGCCACATCAACACTTTGTAGTACATGAGGGGAAAACAGAGCAGCATGTCACTCTACCTCATCCTGTCTTCATTTTCAGTGCTGATACAATAGTAGTCTCATGAATACCTCAGGATTTGTGTGATGACTACCTCTTAAATGATAAAACTGTCTGTTCTTCCGTAGATGTTCTGGGGGACATCCTGAAGAAGCTTACAGCCAAGCGTTCCCGTGCGCGCGTGGTGGACAAGCTGCTCAGTATGGGCCTGGTGTCGGAAAAACGAGAACTTTATAAAAAAAGAAGTCGTACTGCTCAAGGGAAGAGCTCTGGAAAGGGAATGGTAAAGTGTTTTTTAGTTGTAGTTGTGCTTTGATAGTAAGACCATACAACAAGTTGAGAATTTGGAGATGAAGATGCTCATGCGACAGACATAAGTACTAGCCAGTGCCTTAATATGAAATGAAGGATTTTGAATGGGTTGGTGTTTGTCGCTAATAAATCTAAGAAAATTGAAGTGTATACAGATATGATAAAACTCAGAAAATACAGTATTTCTGCAATAAAAGTCATGCTTGTTCTGCCACAGACTGAAGAAGAGTTCCTAGCTGGCTTAACAGAAGATTTCACAGATGATCCCATGGACAGAGATGATGAGGAGGAGGAGGAAGAGGATGAGTCTGAAGAGAGTGAGGAGGAGGGAGAAGAGCATGAGAGGAAAGAATCAGGAGCTGGAGGAAGGAGGAGCAAAAGCCTGGACTCCACAGTGGTGAAGCGTGCCGATGTTGGCACCATGGTGTACGCTTTACAAAACGATGGTGAGAGCAAGGTCAAACTGTCCTGACCATCTTTGTGATGGCCAGTGTGCTGTGCTTCATACAGGACAGGACAGTTTATGAGGGTCGAGCTTGGCGGGGGTTAAATGTAAAGTGGTCAATATGATAAGTAAGGCAAATCTTCTTGGTAGAATTATTACAATGCTCTCCAGTCAGTCTGACTTACAGCATTAAAATCTGCATCTTCTACAGGTCAAAAATGCCCTGATTCTGATTTTTTTTAAAAATATTTTGTTCTAAATAATCATCAAATCATTACTTTATGGTTTCCTGCTATTCAAAAGCTGGGGTAACTCTCATCAAGGGACTCAATATCGTTGTAATGCCAGATGCAGCAGCTCCTGCAGTCTTTTCCACTATTTCCACTATTTTTCTTTTTTTCTTTGCACCAAGCTGTGCTTAAATGCACTAGCTCTTCTTTTTATTGCTTATTTTATATTCTATAGCTAGCTAAATCGCTGACATGTTTATTCCATACGGCATAAAATTCCCATGGTCCTGAGGTAAAAAATGACTAAACACCAGACCTACTGGTGCCATGTCACTAATGAGTTCATTAGCTAGACTTGTTACCATGGTTACAATGTGGACTGATTGTCAGAAGAAAAATCTATGCCTAAATCATTCTCTTCTGGAATACAATACACAGTTTACACCCCTTTGTAATTTGTTGGTAATGCACACTTTCTTGGCAAAAAGAGGAAATTCAGAAAAGCTTCAGATAACCATGGCTTCATTATTCTGATTATCAACATCACCAAAGGCTGATGGATTTGGTAGAGTTTACAAATCTGTCATGTTTGCAAATACATTGGCATGTCTGACACTATAGGAATACAATTTTATTTCTTCACTATTTACCCTTAAAGTTCCAGCTGATTAGTGCTGTGTTTTCTTAAACCAGGTATGTCGGGACCCCTGTTGTGGCTACAGAATTGCCTAAACAGAACAGCAGATGACCGTGAAGAAGATGGTAAGTGCAACTGGGAGGAAAAAAATAGCAATACATTTTGCTTCCTGTGTTATTTGTCTGTTATTATCTATGGTAAGAGGTTGTAGTTCTGGAGAAAGCACTATGTAAATGATGTGTAGTGCTATCATTGCTATTTAGTATAGTTGAATGCAATATGTTAATGCAGTTGTTGTGGTTCATTCTCCAGGCTTGTCTCAGCCTGTGCCACTTGTCCCTCTCACGGAGGAGAATGAAGACGCCATGGAAGCAAAGAGCTTCCAGAAGCTTCTACGCAAACTGGGAGTACGAACACCAGCTAACGAACAGGTATTATTTAGTGATATTTCACTGTCACATCAGTGGTGATGCCTCATTCTGATTCTAGCCCTTTGATCTGATCTTTGTGCTCTCATCTGAGACGTTTGGGAGTTTCTGGGTTTGATTTATCACAGCATAATTTCTAGATAATAGAGATTAACAGAAAGCACCTCAAGAAGTTCAATGGAGTTTGCTATAATTAGTGAAAATCCTAAAACATTTTTCAATTGTTTTTTGCTGTTTGGTAATCAGGAGTCCTTTTGGAGGATCCCAGCAAAGATGAGTCCATCCCAGCTGCGGAGTGCAGCTGCAGCTCTTAGCCCCACAGAGGAGGAGAGGACAGGGGCTGAGGAGCCAGAGGGACGCGGGAGTCCCACCCAGGAACAGCAGGAGGAGCCGGCCTCAAACGAACAGAGAGCCCAGGCTCTCAGAGCGCTGCTGCTGGCACGCAAGAGGAAACCACACTCCAGTGAGCACACAGGTAGGTTTGGAATACATACATACATGTTTTATATGTACAGGTATGTTTCATATCCTGTCCCTTGTTCACTGTACCTCAACTCTGGTCAATTTCTTTTGCAATTTTATTTAGTTAATCATTAGATTACATGATGCACATATAACTTATTGAATAGCCTTTAGCTAAGCAGCCTCACAGCAGCCAGTCTGTCTGCCTTGTCTGTGAGATCAATGCTCATTGATAGTTTGCAGGAGTTGTGTGTTACCCATGCAGGCAACTTCTACAGTCTAACAGCCAATAATGTGATGTGATGTATATGGCGGCTTATCAAAACTGAGTGTATTGTTTTATTTTATGTACTGACCTAAAAATAGTATTGAAAAGTATGAAGTGGTGTGATATGTCGGTGCTTGAATTTTCTGAGAAATATAACAGAAATCCACTTTAATGCCACTCTTCTCACAGCCAGTCACTATCAGTGTTATTTCAGCTGTACTTGTAGTTGGCAAAGCAACAACGTGACACATATTAACTTGCCAGGCCTTTGGCTGCTATCCAGTCACAACACAACAAAAGTCTGCCTCATTTAGTGCGGTATTCAGAATGGCTTTTCTGTGTTCAAACTGGTTATATCTGGTTAAACTTTAAACCTTAGCAAAACAAAATGCAACCAATCTAATTTTGGAAAATGTCCTAGTCACCCACAGACAGTAATGTTTACAAATAATTGTGACATTGCCAGGGATGTAATGGATATGCTGAAACAAAGTTGAACTTTTTCTGGATGGACGGATTCCTCACCAACCGTTTAGCCAATTAGAGGCTTTCCTACATTTGTTTTGGAAAAAATAACGGCAAACATGGAGACAATGGTACAACCAAAACAAAGATAAAACAGAGAAAGTCTATATAACATTGTGGAGGTATAACATTGGGATGATTGTGATGAGGTCAGTTTCTTATTTAATTTATACTGTATAGACTGTTTCTTCTTTTTTCTATGAAATAGCAGTTATGAGCAAAGTCTTACTCTATTTCTGCCTCGCCCACCATGTTGACATCCCAAAACAGCCCAGCAGACAGAAATCTATCAATAATTCTGTCCATTTTCTAATTAAACGTTGTTGTTGTTTTTTTTTGCTCCTATGTCACAGATGCAACTCCTGTTGAGGATACAGAGTCAGAGAACGTGCGTGGGAGGTGAGATATTGACCTCATCTGTTTGTTAATCATTTAAGCAAAAGCACAGCCTAGAAATGCCTATTTTCACTTCCAAATGATCTATTCCTTTTCACATCAGGACCCCAAAAGAGAAGAGCTCAACTAAAAGAAGCAGAGTGTTGGACGATGATGAAGAGGATGGTATTTCACTCTTCAATCTATTCCTCTAATGATAAACAAGTGGGCACCCAGCCAGAGAACTTGTAAAACGAAAGGCTCAGGGTGAAACTGGATGAGTGTCACTTTTTATGCCACACTGAGCTTAATATATGTGCCACAGGGGCGACCAGCAATGAGTCGTTGACAGCTATTGTAGAGTGGTGTAAACGCTACCTTGAAACAGTCCAAATAATATTGTAATATTTCATACAACTGTCAGACCTGTAGTGTTATTGATTGGGCCTTTAAATCACGACTGAGTGGGTGCAATAGCCATGGTAGTCATATGTATTATTTTGGCTGACACAGTTATGTGTTTACAGAGGATGACTCCACCAACGCGATGTATATAGACGAAGATGCAGATTCAGACCGGGACGACGTCTCTGCTCCTGCCAAGCGCAGACGACAGACGGCCTTAATCGATGAAGAGGAAGATGAGGATTAGTAGAGAAGCCTATAACGGGCTGCGGACACTGCAGACATACGAGACATAAAATTCCCTCCCTTTCCTCAGAGAAGTGAGCCCAAGTCCAGAGAATGGGAACTCTGTCAATCAAGAAAACCCTGGAAATAATGACTCTACCAAGATCCAGTTCTGCATAAGTATTTTTATTTTGTCTTCACTTTGGTAAGCCATTGCTTGGGTCGTTTGTGTAGTTATGGTAAGTAAGCTCTGCCAGTCTTTTCTTTTGTTTGTCATTCTTTTTTATCTTTGTTTTTCAAGGACCAGCCAGCATGGCATCATACAGGTAAATGCACTTAAAAAATGTGTTGCATCGGACAGGGGACTTCTTTTATAAACCAAAAAAATGTCAGGTGTAATTGGGAACATGTAGGTTAATTGTCCCATTGTTTGGTTAAAATCATATTTGTGCAGACAGAAACTGTAGTTTTCCGTTGTTTTCATGTTGAATTTAGTAAAACTGTTGCATATTGATAAATAAATAAGCACTGTTGTCAAAGTAGTGGCCCACCGGCTGGTTTTCTTAGTCACACTGTTGCACCATACCTTTTTAATCACTAGAGGGCACATAAAGTTGAATAATTACTTTTTGTGGATTACATTGGTGATTGCCTTGTACTCAGATTTCATGCAATCTGAATGAATTTGAATCTGATATAATGATTAAAAAACACTACTCATTTAGAAATCTAACATGTACTTATTTTTAAGATTGGTTTTTAAACAAAGCCTTTACTCTCGTGCCTCTGTAGTGAGTGAGGACAGGGACAATAGGACCCAAATTTGAAGAATCGGTTGGTATTTGTCATATAATGGAGCACATTTTTTTTGTTTTTTTACATAAAACACAATCTTTTGATCAAGCTTTCTCCAACAGTCTGGGAGACCGTAGTGTGTCTCCAGTCACTGCCTGAAGTCTCCCACTTTTTCCAGCTGTGTTGGAGGTGGTCTCTTTTGTCTTCACATCTGGACCATGTTAGTGACTTCCTGTTACGGCATCTGGTCAGACCCCCATCCCACAGACCCAGAGGCAGACCTGAGCATCTACAAACGTTTGTGTGTGTAAGCATGTGTGCACATTGGTGGGTGGGTGGGTGGGGTTCAAGACGCTAAGAAGCCATAGATCACTTCCTCTGCACAGAGTAATGCAGATGCAATAGTCTTCCACAAATTCACCCAAACCAGACTTGGAAACCCTCTACAATATGCATACAGGGATGATCCACAACTTCATACCATTACTAACCAGACCAGATAAGAGCTATTACTAGAAGTCCTGACATATGTTTCGGCTGATTTGCGTAGATATTTCTTAATACCAGTTCCTAAATCTTGCTTACAAACATCAATAGAATTTGTCATTAGAAACCATGCTTTTATTACTGAAAATGGAGGCCAGGCTTTCTGTTCAAAAGAGCCTCAGAGGTGTATTCAAAATTCAAGACATTCCTCTTTTAATATGCCATGGAACAAGTACAAGCAAAATTTGTTGAACCAATCCCTCACATTTTTCTCAACCATTGCAGTGCCTGCTTAAATATTTTGTGCTTTGAAAAAATCTCATATTGGCTTGGACTTGTTGACTCGTTAAACCTCTTCAAACAACACTTCATTTATAGGGCACTACCTAGGTTGAAACCATAAACTAAGGTTTGGACTCTTTGAGTTTACATTGTACAGAAAGAAATGCAAAATACCTTTTTTTGTTTTTGTTTTAAAGCATATTGTCACAGACTGTAGAAAGAATATTATTGCCTAGTAGTAAGCCACACATGCTTCATGAACAAAGTTGCATTCTTTGAAGACAGCCCATTGTAGAAAGGCTATGCAGTGATTTGTTCACCACTGCTTTCTAATGCTTAGGTAAATCTACTTGTGGTGAGGGGGAAGAAAACCCCACCAATTTTTTTGTAACATAATTTGTTCTCCCCAGAACTCCCATGGATCAATAATTTATTCAGTGACATGTCATAAGACAACAAACGGCACATAACCATTACCCGCCAGCCACCTTGCTTCATGTTTATGTTGGCTCATTCAGCAGAGAAATGTAGAAATGAACTGCAGTGACAGTGATATTAGGGGAAATCCTACAGAGGATGCATATAAGAATCATCTGCAACGTAGGAGAGGATGAGTGATGGTTCCCAGGATAACATTTGGGGGTATTTGTCAAAGTAATTTGATTGGTTGGTTACATAATTCTTGTAAAAAGTGATTGATCATGAAGTCACTTCCTGGTAAGGATCTACCTGTAGAAGAAGACCTGAAGAAGGCATTAAGTGCCGGAACGTCGATTATATTCATACTTTTGCATCGGAGTTACGAGTGTGCGGCTTCTCCTTTCTTTTGAAGGATCTACCTGTAGCCATATAGGACCTGCCCAGTAACCTTTCTCTGTGGTGAGAGTGCCATTAATATCATGTTACTACAATAACTCATTGTTAACAACATAGTCAGTTGTAAACTATTATGTAGGCAGATTGTCGGTGAGGAGAATAGCTCTCATTTACATGCAAAAGGTTTTTAGTTTTAATTTACATTTTGGGCATTAAACCAAGGGTCTCAAGAGTGAAGTTGAAGTTGAACATAAAATATGACTGGACATTAAAACATTGATCTGTGGCATAAATTGAGTTCTTGCTAAATCAGGGAGAAACTTTGCAAAGTTTCAGCTCAAAACAGTCTTTTCCCGTTTACTCTGTTTACAGGTGTGTGTTTCTGGATTGCATTGCGATATTTGAATTTCTGACTCTGTCAAAGATGTAGAACAAACCCATGATCAGTTCTCCACCAAGTTGGATTTGTCATTTGTCCCTAATTTGTGTTTTTTGGGATAGTAGCCTAGGTTATCTCAATGATGAAATGATCTTATTTAGCAGTTGTTTCTCCCTGATACTTTTCCTATTGAATTCTATGGGGAAATTGGTATGAAGAAACAACCATGAAACTTATGCATGTCAATCTTAAGGCACGTTAGCAGCATGAGGATCCAAGAATGGTTTAATAGCTCATACTCTTGCTCACTTGCACTAATTTAACCAATAATTTACTTTACTCTCTGAGTAACCTGTAATCAAGCACATTCATTGCTGAATCCTCATAGAAATGCAGTTAAATGCAGCCTAGGAAAGAGCCTGAGTGTCTAGGGATGTTTACGGTTAGGAAACCTTTTAGAAGTCATTGACTGCATACTAATGACTAGTTCATAAAGATTATCTCCAAATAAGTGCAGGCACCCTGAACAGAACTGGCTGTAGTTCTTGAACCTTTTGTGTTTTGTGGTTAGAAAAACCCTCAAACAAAAGCTGGTAGTCTACTCTGTTACAAAGTCTCTGGGACACAGCAGCCTATTCCGGGAGGCTCTGTGATGGGAATGAAGCGCTCCTAGAGCCTCAGCACTCAGCTGTAGCTCATTCCCTCTGCCTGGCCTTCAAAGCCCCGGGTTCCTCTGTGCAGACACACGACAAAGCCTTACATGCAGACAGAGAGTCTGTGTCACCAGTTGGCACTTTATCTCAACCCAACAAATCCTCAAATCCCTTTATACACAGATACACATGTATACAAGTGCAGGGGGAAGAAATGGAGTCAAACCATCTCCAAAAGACACAGCCTGTTCCTTCACCAACACCAAAACACTCCAGTTCACTATAGTCTTCATATGCAGTGCCTTTAACACCATCCATGGACCTGTAGATATAGCCTAACAGCTAGGTGCATCAAAGTAGCTACTCATGATCACAGTACACACTCTCTGGGGTCATTAAAATGTATCCAATATCTTCCTTGGTCGTCCATCCCTTAAGAAAATCATCTTATCCCACATTGTCATACTATACAAATACTAGGCCTTGAAAAACCCTTGAGTCCCTATAGGGCTATTATAGTGATATCATAGTATAAGTACGAAAAAATAAACTAGAATCTTATCTGACCACTATACTGCTAGTCCATATAGGTTTATTAAAGTGTTTTTCGTTAGGAATGAACCCTAAGTGTTTCTTCTAACCAATGCGCTTTTTAATTATGTCAAATTTAATGTAAAAATAAACCCAATAATTAGTGCTACACCGTTCCCCATTAGTTAAATCAGTTCATGGCCTCTAGGTTAATTTTAAAAGTTTGAATCATGTCTGTGTGCCCCCTCCCCTTCCCCACGGCGGGCCGGACTGACACGACGCTAGATGGGACAGAGGGAGGGGGGTTGCCTCGCAGAGAGAGCGAGAGAGAGAGAGAGAAAAAAACTTTTCTCCTCTCTCTCTTTTTTTTTAAGTGCTTTCTAATTCAGTGAGAGAAAGAGAGGGGAGGTGTGTGGAGGAAAAGTCGCAGGGTTAGGTTTTCCACAGGCAGGACACAAAAGTGGTTTAGTCGCGAGTCACAGATAGACGCGAGCCCAACGGTTAAACGAATAAAGTTCTCCGAGCCGCCCGCGGACACCAGACACTGCCTCGTCGTTATGGTAACATATTTGCTCAAAACAAGATTTGGATAAGATTTTAAAAAAGAGGATACAAAAAAACGATGCCGATGTGTGTTCCCTTACCGCAGCCTGCGAGTTTAGAAAGAGCCTAGCGTGAAGTTTGGAGAAAACCGGTTTTCCCTGGGACCCTGCCGCCGCTTTTGTGTTTGTGAATGGTGGGGTGTTTTTCCTGTTTGACAGGGCCGATTGTCACGGAGAAGTTAACGTTACAACCGCCGAGCACAGGCTCATCGGTAAGTTTCCCACTTTTACTAAAGCAAAAGTTTGATTTTTGGTCTCTGTGTGGCGGATGCGTCTACATAATTAAGCTACTCTTTCTTCTTACACACTAAGGATAGGGTTCATGTTTGTTATCCAGTGACAATGGCCTTTTCAGTACAGTTTATTACTCCAGTCTGTGCATGGCAACAATAGCCTCATACTTCATTACTGATGATGATTGATTACTTGAACGATTCCACCCCAATTCCTGAGTAAACAGTGCCAAAATCTACAGATGGAAGTGTTTGTAATAACACATAGCACAAGGCCATTTCCATAGTTGTTATATTGTAAAGTACAGTAAGGGACATAAAGCAACTTATGTTTAAACCACTTGAGGACAATGACACAAGGATCCAGAAAAACTAAAGGCTTTATTGGTGCACTGAACCAGACATTTGAGGCCAAAAATCCCTCACAATATGCATTAGTCATTACTGGCTAACAACCCTTAAGCTGGAAAGTATAGTGCCAGTGAAACAAATGGTAAGTAGGCTACTTATTGATTAGTGAATTCTATGCAATTGTTTGTTGAAGTTCACATGATGTTTGAAAAATCCAGAAATGTAAAGAAAGAGATTTGGTATTCTTTTACATTGCTCCAAAACATGGTGTCTGTTCAAACTGTACAGAAGCATCCTTCATTTTGTGAGAGGAACATTTTCATTTTTCTCCATATAATCCTCATAGCGTGCGACAAGCCCCGGCCTTGCGGCTCGGCTGTGTGTTCCAGGCTGGGAGTGCATCTTGGTTTTTGGGCAGTGTGATGACAGCCTACAGGTCCTGTCTTCACAGAGACGTTGCTCCAAGTCTGTAGTTACACCCCCTCAATGCACCCCTCTCTACTTGACCTACTCCAAAGCTAGTCTGTCAGCTTGTGCCAGATGGTTTTGCCCGTTTGAAAACGCAGAGAGGAAGCCCATCCCTGCTTCAGAGAGAGAGAGAGAGAGAGAGAGGTTTGGTGGGACCTTTAGTCTATTGCAGCGCACATGTTGTTTTTCATGTTGCCTTTCAATTAGCAGAGATGCTAGGGTCTCATTTCCTTAGGGATCTTTGTTATTAAAAGACGCTTGAACCATACAGACTTTTCCTTCATCGTCAGTGATTAAAACAAACAAGCAACATGGCAGTTAATAAAATCCTACTGTACTAAACACTCCATTGTACTGGAGATACTGTAAGCAGCTATCAGGGGAACCTTGTTGGGGCGAGGTGGTGTACACAGACTCACTCACTTGGTGGAGGCAAGGTTTAACTTGAAGTTTGGGCAGTTACAGTGCTGGGATCTGCTTTCTCCTTTACACACTAGCGTTTTGCTAATGTCTAATATATCCCATTAGAACTCCCCTGAGATGGCAGCGGTGGTTAACCCTATTTTTTGTAGTGTAAATAAAAAGAGAAATGCAAAATTTAGCTCCCTTTCAAGTTTTGGTGTGCTGCTATCAAAGGTGATGGGACAAAGTTAGATCTACAGTCGGATTCGGCCTGTTTAGACGAAAACAGGCAGAAGACTAAAAGCATCTCTTTGGTTAAATCTCTCTTATAACTCAGATTTTAAATACTGTGTTATTTGCAGGAGTAAAAGCTTCTCCACAGTAAAGATTTTTAAATTGACTTGAGGTTTTTCACTTTTAACTGCTTGCAAAAAAAGAAAAGAAAACACGCTTCATGATCACATCATCACCACATCAGTGTGAATCTGCTTTTAATGGGCCCTTATTTGGACTTGCCAACAACACAACCTGTCATAGAGTTGACAAGTCTGGGCCACAATCCATAAAACTCACCGTTCAGGTCACTTGACTGCAACTGCACCGTGAAGATGATTTAAGAGGCATCTTATCTGATCTCAGATCAACGCTGCCATTTGAATACACTGTACACGCTGTCAGTTACTGCTCTTTCCCCTCTCATTATCTATGGGAGGAGTGGATGCAGACTTAACCTTAGCACTGTTGAAGGGCTTGAGACAGCTGTACAGTTTATACAGTGGACAATTAATACTGTCTGTGTACTTTTGCCTTGTTTTATGCAATCCAGTAGTGATTAATTAAAAGTACTTGAATTGGCTGGACAGAAAAAAGGCTGACAATAAGATTATAAAGTATGTCTGATTTACCAGTTGCAAAAGATGAATCTCATTGTTTTTTTGTTTTTTGTGGCTACTTAATTATTCTTTACTATATTTAATAATAATCAATGGCAAGTATTAATATGAAAATCAAGCATGCTCAGTTTCTCCATCTTCTTTAGTTCCTGTGTTGGGAGATAAAGATATTAATCAAGAATGAGGTCAAAATGCAGGCAAATGCAGTTTCACAGTGACTATTGAAATGTCTCTACCTCTGAAGTCTTCAAAAGATCTGTAGATTAGCATTCCAGCTCTGTCCGGCCACGTGCTCCGGCCCGCTGCGCCGGTCCAACATACTGAGGAGTGTCAGGATTGGCTTTGATCGGCAGTTTAATCCACACACTGGTGAAACTCATTTGTTCTCTCCCAGTATGCCATGTCATTTTGAATAAGAACACTTAACAACACTGTGTTAGGGATGAGCTGTGCTGTATAATCTGGAGAAGGACTCATTATCTGATAACAAGAGCGCTATTCACTGTGACTTCATCCTCTCTCTGACAGTGCATCCTGGGTGTAAACAAGGTTGGCAGTAGCAATGATATGTATTTTAAATACAAAAAAAAGTATTCTGATTACAGATACTTGTGTAAAATTACAGGATTACTTTTGGGAATACTTTTAAAATTAAATTGAGAAAATGAGAAGGCCGTTTAAATAGTGGCAGGCGTTCTACGTCTTTTTTAAATGCGGCACAGAAGAAAATTTGTGTTTGTTTGCAAACCTGAAATACATTTCCTGAACTTTATATTTTAATCATGAAATGTTCATCATGTTTTGATTTTGCCTCTCAAATGATTGTTGCAGAGCTAGCCTACCTAGCAGAAGAACTGACATGACTGAAGAACTCCTTTTCCTCTGCGTGTAATGTTTTTCCTGCACTTGAGGTGTATTAATACACTCGTTATTCAACCCAGTTGGGCACAGAAGAAGGTTATGAAGGTGGATTTAGAGATGGAAGCAGCGATTGAGTTTTGGGTGTAAGAAAACCCCATTGTCACAGCAGGCCAACCACATAAAAACTGATACCAGTGGTTTTGAAGTTGTGGAGAAACATGAACACCCATCCACAGACTACTTATAGCACTTTAAATATTGGTTATAGTTTTTTTCCTGTGGCAGGAGAGGGGGTGTCGAGATGTCTCGGAAAATGAAGGACATATGAGATATTTTCGGCTCGTGAGAGCCTTGTAGGAGGTACAATTATTCTTCACTGGCAGTTGACAGAGAGGGTTAAATGACTGCTCTGACTGCTGTAAATGACAGAGCTGAACTGGAAGTGCCAAAGACATACTGTATATAGGCCCTGCATGGGCTCCCAGCCTCCTAACATACCTATCTACACGTCACCACAATTCATTCAGTAGCCTGTTTTATTTGATTTTATCTTTTTTTTACTCATTTTTCTCTGGAAGTCTGTGTGAGCAACATCACATTTCTTGTACACAAACAGAAGAATGTGAACATATGAAAATTTAGATAACAAGTAACACAAAGTTTAATAATAATAAAAAATAGAGTATCAAATTATTATTATAATTAGGAGCTGGTAGGGGTTGAGCGTCTTGCTCCAGGACTCTTCAGCAGGGCGGATGCTTGCAGCCGGTTGACTCTGCTGGTTGGATTCTGGTCCTCCGGTTGAAGGGACCTTGAACTCTCTATTCCACCCTGCTGCCCACCAGCAGCACATTTGATTATATCACATCAGTGTACGTAGTGCTACACTCCGCCGCGCCCTCACCAACATACGGACCTCCACACTGCACCACACCCCCAGCTGAAGGCTGTTCTCGCCACAAACCCTAATAGAGCACTACTGCAGGCGTACCTGCCCCTCCCTGCTGCGCTGTGCGCTGTGTGCTGAGTTTTAGTATAATTTTAGTAAGTTTATGAACATATGAATGTGTGTATGCATGCAGCAGACATGTGACTCCCTTCTAAAGGCGTCTCATTGTGTTCCTGTACTTTTTCTGCCTTTCTGTAAGTAGCTCTCCACAATCTTAAGTTGAAAGGCTGCTATTGTTTAGACTAAACTCAGAGGCAGCCATGAATTGGAGAGATTATGAGGGAAAATGAAGCTAGAAATACTGTTAAAAAATATTAAGACACCTGAAAGTGTTTACAGTCTCTTGGCCTTGGATTGTCAAACAGTGTGTTTCCTGCCTTTCATAAAGTGCTCTGACATGATGGAGAAGTTTGACCCATCTAACATCATGACACTTTCAACATAATGCTCTTCCCAAATTGCAGAAATGGATGAGTTGTGCTATGTTACAAGTCCTCGGATGTCATCCTTCCTGCCTAATATTATCTAGCTTGTAGGCTTGTTGTTGTGAGATACAACAGTGTGCTGAAATGCACAAAGGAGTGACTTATTCTCCCTGATTTTACCTTATGCACTTTTCATTCTCACGCTGTGCCCCCTTACATGTTTACAGTGGGGTTTCTTAAGCTATGGGTGACAATCCCCCCTACTAACCCCAGTGACATACCTGCCCTCATCCACCCCCTCTTTTCTTTAACATCCTTTCTACACAGGTGGTCATCCTAAATAGCACAACAGATAGTTGGATTGGATCCTGTGTATTGGTAAATTTCTCAAATAGTTTTGTCTAGTGACTGCTGTGAGCAGAGCAGCTGACGACCTGGAAAGACCATGTGACACCTTGGGGAGACAGCTGACAGGAGGGAGCAGAGCTGGGAATGAACAAGGGATCATCCCTGTTAAGATTTTGATTGATTAATTTTGATTGACTCAACAACATGCTGAAAGTTATCGATAACTCATTTTTGTGTGAGGTAGCATTAGAAGTCTCACTTGATCTAACTGGTTTGTATTTGGGTTAATGATATAAATAAGATTATTTTTGTTGCATTTATGTTTTAGTAATTAGTATGCAGTGACAGGAATGCCAGCAGTGACAGGTGTTGATTTTTGGGCCGCAGCAATTTGTCAAAGTTAGTGATTTATTGATTATGTCAACTATGTAAATTTATTGATTTTGCATATTCATAATTGTTTTTGTTTTGAACATGGCTGCATTAATCCCAAACTCTGAGTATATGCTGAGTATATTATAAAAACTCTGGGAATACTATAAACAGAAACCCAATAATGTGGTGCTTTGTTTACCATGCACGTTGTTACATCACACCACAGCAGCAACTGCCGCACCAACACCTGAACCTGCGAGCCAGACAGATTACTAGCTTGCTTTCATCATATTGCAAGGGAACCTTTGCTTTGCTTTGTTACCTCAGTAATGCTCAAATTGCTTCTCTCTGATTCAATTTTGAAAAAGCTGTTTGTACTGATAATGTAACTTTGCTAGGAGTGCAGATTCTCTGGCAGCTGCCTTGTGATTTCCAGTCAACCTAACAAATCAGCTCTTCAGCCATTACAGCTGTGCTACATTTGTTGGCTAGGCTTATACACTGAAACATAACATAAATGTAGCCAGCGATAGCAATGCAATATATTACATATATTGGTCTGGACTCAGGCAATAATATGCAGAAATGTAGTTTGGCTATAATGGCAAATTCCACATTAAAATTTATGTTAATCAACTTTGAATGTTCAATTGTAGATTTTTAATTGTAATTAGTTTATATTAATGAAAACAATCAACAAAATAATTGTTTGTTGCAGTCCAAGTTGAGTTGCATTTGTGTTCTGTTTTTGGATTAAATCCAGGCAGATTGTGTCGTTGGGTAGTGAAGCGAAGCCTCTATGTTGATAATCCCACTTTGTGCCTCTGTCTCTGCTTTGTGGCCCCAAGAGAAGAGTCAGTTCCAACACACTGCAACCTGATGAGCCCTGCTTCCTCTTCTGGGCCCGAGCTTCCTGGTGTGGAGAGGCAGGAAGCTCAGTAGTGGCCCATATGATGTCCTGCTTCATGTGCTCCAATGTGGAAACAAATGTGATTGTGATGAGCATATTTTTTTTCCAGTTTTGTCCAGCCATTGTAACTAATCAACCACCAGTGTGTTAGCACCATCATGTCCATGCTTGCTCTTGTCTATACTTGACCGGTCTTTGAGCCGGTCGGGGTATTCGGCTGAGGGTGGCATGATTTATGGCTGCAACTGTGGTGTGTAAGCTCCTATGCATCTCTCACATTCAGAGAGAGACCATGGTAGAGTCTTCCAAGTAAAGTCTTCAGACAGCCAAGTCAGAACACTGCAGGTTCTTCAGCTTCTCAGCTGGTCTTGGCCGTCAAGCCAGAACACCCCCATCCTTGGCTGTAATCACACGCCCAGCCCCTTGATTAAACACACCCAAATTAGCTATGTGGGGAACTTGTACTCTGCCCTGCCTATTCCTCAGCAGCTGAGGTCTCAGCTCCTCAGCCCCCTGTGACGTGTTTGTTCAGGAAGAGTACACTCTTTACCTAGGTTTTAGTTTCAAGGGTAACACAGCCTATATTCAGTGTCTCATCTACAGTTGTGATGCTTATTGTGTTTTAACTCTCTCCATTTGTCATTATTAGTGGTTCTACTGGAGAACATTTTGTGTTTTTCAATAAAACGTTTAGATTTTCATGGAAAACCTCCAGTCCGACATTGAAGGGATCTGGAACTTTTAAAGCCTCTAACGATCAGGCTGTCACATCCTGGAACTGAAATTGTTGCCAAACTCTGTTTACTGGTATTGTATTTGTTGCCAGGCGACATTAGCTTATTGAACATTCTGCTAGGAAGCATTGGGAGCTTTTGGGGCCTCCAGTGAGTTTAATGACATAATTCTTTTAGATAAAAAGCTCTGCTTCTAGTAAGAAACCCCTCCCTCCATCACTCACCAACTCTCTCAAGGCAAATACTTGGCACCTATCTCTAAGCAAACACTTGGGATCTACCAGTCTCCTTGGTGCTCTCCACCATCTTTAGGTGGTCTCCCTTTTCCTCCGCATGGTTTGCTCTGAGTGCCACTAGAGGTCACGGCATGGGCCTCAGAGTCTTTGTCATGCTGCATAATGGCTCTATTCTCCCAGAGCAGCATGGACTTCCAAGCCTCCTAGACATAGGACACCATTGTGACTCACTGAGGGGTAACATAAGGGGCAGACACACGGCCGTGGGAGTGTGTATGGGTGTGTGTGTATGTACAGAGTTGAGGAAACTACTCTTAAAATGTAGTTTAAAAAACGTTCACACTGAAAGAATTTTAGCTGCTAGTTTTACTGGTAACCCAAAAATCTCATTTCAACAATTGCGGTGTAATGTAACAGTAACCAAATATGACATATGGCAAATTATGAGTTGTTATAGAGAAACTATTAATACTGCAAGTAAGGATGAGACTTGTCAATCTTTTTCTCTGTTAGCATTGGTGAGTTTTTCCTCAAGGTGTAACTAGATCCAATAATGTGACCACAAAATATTTAGTCAAGGTCTTGGCCTACTAGTAGCAACATAGGAAGTTGTGGCAAATTTTGTTATTGCCTAATTACAGTGCAATTATGGAAAAAAACGAGCTACTGTATAATGTAATGTGTTACTATTTTACTATCTCCCACAAAATGTAAAACTACTACTTGAAAAGTAAAGCTATATCCAAACTACATTGTGGTGTATGGAAGAACACAGAGAGCAAAGCGAAACTCAGATAAAGAGGTGGAGGCATGAATAGATTGATAGATTTTTTTATCTCTTTAAATATTTAATTGTTTTTTCTTTTAGAAAACTTTAATTTTGTAGTTTTAGTAGTTACCTACAAGTCTTCAGTAACTTACACAGTGCTTGCTGCCTCCTACAAAAATACATGATTTCATTTGTTGGAGGAAACACTAGAAAACTAGCAATGCAAGCGTATTCCTGCCAAAATGTAGTTATTTACTACTCTGTGTGTAGTGGACGATGAAATTCACCTCATATATCTCACTTGATATAGTCGCATATTCATGTTTCATACTCCTTAAAAGAAAAAGAAAAACATGGCAGAAGGCCACCGGACAGGCAAACTGAAACAGTCAAAAGGCTTTAGGCTGCGGTGTGAGAGGCACCCTGGGGAAACACGTGCTTTATAGGAGCAGCTCTCCAAATGAAGACACCCTAACTCAACTGACCAGCACAGGTGTTTCACATGCGCCGTTCATGTCATATCTGATTTACTGTAAATACAAGCAGTCAACCTCCTAATACAAGTAGGCCGAAGGAATTTTTTGTAGGCTCTGATATCTCCCACTTGGCACCATAAACTGCAGAAGTGAATGAAAATCAAGATGATCCATTTAATTCACACTTAAACGTGAATGCTGCCACGCTGTAGCAACGAGATGTCATCCTGTTCCTCCGCTTCCTCTGATATGACCTGAACGCAGCATTAGAGGGGAAAGCCAAACCTGATAGGAAATCAACCCCAACATGGAGAGCCGGGTCTCGGTTTACAGTCACTGTATCCAACGCTCCAAAATCCCCTAACAGTGAGGTTCCTGTGTGTAGTTTCATCCTAGTACTGCTTCTGCCTCAGAAGGGAACTTGGTTCTTCATTTTGAGTTGGCTGGGCTTGATGTGAAGATTATAGTCTTGATTGTATAAAGATCTTTCCAGCAGTGCTAATTTTGGTAGAAAAGATAGATTTTATTTTGGGCCTATTCTCATTTCATCCAATTTACTTCTTGTGCTGCTACAGTCAACAAAATGCCTTGACGTTTTAGTTTAAGTCACTTCATAAGCAGAAACTTTTTTCTGCTCACAAGGTTATGAAAACTACAAATCATAGTCGTTGCTGTTTGGCTGAAGAATATTTCTCATTTTTCATAAAAAAGATAAAATGGTGCATTTTAGCACTATTTCATCTAACTACATTATTGCATCCACAGCAAATTATTTTACTTAAAGATCTATTTATATCCTCAAAGTTTTAATAAAATATGTAATGGATACCAAAGAATAGTGTCAAGATGCCAACTGGGAAGATATTTTTTTCTTAATTTCTGTCTGTCATTACAATTTTAACTGATGGGAGACAGAGAGACAGGTACCAAAGAACTAACTAAGTCAGCAAGCGAGAGAGAGAGAGAGAACTTTCCAATGGTCTCTCATTTTTTCCATGTAAAGTCATGGGCAGGTCATAATACGTAGCCTTGTGTGTCTGAGAAAAAGGCAAAAAGAAAGCGTTTTGTGTAGCCACATAGTGTAAAGGGGAAGATAGATTTAAGGTGGGGAAAGTTTCGGGTAATGAAGGAGAGACAAAGCGTCAGATAAACAGGAAGAGGGGGACAGAGAAAGAGCTGGCAAGCAGATGAAGAGAAAAGGCAGGGGGCTGACTGTTCCTGACTGTTTCTCCCGAGCTGAAAACGTGAGTTAGCTGTAATCGGATCTGGACTGGGGTGAGATCATGAGGGAGGACCTGCCAGCAGCCTCAGAGAGAGCAGTCCACCCTAAGCCTTGAGCCCCGCTACTACCCTCTGTGGCTCTGTGCGCCTGCCAGATCAACCTATTAAATATCATATATAACCCTTGGACAGTACCAGTTGTTTACTTTGTAGGCACTGTTTTGCAGATATACAATCACAGAAAAGGGGAAGCTTCAAGACATATGAGATTGTACTTTAGTATATAAACAATATCTGCTTTTCTACAGTCATTTTGTGTAGTGCAAACAGATACGATGTCAGCTACTTGCTATCACAATATAATTGCGGTGATCAATTAAGTGTTTTTGTGCTAAGTTCAGTATTGTTTAAAATGGGGAGCCATCTTATGGTCTGTTAGATATGTTTATGGTTTCTGTCTGTGCCCATAGAAACCAAATGTGGTATACAATGCTGCATTCAGTAGGAGAGCTTATGGAGTGTGTGACAGCCGCACATGCAACTAGGCAGAAGTCACAGCTGATCTGAAGATTTCACACTTCGCCTACAGCCTTGGCGACGGCTGAGGAGTTGTCAGCCCAAGTCCATGTGTTGACGGGGACATGCTGTATTTTATTCTTCACTCATTCAACTGTATTTCCTTTTCTCGTATTTCTCCGCTGTCCGTTCTTAGTATTGTGGCTAGGGAATGTTTGTTAGAGGAGCTGGAACCGCCATTCAGGCTCTGTTTACATCTACTCCACTAGAGTTACAGTATCAAAAGTTTGTTTTTGTTTAATTGTGTTGGTGATCTTTGACTTATACCAACATTTTCTCTTATTTTGCAGTCACCTCACCTGCTCAGATGGACTTAAGATAACGCAATCAGCTGCTCTATCCTTGTCCCAAACTTCAACCAGCCCCAAACCCGCTGACATTTGCCCAAAATGGCAGATCCCACTGGGCTGGGCTCTGATGGGGCAGGGGCAGGCACGGCTGAGGTCGACGCCTGTAGCTTGGAGATCGAGAGAAAGTATGATGTCATCCCTACCGTCATCTGCTCCATGTGTTGCCTGTTCGGTATCATCTACTGCTTCTTTGGTAAGACACCAAGCGTGCTAAAACCTCATGTTTTTCTTGTGACACAACACAGTATCTAAACATATCATGTGTACGTAACCGTGCTCTATAGTACACCGTTTGATTTTTCAAGTTGGCTATTCCTTTGCTTTCACTTGATGTCACTGCTCTCCTCTATGACCAGATTGCAACAGGCATTGTCCGTTCCTCCTTGTAAAAATTTGATCTAATCAGGCTGGAACACCAAAAATTGAAAGCTGCATATTGTCAGTCATTGGAAACTCCCTCATGTCACAATTTCACAGCTTAATGGCTATTAAAACTGATTTGAGAAATTGAAGACGCCAGGCCATTTGTTTTATCATCATGCATTAAGGATATCCACCACTTTAATGTTCTGCAGTGCATTGTAATCACGCCTCTCACAGACACAGACACACACAGACACACACACACACACACACACACACACACACACACACACACACACACAAATGAGTCATTTCCCATTAGGATGACTCTACTCTTGAAGACTTTGGGCAAGCCTGCAGCCATTATGAATAGGCTGTTGCCTTTTCTTACATTAGATTCAGCGTAATGATCCCATTTATTTCCTTGATTATTGACTGAATTCATGTCCATAGAGTAAATCTGCAGCGCTTTAGTGTGCTTACTTTATATTCATACAATGGGATATTTCCTTATGTAACTCTTCCTCACAACTCTTCTGTCCTCATTATAAAACTGTCCCGTCCCGTCTCTTCCAGGTTACCGCTGTTTCAAGGCGGTCATGTTCCTGTCCGGCCTCATGTTTGGCTCTGTCATCATTTTCCTGCTGTGCCACAAGGAGCGTGTGCTGGACACCCAGCTGAGCGTGGAGGCCAGCGCCGGTATCGGCCTCGGTATCGGCCTGCTGTGCGGCCTGGTCACCATGTTGGTGCGTAGCGTCGGCCTCTTCATGACGGGCCTGCTGCTGGGCCTCCTGCTGGCTCTCGCCGCCCTGCTGGTGGCTCACCAGTTCTACACCCCCACCACCGTCTGGGTACCCCTGGGCACGCTGCTGGGAGCGGGCATGCTGTTCGCCGTGCTTACACTGCAGTGGCAAAAGCTCTTCACCATGCTCTCCACCGCTGTGTTCGGGGCAGCTATCATGACAGTGTGCGCTGACTACTTTGTGGAGATGCTGGCTCTGGCCACGCACGTGTACGAGTGTTTGCGCCTGACACCCGGGCCGCCTCTCTGCTGGTACAGCTGGGTCATCTTGGGCATCTGGCCCGCCCTCAGCTTGATGGGAGTACTGGTCCAGTGGAAACTGACAGACGACAGCTTCTCTCACACTGAGGGTGAGGATTAAATATTGTGAGGCTTACACTGTGAGAGCAGCTCTGTCGTTTTGCAAAGATGTTTTTCACAGAACGTTTTAGTTAGGATTTTGGATGCAACATGTTTCCATTACGATCTCATATTCTCTCCAGAGTGACTATGATATGAGTCATAATAAATAAAGTGGTGTTGTAAAACTGTCTTTCTCAATTCCTCCCCTCCCTTCTTAGTCATTATCAGCCGGAGACAGAAGAGAGTCCAGCTGATGCGGATCAGAGAGAAGGATGCCAAGAAGCGACAGCAGGCAGGTGGGCAGGAAGGCACGTACCGCCGTAAACCCACCCCAGTGAAACGTTACGCTGGGGATCTACTGGCACCGGTCAGTGTCACCCGACATGGCACAAGCTGTAGTTATAGATTATAGTTATAGAAATTGTCATTTTATGGCATCAGTCATGCTTACCTGTATCCCTGTGAAACTCAGCGGAAAGAACTTTGCTAAACGCGAATTGTACTTCAAAACAAACACCCCACCTTTTTTCTGCCTCTCTCTCATCTCTCTCCCTCTTTTGTTCTTTCTCTCAGAGCTACCTGCAAAGTCTGCGGGACAGACAGACGGGCACAGGCACTTCCCTTAGCAGCCTGGGCACCGCCAACCACACCATGATCGACTTGGACTATGACACGGGCTCCACCGTGCCTCTCACCGCCACCACACCAGTCATCAGGGTCTGAGGATCAGAGACGAGAAGGGACGACGCTTTCTGGTTCTCCGCCGCTGCCTTCCTAATGTAGACTAGATCCTATAAACTGCCCCACTAAGGGTTTTTAAAGTCCCTCAATTGAGTCGGAGGGAGAAAACATATTTTATACCAGCGCACCTCTTATCAGTGTGTCAGTCCTGGATGTTTTGTAGAGAGCAACCTGGAGTTCAATGGCATGGGTTCCCTGTTGGTATGCTGCTTTTTTGGGGAGAAGGGAGAGATGTTGAGCCCCTGTTTGATGAATACTATAACCACTGCATCAATGGGTTTCTCAGAGAGAGAGAGAAAAACACTAAAAACAGATACTAATAAACTAAGGTCATACATTTCCTCATGTCAAGTATTATTAAATACATAACAGCAAGTACATGCCTCAAAAACTGATGTATTTGTGTTTGGTAATGGATTATGGCCATGACATCACATGTGCATCACGAGTACTTCGTATGACACAACATGAGTACTGTGCTTCAAAAAAACTATTAATCAGTGCCATGAAGTGTTATTTGTTGTGGGTACCTGTCTTACTGTTTAACTGTTTGTATGTTTAGTTGAATGATTTTTGAGGGTATGTCCTAAAAAAACAGATTAATTTTGTGTGTTTTAGACGAAATGTGATGAGACAGAAATACAGCACATGACATGTAGACAGATACATGGCCATAAATATGACAAAGTGAAAAAAAACTAAATGATGCAATTAAAATTGAGTTGTTTTTTTTTTTAGAGCTCCTTTCTAGAGCTTTTAACATGATCGTTTATTAGCAACACTCTAATCCTATGACCTTTTTTGTGTTTGCAATGTAGCTTTTGTCAAAATAGGTGAAGTGACTTTCATGTGTTTTTAGACTGTTGAGTATACTTGTGGAGTATCTGAAACTTTTTTTTTATAATTTAATTTATATTATGAACAAGTAAGCAGTAGATTGATGAAAAAGGACAAAAAAAATCAATGCATATTTGCTGTTAATTTGTAGATTTTTAAAGAATTATCCGTTTTGTTATTTGTGTGAATGATTTTGCAGGGACAACGTTCTCTTGTCACCTGAATCTGTACATAATTGTTGATAGGAATTGCGAAGATAAATAAATCTGTTTGATACAAAAACAGTTTTGCTCATTAGTCGACTCAGATAAATTGCAGTGTTTTGTCTCTTTGGGCACCTAGCAACACTGGCAGCGTTACTCACCAGATTTTTCAAAGGCAAGACAAGAGGTCATGGGGGAGGATTTCCTACTCTGCAACTGGTTGGTGTTGCCATGGCAGTCCCAAAGTTTTTTGCAGACAAACTTAATGCATGACAGACTAGCCTTTCATCATATTGAACATAAAGTATTTTTCTAGCCTTTATATGTGGTGTTGATCAGCTATCCTGGTGACAGCGCACATCAATCAAAAACAAGACTTGACTTTACTGCCGACGTCATGTCTGGTTTGTTTAATAGTACAAAATGGAAATATCTTCACATGACCAGTGTGAGTCATGAGATAATAGAATTTATGATGTTCAGTAACAGTATGTAACATAAATGTAAGGCATGAGAAAACTTTAAGGACATTATATGACTGGTTACACAACACTTAAAAGAACATCGAACACTATCAACATCATCTCACATCTCACTGTGAGGAGTAAGACATATAACCCTGCACATCTGTTACAGAGAGAGAGAGATGGCCTCCCTTGGTATCTCCCTGAGTGAGATCATATAAAAACGTACACAATTCTTGCAGTCACACAAACACACAACTAAGCCTCGCAAAATCAGCCTGCTTTTGGAGTGTAGCAGTGGCTTGGCGTTCATCAAATCCAGTGGAAAAGTCAAATCACACTCTACTTTTTTTTGCTGTAGGTGATAAAGCACAACTCAATCATTCACTGACAACTCTCCTCAAATTACGATTAAACTGGAGACAAGAATGCATTATTTCATTGTCACAGTTTGTGCCTGAGTGAAGTCTGCACCACATGTGTTCCCAGCACTCCCACACAGAGCTCCGGCTGAGGTTGACTGGTTGTTTAATGTGCTCTTGCTTTGGACTTCATGGTACCTGCTGCCCCCTAATGTTTCCCCCCTAGCACTGCATCCAGCGCTCCCTCTTGCTGAGCGGGTAGCCTCTGTCCACGCTCAGCTGCTTGTTCACACGCCAGTACTCGTCTCCCTTGAAGAAGAACACCTTGCCGTTGGTCCAGGTGAAGGCTGCGTCGGGACTGGGTGGCACTCCGCTGAAAAGCAGCGAGAGCGGTTTGGGGTAACGGCTTAAGTCGTTGTACTTCAGCTCGTCCCACTGCCAGTGATCTGAACCCTACAGGCAGACAGCAAAGAGATGGAACAAAAATATAGGTTATTATAAGTCACAACAAGTCAGCATGGTAAATACAACTGTAGTTACATGTTATAATGCTGCTGTTCTTTTTAAACATTTTAACCCCTTATGTTTTGACTTTAGCTACCTTGATAAAGACCAGCTTCTTGTTCTTCTCCAGGTACAAGGCTGCATCAATGTTAGCGGGGATCCGTTTCACCTGTTTGGGGTACCCATAATCCAGTCCGAAACTGGTGTACCTCCACACTTTATTGCCTGTGACCAGAAACAGCGTTGAGTCAAGCTAAAAACACACTGACACAAGTTCTGGACTAAATGACAGCTGGTGAACAGAAGACGTAACAGAAGAACAACCGAAGACAAAACTGTCATTATGGAACGTATGACTGAAGTACACTTTATTAGTCTAAGAATAACAATTTCTGTACCTTTAAAAAAGTATGTCTTGTTGGTTCTCTGAGAGTACACAGCTGCACTCAGGTGTCCAGGCAGTCCCTTCCACAGCCTGTCAATCCATATTGGGGTACTGTATCCCAGATCCGTGATCGTCCAGACATAATCACCACTGAAAGCGAAGGTTTTCCTCCACGGACCTGAGAGAAAATTCAGTGAGTATTTCTGACACATTTTTGACAGTACTCTACAGTACTTTAAAGTCAAAGTCATTGTATGATTGTACACCAAACATTGACATGTTGATGCCCAAATAATTTTGGAGCATTTTTGTAGATGTACGAAAATAAACATATAATCAATCCCAGTGTCATTTTTTATAGTATCTTCCCCTTCCCCTCAGTGATAAATCCATTGGTCGACCTAATAAATAAGAGCATATGTGTATATTTATAACTTACCCAACATAATGGCATCAAGTGTGGCATTGCAGGGGTCTGGGATGTTCTGAGTTTCAGAGCTGCTGTCTGTAGGAAGGGGGTTGTAGGAGGCTGTTGAATTCACTGAATTGCCGGGCTTGCGTTCACCTATAAAACAGGTAAATTAAGTAAAAAAGATGAATGTATGCTTTACCTATGCTGACATTTGAAAATGACAGTAATGATGTTGTTATTCCCGGTTGGCACAATTGAATATGACAGACTTTTACATCAATTTCTATTTGTCTATTTACATCAACTTCCCTAACAGATCAGAGTGTAGGGAGCTAATGGAAAGTTAAAAAGCGAAAGTTTTTTGGCTGGGGTGGCTGCATGTATATGTGACAATCATACAAAGTGTCTCAAACTTCTTACAGTTGAAAACGTAGCCAGATAAACTCAAAGGGTCTGGGCTATGGGTATGAAAGATGGGTCTTGTTCATATTAAAATGAGTCTTCTTGATCTGCAGACATATTGATAAACATCATGACTGATGCCCATCAGTCATGAAGGCTTCATCTTTGATGCAACAAGTGAGCAAATGGCTCAGAGTCAGACATCATCAATCTTAATTATATGTATTCATTATTGAGTTCACATAGTAGAACATGGGCTCATTACTCCAGCTTTTGATCTACAAACAGAACTACAATAATTCCCATAACCTTTAACGGCTGCTCCCTCTCTTCATAGAACATGTAACCTCTTTGGTGTCTTCAAAAATGACAACGCCACTGCCAACAAGAAGTTCAGGATAAGTCTGTTCTTATTATCTCACCAGTTCACCAGTTGGGTAAAGAAGCACCTACAAAGCTTGAATCATGAGTACCCATGCATGAAAATTCGAAAAATATTTTTACACCGTGAATATCAATTTGACAGTTCGGGGCTAGTCTTAACACCGTCATGCTGCGAGTTGATGCACTCACCATATAACGCCTGGATGCCCTGCACATCATCGGGATGCAGCCTGAAGTTGGCACGGTAACCAGTGTAGATCGGCGCCATCAGAGCGGTGCTGTAATGAGAGTGACCTAAGCCCAGGGCGTGGCCTATTTCATGGGCGGCTATAATACGCAGATTAGTACCATAGTACACTCCCTCGGTCCAGTACTCATCATCATCAAAATGGACAATACCCGATTGTGGTGGCTCAGCATGGGCTAGTACATGACCTGCAGAGGATAAAAACAAACAACAGAGATTTAGTTAGTTGGCCTATTCCAGGGGTCAATGGCAGTAGGCCAAGTAGAGGACAGCAGCACAAAAAAACAAAACATTATTTATAGAGCAAACACACCACGTCCATCAAATGGGACAGAGCAGTAGCCATCTTTCTTATGGAAGGAGATCTTTATGTCTGC
Organism: Centroberyx gerrardi; assembly: GCF_048128805.1. Taxonomy (NCBI): domain Eukaryota; kingdom Metazoa; phylum Chordata; class Actinopteri; order Beryciformes; family Berycidae; genus Centroberyx; species Centroberyx gerrardi. The sequence goes on along the minus strand of NC_136001.1, from coordinate 22,104,267 downwards.
TCTGCCGTACTCCACCTCTCTGAAGCTCAGCGGAGTCACATCACTCCAGTACTTAAAGGCGGACCGGATGGCCATCTTGGTGACTGTCTTCTTCATGTCTGGTGTGTAGTTGTAGATGCGGTAGGTCAGGCTCCGCTTGCGCCAGTGACCTTTAAGAGAGACCACAAATGTCTACCTACCAGATTCACAGTTTTACATAACCAATACATTTCAGTTCGAGACAAGACAACACCAAGACTTCAAGTCCACAGCAAGTAGCCGGTGTTTATTGATCATAGGGTTTGGCACAGACCTCTAATGCTCATACAGCCCAGGAGATGATGGTGATGATCATTTATCATTCCATAATTCTGCCCGAATTTGATGAAGATGGCACTTCAATGTTATTTCAAAGGGCACAGGTTGAGATTGAGTTACCATACTTCAACCATTAGGTCCTTCCACAGTCAAAAGCTGATTGGTTAATGGCGAGGCGGAGTGTAAAATAGGTGATGGAAATTGATGCCTTTTGAGATCCAACTACTATTGTGATAAATGGATTCTAAAAAAAATGGCATTCTTACATTTTTCATAACAGACTGTAATGAAAAATGATAATGAATTTAATATATCTTGCCAACTTGTGTACAGTTACGTACTACAGGACATAATGTTACAGTGTAGTTAAACTGTTCTGTTTATAAAATAAACCAAATAATTATCCGTTTTGAAGCATTCTATATGCAAAGCAAAAAGCAATTATTACTTCTTGCTGGCAGTCTTGTAAAGCTGCTCTTCTAAAAATCTAACAACTATTTCAATAGTAACTTGCGCCCCTCTATCAGTCTAATGAATAGGGACGCAAACATTAGCTGGCAACAGGTGTACTTACGAAAGAGGATTAGGGCCACATGTGAAAAATGTATTTGAGTTCTGAGATTCATCTCAGAATTCTGAGTTCAAAGTCAGAATTCTGAGAATAAAGTCAGAATTGTAAGAAAAAAGTCAGAATCTCAGAATTCTGACTAAATAAACATTACAACCACTAATGTTCACACTTTACAAAACAGCATCTCACCCAGCACTCTGAATTTGTGAAGTTTCTGGTTGAAGGGGTCCTTCATACCACAGCGGGGCTGCCTCATCACCTGCAGGGTGGCTTCATCTATTTCTCCAGTGAGAGGCAGATCATTCACCCTCTGGAACACCCTGGGGAGAAGAGGAGAGTAAACATCTGCATGCTGCATCAAATAGAAGGAGGACAGGTGTCTGGACTGACCTCTTCTTCCTCCACTGTATCAGGGAATTTCACTCCAGTAGCACTACATAAGAATCTAATATGCAATTGACTGCTTCTGGTATGACATATGACCTAATTTTCAGCACTTGAGAGGGACTATTGTACCTAAGAGCTTCAATAACTTCCTCCAGGTAAGATGGGTCCTGAGCGTCACCATGGTTACTCAAGTAGCCATACTTCCTTAGATAAGCCTGTAAAATGAAGAAAAGTAGTAAATCAGTCCATACCTTGCTATGAGACCTTTTGAAAAAGACAGACAGCAATGACAGTAGTGGACTACATTGGCCACTACATAGCCAATATTACTATCATGCAATGAATAGAAAAGGCCTGTAGGCTGCGAAAATGAAAAACAAAGTCCATGGCTGTGCTATGTACAATCATACACTCACTATTACACGCTTCTAATGAATGTGTGAGTGTGTTCAAACAGCCTACAGAGCAAACTTTAATCTAATTTTACCTGCGCTTCATTTAACTCCGTCCATTGCTGCACCACTGCAGAAAACGCGCAGACTGTGAGCGCCATCAGCAGCGCCAGCGGCCCAGTGCAGTCCATCTCCAAGTTTGCACCGACAGTTTTTGTGGTAAATGTCCGTCCGGTAAAACCTCCAACACAAAGTCCTCACCAGAGGCCACGGCAGACTGTGTCCTTTCTTCCGTGTGCTCCGGCACTTTTAACTCAAACTGGCGGGTGAGTCATCCTTGCGGCCACGATGATCCATCTCTGAAGTATGAGGATTATAAAAGCAGCCAGATGATCGCATGCCAATGTCTGCTGTTAAATTATACAGCTGTGGAGAGAGACTGGAGCTAAAGTAGTGCCTGGTCTTCCCCGACCACTTTATGGAATTATCAGGCTGTAACGCTACAGGCTTTTTACAGACCTGTCACTTTGTTTTCATGTGTAAACCTCTGAACAAACTGCGCTCACCCCTAACAAAAAATCACTATAACATTCCCATAATATTCCTTAAGGGAGTAGAGTATGCGGTATTCAGTAGTGACTTTACAGTGACCTTATTGTTGACTTGCAGGTATTTTTTTTGTCTTCTTTGATAATCAGGGGCGTAGGAAATATGGGTCCTGTGCACAGGAGCTGAATCTGGGCCCCCCTCTGTGGCATATTGCAGAGAATAGTCAATGAGTCATGTGACTACGTGTTTACAGCCCGCGCTGAGGCGCATGCGCAAGGACCCAGCATGGCCAGGGAGGCTGATGCCAATTGACACTGTGCTTTGAATAAAGGCTAAATTAACAACAGTATACTGTGAGCCGTATCATATATGTCAACAAGAAACAACACACCCTCCATTTTCCTCTCATCCCCACACCACAATTATTCCATCTATGACAAACATCAGTGTTTACCCATCCACAGCTCAAACACGCCTCCGCACATTCATTTACTGATCAATTATTGAACACACCCCCAGTTGGAATTATGGATTTTGGGCGCTACGCTGATAGCGCTAACTGGCTGCCACAACCATACTCTCACCAGTTTTACCCTGCTCAAAATCTGTCTGGGGAGGACAGGTTTTAGTTGCACAGGAAAATCGAAGCCAAATTTTATTCCTGCTTGTTCCAGGTCGTCTTAGGTAACAAGGCACAACAGTTGCTTTATCATAAAAACCAGAGCAGTTGAAATAAAAGTATGACATATTTGTAAATATACACTTGAGGACCACAAAGGGCATTTTAGCCCAGATAAATGTGTCAGTAGTCAGTATCCCCACTACGGCACCCCAGACTCCAACAGTCCTATAAAACACCTTAAAAGACTTAAGCTTCCTTCCTATCCTTACAAAAGTTGGGATACAATTACCACAGGTTTTTTCCTTTTTTTTTCTTAATTTGGGAGCAGGAGAAATTTTAGGGAAAATCCTGTTACAGCAGCTTTAGCTGGTCACACAGCTGGTCTCAAGATGCCCAAATTGTTGACAGGCATGGAGGCTGGTTGGCATCAAACTTGCCCAGCCACCTCACACAGGCTGAAACCTGAGACAACACATACTAAGACTTTGAATAAATGCTTGACTTGGCATGCCAAGAAATCCTAATTCACCAGAAAAACTACTTTTCATCCACCGTCCTCAGTGACTGATGGATTCCAAAATTTAAGAGACACTTATACAATTTTATCAGGAAAATTGTTGTTATAATAAAAAAGAGCCCAGTTGATAACCTGCCAAACTGTCTGGTGGGCTGGTAGTGTTTGCAAAATTACCAACCATAACCAAAATTTACCAGCATTTGTTGGCTAGTGTCAATTCCCCCATTTTTTGAATTTCCTCTCAAAGTTTTCATGAGAAATTGTTTATATGTCCAATAATTACCCATGAAGCAAAGACTGAGAATATTGCCATGGGAGCTCAAACAGAGCGATTCTGCCTCAGTCCACATCACAGCTGCACACACTGCACATTCTTTGCTGTGCACCAACTTACCACACTGGCAAATAACCAAATGACAAGAGGAGCTCAAAATGTAGTGCACTAGTTTGCATGTACCACCAATGTGCTAGAATTTTATACATGTACTGATTTACTGAGCAATAAAACTACGAGTCAGCTTTATCTGCACAGTATCTAGTGAGTGTGTAATCATGGTGACAGCAGCAGCATCACTGACACGATTTCATGGAAAGAAAGGAACAGAAAGAGGAACAAGCAAGACGTGGGAGTAGATACAGACGCATCCTTTTTTGGGTGAGGTTGATTTTAACACCTAAACCACAAAAGCTGACAACTATCTTTTGATTCTGATATCTGATAACTATCTAACACACACGGCTGAAATATAAGCAGCATAGACAGATGATCTAAGCATGTATAACATTCGGTCCAACAAAAACAAATATTTATAAAACCACAGAGCTTGATTTCATAAGTCCATTGAAGTAAGTGGATATTCGTCATTCTCCTTGCTGACGTTTGTCCTTTTTTTTTTTACATTTATTCCAAGACTCAGTGAGTAGTGCACAGCAGAGATCTGTGTACTCATACCAGCGTCATGATTTTGTATCCATGTACTAACAAAACAAATCACTTGTTTCCTGCGTTAAATGCAGGACCATATAAACATGTTTTCTTTATCTGTTCAACGCACTTCTGCTCACCGCAAATTTAGTCATTTATGAGTCAGAGGAGAGAGAGAGCAGAAGGGTGGATGCATAGATATATAACATCGTGAGAAGGAGAACAAAGATGCCTGCCAAACGAGTTTCCCGGCAGGTCACTCCCCTTGAGATATTATTAAATAAACAAACTTTAAAGTAAAAATCATTACTTTATCATACATGGAAACTAGTGGAACATAGTGTCATACAGTGAGTGTCTCTATTTCTGTGTCGTTTGCAATGTGCATGAGTACATCACAGTCCCAATTCACTGCATTATTTCATCAAGCAGTTGCATGCTTTATGGGCTTTAACTTTAATACAATATAGGATTTTTAGGTCCAGTCCCAGACTAACAATTCGGGAAAAACAATTGATGGTCCTGATTTCTTTCAGACAGCCTGTCAAGTATTCTATTCTGATTACTGCAGATTATATATTTGTCTGCATTGCCTTGTTTTATTTTAGACTATTATATTTCCTATCAGTTTTTTTCATCCTGTCCTTATTCTCTCTCATGATTGCTCATTGTCCACCTTCATTTCCTCTCTCCCCGCTCCTGCTGACTTTCCTAACAGCTGGAAAACCTCCTTTCTTGCCAGGAAGCTGTCTCACTCTGTTCATATCCTGTGTTCACTGTTGCCACATTTATGAATTATTAAGTAAAAAGAGTAGAAGAAGCTACCAAGCCTTCATTTCTACTTTATAAAGTAAGAAAAAAGGGTGGCCAGATATTGCAGTCAAATATACCTAACAGTCTTTGCGCTGTGGAAAGGCATGAACTGATTGGCAGTCGGTTGCTGCAGCTCTCAGTTCCACTGTTGGGACTGTTTGGGTGAATCTGACCTCCTACCACTTTCTTCTAACAGGCTCCATTCCTAATTACTGTACCTGCTGCCCAAACAAGGCGCAGGATAGGAGAAAATAACTTAGAGGTTATAGAAATAAAATTCTGTAGACACAATTAGGACACAGAATTAATATATGGGTGCAAGATACCTGGAAACCTCCAGAGAGTCACATGCATGTGCAAGTAATATGACTGTAATTAAAACCATGAGATGATTTGGCACAGTTATGCATAAATTTGGTACCAAAGCCATGACACTATAGTTTGACACATCCTCTGTGTGACAGATAAGGTTGGATATACCCTTTGTCTATTATTATATAGAAAAATGTAATGTTTGGGGTGCTATCCAACCCTTTAGTACCACGATGTAACTGAACTGAACTGACACGTTTTTGACTGGATGAATCTTTGCAGTTGAAAATTGATTTCTACATATTTTTCGGCATGGAAAAATGGCCAAAAATATTCTAAGCTCATGTGTGATTCATTAAATGAGACTAAGATGTTTAAAAAGAACTTGAACCATCTCCAGTAAATCACTGAATCCTGAGATATTTTTGACAGTTGCTTTAGGAAGGTGAAACTGAAATTCAGCAGAACCAACTTCAGTTTCCAAGAGCCCAAAATACTCCTGCTGTTCCTGGGCAGTTTCTTTTTTTTGTGTGTGTAATTGGGCCTGTGCACCAGTGTGCACATACCTGTTTTGCTGAAAACTTAAGATCGCACTGTGTAAGTTTACTCAATAATACATGAAAAAATTGAGTTTAGTCGTGATTATATAACATTGTTCATGAATCATAGAAAAAAAGGCTTCACTTTCACATTTAAATCACCCTTCTTGTAGAAAAAGCATATGTGATTCAAATTTGACTTTCAAGAACAAAAGGCAATTCTAAGTTGACTGTAGTCATGATTCTGCTGGCTAACTGAATAGTAAAATTAAAAATCAGTACAAACACTTTCCACATTACCCTCATCTGCAGGATTACTGTCATGCAAAATTATTTCTTTACATGTTGTGTTTTTCTAAAACATTTTGCCTCAGGTTTCAAACTAAACTTAAATTATCTTTTGACCTTCAGAGGTTGATATGGTGTCTCATAATTCATCATATAAACTCAGAACAATCTCCTATTGAACCATGGCTGCAGTTTTATGATGCAACAATGCCTACATGGTATTTCTCAATTTATGCTGTTGCTTTAATCCTGTAAGTCTGTTGGATATTTCCATGAAGACCGTAGTCAAGTTTGACCTAATAATTAGTAACTGGCCATGGAGTCATTATGGTTAATCATAGTGTATTTACTGAGAGTGGAAAAACTGAGTAAGGACCAACATGCACTCACAGCAAAGCTTAGTAATTCATATTTTAAGGAATATGCCATAAATAACATGTATTGCATTAATGCATGTTATTTATGGCATATTCCTTAAAATATGAATTTAACTATTTATAACTATTTTTCCATTTCTGTACACACAAAATGTATGTGTAATGCATGCTGTCTGTGTCTTAGTAATGCGTCTCTATAGCCAAGGGATTACAGTGTAGAGAAAGCTGTTGAATACCAACCAACACTTCAGGAATTCTGGGACAAAGCAACAATTGAATCATTTAAGCAATTTATTCTCCAAGCAAAACAATAATGCACTGTCCTATTTTTAAACAACGCCATTGTTAGTGGATAGGCTTGCTATTTATCAGCAGAATGAGTGCAATATGAGCGCTTTTTATTGATCAACTTCAACAACCATGTGCATTCCACAGTACATTAAGTGCCAACCACACGGCTCAGCTGACAGAATTCCATCACTTTTATTGATTTAATATCAATGTGACTTGAATGGTTTAACATAAATGAGTGAGCATTTCAATGACTTCAAATGTTGTATTCCTTTCTGGAACATTTGTGCAATTGTCTGTTCAGAAGTTCTAAAAGAGGCAAATATTCTGGTTTCCACAACAGAATTCGAATAAGTTAAATGGGTCAGCCGCATCTGACTTAATCATTTAACTTTGTCAAATTCCTCCAAAATAAAAATAGTTTTTACATCTTCTTAGTTACAGAGGTAATTTATCAGCAGAGCTATAGTTGCACATAAACAAATAATGTTCTCAATCCCATGTTTTAAATAGTCCTAGTTGCCTCTGGTTCTGGTAAATCCCACTTGACCTCTCTATGGAAGTGGCCATTCCATGTTTAAATAAACAAAGCAAACCCTCCAACAGCAATGAACATGAATGAGCTATAAATTCTACAAAATAGATTCTGGTAGATTTCTGTAAAGTGTTCCTTTTGGAAATTCCCGTGCCCTTCGCATCAGGAATACACCTCTCAAAAACACTACAGCCCATCATTTATTATCTAAAAATATAATTTTTGACTTTATAATTCGGATACATAATTAAACAATTAATCCCTTTTAATTTTAATAACCAGGGTTAATAATTCCAACACACATTACAAAATACCATTATTATTTAACATAATAATATTTTACTATTATTCGTTTTTCCATTTCACATAGACTCTAAATAATTAATTGGAATCACCAAAGTATAAGTGAATGACCAATAGAGGCAATGTTTGGGTCTGACCTCAAGCAGTTATTTACCTGCTTCACCTCACCTGGTTGCTTCATCTTGGTTCTGTATTTTGCTGAGATTGTTTCTAATCTCACAGGCAACATGACTGCATAAACATTCTAAAGCTGTGTGTAAATAAATCCTACAATATTTGTCAGTCGTAATGCATCCAAATGTGCTGTCTTTGCATCAAACGGGGTCTTTTTTCTTAAGCGTCACATAAGACTTTGAGTCTATTCCTCCTCTTCATCCTCTTTGATCTTAACCTTCACCCTGTGCCAGGCGTTACTCAGCACACCCCGCAGATTCCAGATGGGCGCAACCGAGTCTGGCTGCATGTTGTAGCTGTTGTCCACTGCCTTGCAAATTATCTCCAGCTCTTGAGCCTTGGGAGGAAGGGGGGCCGTTAGCTCCCACAGCTTCCAGGCCCAAGCCCGTCCCGGTGGGGGCGAGGGTGCGGGCGCTTGTCCCTTCTCACTGCTCTTCAGCTCGGCCACCTGCCACGTATTTCCTCCGTCCAGAGAGACATCCACGCGTACCACCTCCCGACCGCCGCCGCTCCAGGCGTAGCCCTTCACCGTCACCTCTTCGGCGCTGCGATCGACCACAGCACCATCCGCCGGCTGGGTGATAGCTGACTGGATGGGCAGCTCCTGGATGGCCGGGGCAGACTTGAAGTCCACTGTATCCCAGTCGGTGCCAGGGGAGAAGCCCTTGTAATCATTCTGCTGCCAGTGGCTACTGCTCTCCTCTGCACTTACTACGATCTTACCCAGCCACTTAACATTGCGTGCGCCAACTGTTCCTGGTACAACAACTCGGACGGGATAGCCGTGGTCGGCAGGAAGATCCTCGCCGTTCATTTCATAAGCCAGCAGCACGTCACCTTCCTCGCTCACCGCCTTGTTTAAAGGGATGGAAGCCCCATAGGTGGTCCCCGTTACGTCTTTGTCCAGCCCTTCAAACTGCACATGGTGAGCCGACTGGGCCACGTCTGGCCCATAGCCGGCTGCCAGCAGCACGTCCCTCAGCCGCGCGCCGCTCCATGTGGCATTACTGATTGCAGCAATGCCCCAGTTGAGTCCTTTCACCTGCTTGACCTTATTCATCTCAGAGCGGCGGTTACCTGCACACTGCAATGTGGCGGTGACAGTGTGTTTGGGGAATTGTGTCTTTAAGTCTTCTAAAGACAGCGTCAGCACCCCTCCAGGTAGCCCTTCCACCTGGAGCTGATATGAAGCAGGATCCACATGCGGCACTGGCAAGTGGTTCCTTTTGAAGAAGATAGCAGAGGGTGTTATGTAGTTGTCAGAGAGGATTTCAGGTGGTGGCTCAGCGTTGAAGGGCTTGAGGCTGTTGATACGCAGGACGGGGTGGCGGTCGGGGTCGGAGGAGTAGGGGTCAGATGATTTAACAGCCTGCTGCTTCCTCTGGTCCTCCGCACTCAGCTCGCCAACCTTGTATTAACCACAAACACACAAAAGAAATTCACTAGGCCATATGGGACAAACACAAGGCCACAACCCACCACACATTTTCAGCTAGCCCACAGACTTTTCTCTTATACCTCAACTGGCCAAAAATGCAAATCAAACACATCTTTCTTGCTGCATACCAATGCAACCTTCCCATTCTGTAAGCAAGCACATGTGGTATTCTTTTCTCCTGTTTCCTGCCGCCTATTATGTTGTGCTGGCCAGTGACAAGTGACAAGTGAAAAAAAACAACAACCAAGCATGCCTCTCCTTGGCCACTTGAGGGAGTGCCAGTATTTAGTCTACAGTTGATGGTTTTTAGTTCAGCGACTTCACTTTTCCTTGTGGTTCAGTTTTTAAAACAGCACACAGACATTGTCATATCTTTGGTCACCAAAAGAAAGGAGAAAATCACTGACATGTTCGTTCTGGATGGGATCAAATTCCTGCTGATCTGAGGTAAAACTAGCCACTCACCAGACCTCACCTTGTAACACAGTCCAACTGTGGTGGGATAATGAGTTCACATCAATCTCTATACTTCATATATTATTTCAAATTACAAAGTCATGGCAAACATTGTTTGATGGATACAGATTTGGATAAATTGAATAGATGTTTAAGGGGCTGTTCTCAGAATCTTGTGCTTTAGTGTTTGTTACTCCTGTCCGATTCTTATCTCCGCTGTGTGTTGGATGCCCTGCTTTGATGAACTTGTATGGTCTGAGCAAACGACAAGAAATCAGCCAGCGCGCGACAGCTTTTCTTCATATTCTTGTTCATTGGTTTCATAGGAAGAAATCCATACATTTGTTTGGGTGGCACTGGGTGACACTGATGACACTAGCACACATTTTCAAAATCAGTTCTTTGATTTTTGGATCTTAGTCATGGTGTTAGTACACAGGTGTGCGTGTGTGCATGTGTGGGTGTGTAAACGTGCGCTGAATCCGGTCACAGGTAAACCTGCGAACCCAAAATACATGCACACCGCTGATGGAAAAAATCTTAGGGGAAACACTGCTATATTTCTAACATTACATGTGAACAGCTTATAACATCTGGATCATCTGGAGTTTGAACATTAACTTTTCAATCTGACACAAAGTAAAGGTTTATGTTGACTTTTTATGGTCTTTTTTCGTTACTCAGCACTGGTAACCAACAGTTGGCCCACCTTGTATTCTGCAAGGATGTCCAGCACATGGTCCTGGCTGTGGACAGCATACAGCGCCCAGAACGGTTCAAGGGCCCCGCCTGCCGCTAGCAAGATTTTATCACCACCAGGGTGCATGGCCACAAACTCAGTAATGTCGTAGACGCTGCCTTTGTAGGTGACCCACACGCCATCTTCCAGAGAGCGGTGCTTGGTGACTTCTTTCTGGCTGAAGATGGGAACAGAGGAGACCTTGCCTATGGTTTGCACTGTAGTGGTGGCCGCCCGCTCAGCCTGCACAGGAGGGAGGAGAGCTAGAATCAACTTTGTGATCAATCAAAAAGGACATTTCTGAGACATTAAGACTGGGAACCAGTTTTCCAGGATTTTCCACCGAAAAGTCTATCCATCTTCCTCTCCAAAGGGAGGTTGTATGTCTCAGAAAGTAAATATTGCATAAATGTAAACATGTGGGGCTATACAACTGTGGCTAAATGGTAATTCAGATTCTTTTGTGATCATAATTATTTGTCACAATTATCAGTCTCAATTTTCAACAAAGTACAAATACATTTTATTACAGTTTTTGTATCCTGAATCAACATTTGGTCCATTTCTAAAGGATAACACCGGTGTAATCTTGAATGAATTAATTTATTTGACAATTTCATTCTTAGTTTTTTCCTATCGCCATTAATGTCCATGAAAAGTCTAAACCCACCGATGTGTTTGCCACAGTCAGACGCTACTACTGTCTGTTCCACTGCCTCCTGGAAGTCATAGCCTCCCACTATTAAGAACAGCTCGCTGAAACATACTGTTGCCTTGACTAATGTAATACATCATTTTAAGGTTCTGAACCAGCAACCCTCAGGTCACAAGCCTGCTTCTCTGACCTCTCGGCTATCGCCACCCCATATATTGAAATCTGAGAAATTAAGCTCTATAACAATCACCATTTGTCAAAATCTATATCATGGCATACTACACATCCCTAGCTTTTTTGAAATGGCTTTTTACTCCAAGAACCGGGAACAAAAAAAAAAGAGGTCTGTCTACTTTTCATTATAATAATTATAGCCGTGAACACCACTAATGCAAATTAAACACTGGACTGACTGGATTGTCATTAATGATGATGTCTCCCTCTAACCTTGCTGTGGTGGAGGCCGTAAGCCAATACAGCCCCCGTTCCAGCCAGCAGCCCGGCCAGGACATGTTTCCAGCTGGGACTGTGGGCACGCTGGTACGATTCCCTTGATCTCCGGTCCTCACTGCTGCTGCTCCAGAGGCGAACTGCACACGGTGCTACAGTAGGTGCCACTCGCAGATGCCTAAATTTGAAAAATGGAAATTTAACTGTAAAGCAAATTAGGGCTGGAGTGAAACTGTCAGTGTATACTGTTCAGTACAGTGTGCAAAGAGCAGATAAACAAGGGTGTGAGTATTTGCACATAAAAGATACAATTAAAAAAAAATCATAAAAAAAAAAGTTCAGTCTGTTGTTACAAAGACCATCAACTGCATTACCATTATTTATTGAAGATGGCCATGTACTGATAAATGCGAAAATCTAAGTAATGAGTCGCCTCTATCTATCAAGTATTGACACCCTTGGAAAACTCATATACACTCTAGTCAACCGTGTAGTAAATACCAGAGTAAATAACAGCCATATCTGTCAGATGTCAGAAAACCCCAGAAAATCCCATAAAAGATTCAACGTCTGCCACTGATCCATGAAACAACTTCTAAAAGTCATACTATAAGTCTCATGTGCTATATGGGTCATACTTCCAGAAATTTATACTAACTTTAAGTTAAATTTGAGTCCAAAAAAAGGAACCCAAGGGTTCCACTAACTGTGGCACATTTTAGAATAAAGGCTACCACACATTGGGAATAGGCCTACACATTTTTTGTGAACAACTTGTCTCTGAATAAAATAATTTTCTGAGTACACCATATAGCCTGCTGTTTGTGCTACTTTTACTTTTACTTACTTAACACACAATTCCCCTGCAGGGGCAATGCATAATCTGTGGCCACTGGCCAGTGCACTGGTTATTCACCTTAAGGGCTAGGAAAATAAACTGTTCCAACTAGATTGTTGGCCCAATTCCTTCTGTTTGCTTGTCTATTAAGCCAGTAACTTAAACACACAGTATGTAATTTCTGCTGCTAGGGGTCTCTCAATCAAAACAATAACAAAAGACATAGTTTGATGACGTCGTGAAGTAGCGTGGGATCATGGGAGTTTTTTTTACGGGGACAGCTTCGGCGACAGAACGTGCAGCAAACGAGAATGAATAATCGGGATCCATCACGAGTGAGCAATAAAAACAATAGAATGAAAAAAACAACAGAGTGGCTAGAGTGGCTAGCTAGCTAGTTCGCCGTCTTCCTTCCTCACTCGCTAACGTATCATCTGGTGTTTCCCGTGTTTCCCTGGAAGTTAGGGGGTAAAGGGGGTATGACGCCATTGACAGGCAACCAAATGAAACGCACCGTTACCTTGAATAAAATTATGGATTTCACTGGGGTTGAACATTGTTGGAAACATTTGGGATAATGTAAGTACACAACTCAAAAATATATATAACATAGGTCTAGTCGTTTTTAGATATTTTAATGCGGAAATGTTACATATTATACCTTTAAGTCTTGCCACTTTGACACTGTAATGTCAATGTTACACTTTTCCTTCAATATGTAGGCCTATAGTGAGAAGTTTTCTACCAGCTTTTCTGCATATCTTCATGACACCATATCTACAAAACGATGTTGACAGAACGTGTAATACAGAAGCTCCCAGATAAGGAAGCAAATGATTGTTCTTGCTTTTCCTCCTGCTAGGTAATGATCAACCTAAACATTGAAACAGACTTTCATAAGTGGGAAAGTCCTGTGAATCAGAGCATGACTGACTGTGTTTTACATAGTATAATATGTCACAGTACATCTGTTGGGACCTGAATGCCACACCAACCTTTACCAAATTGAGACCTTTGGCTAGGTGGGGCTAAAATGAATCTCCTTTTATGCCAGTGATAGGACAAAGCAGACATCAGCTATATAAAAGGCTCAGGTACTTATGCCATAAAGTTCTTAAACAACTTTTGTAACAAAACCTCAAAAGAAAGTAAGCTGTCCGAAAGGGTTTTATGACCACCTGTGACAAGTGGCCATTTTGTTACTGTACCTCTGAGTCTTGAGAGGGCCAATTCTAGTCAGGCTTTGGCAGCGTTTGAGAAGCAGCATTGCATTGATGTTCTGGGAAGAAATTAAGAGGAAAGAAAAAATCATCTTACTGTGGTACGGCACATAAGATAAGATAGCACTTTATTGATCCCTTTCAGGAAATGCAGGATAGCACCATTACAAAAAAACAGCTTAGATTTCTATTTGAACAATTGGCATACCTCCCATCGATTTCAAATATTACACAATAGTAAAATGTACTCTGGTGAGCTCACATTGACAAAGGTTTTCTTTTGCCAAACAGTCTATGGGTAAACTTAACACTGGGTTGTCCATTATTGCAAGAGTGGGGAGTTTATCAGTGTTTGTGTCTAGAACGCCACCCCATGTGCAAACAGGTCACTGGGCTTCAGCTTCTGTTTCCTAAACCTACATGACTGTTAAAGCCTCCAGTAACGTCATGTGCTCATGTCCTACTGAATAAACTTTGTCAGTCATGTTAGTACATACCGAGTGCAACCTGGGATAGCTAGTAAAAACAAATATGCAACTGTGTGCATAATTTAGCAGCATGAGGTCTTCCCCATCACAATATACAGCTCTTTCGGCACAACTCAAACTTACCATTATCTGTTTTCTCACTTCACTGCCAACACACGTTCCTGTTAGAAGGACCAGTTGGATGTTCAAACCCCACCTACTGCTACTCATCTGACCAACCAGCAGTTACTTCAAACATCAAAACAAGCCAACCAGCTCAAGGGGTGTGAACAGAGAGGGGGGCTAGCTTCAGTTCAGAGAGTGGTAGCTTCTGTTGACTCTTTCCTAACCACTGAAATATATATATATAAAAAATTGTCTTTCCATAATGGTACTCCAAGCACCTCCCCAGTGTACAATTAAATAACCAAGTGAAGTTCAGTGCAGAATGATTATACTCTAGTGGACAAATCGTGGACAAACAGGGCTTAGTTTTCTTCCATAAACAATGTCTTGTAATGGTGACAGTAGAGAAATTAAGTTATGAGTGTAAATAAGACTACTCCAGCCTGAGCTAAGGCATGGACCAAATGTCTTAAAAGCCTTAGTGGAACATTTTTGGGCAAAACAGGAGCCTTTATGATCACTTGTCAAAGCTAACAGCTACATCAGTCCCTCTGATACATCAACACACTCTGAATGCCATCTCTGATAACAGTATGTTCCAGCTTCACACCTAAATTGAATGGAAGTACAGGCTTTTCTAGGAAGAACGGCACAAAAGTAAATTTAAATGGCTATAAAATGAAATTTGTAAGCTGCATGTTGTTATCAAATGTTGTGCAGCGCTATTGAATGGGAGACGATTAGATGACAGCTTTGACCATCAACTTACAGGTCACTCATAAAATTACAGATAACATGTGGACTAACTCACTTTTATTGATCATTTACACCTGGCTTATCACCGCACAGTTTTAAGTCATTACTCCTGTATCTGCTTACAGTAAGGTAGCATGCCTGAGAGTCCCACTGTTTCCAGTCAGAAGCACAACAACTCCTTTAGAAAAACTCACTGAGGGAATGCTAACATGGAGGTCATGGACCCATATACTGTAGTTACCACAGTTAAATTGATACCATGTGATCAGACTGATTTCCCCTCCACAAACTTTAGTAACACTTTGTAATGGATTACTATCTGACAGAGTGTCTGCTTCATCAAGTTACAATTGAGGCTTTTTAAAAAACCTTTTAAACGCCAGTTAGAATGAAATATGAGACCAATGGCCCAACTGGAATTAATACAATTGTAGACCTTTCAGAGGACACGTTTTACACAAGTGAGCAGATTTCTCAGTGAGGAAAAAGCGCAAGAAACCACATTTTTAAGACTTTTACTTAAAACTATAGAGCTTTAAAATTTAGAGTTAATGTTTTGAGTTAATATGATATAGTCTATTTGACTGTATTCGATTTGAATTCCTTTAACGTTAAATAACACACAGAGAACATAATTGAAAACATTTTATTTTTTTCGGATTCTGCAGACCCCCTGGTCTGACTGTACTGCCACGTCTAGTTTTTGTTCATTTTTATCAATGAAGCAATTACAGGTTTTACAGAAGATAAAAGTAAATTGAATAGTTATTTGGATAGTCATAGAGCTCACTCAGTGTCAAAACCACTGGTCAAAACGCTAACTTTATTACAAAAAGCAAGTGACATCCAGTATTTGTTTTTGTCACAGTTGTATTAGCAGTAGCCTATTTGTCTTCAACATCTGACTGTAATGTTTTCTCTGTAAATACGCTCATTTGCATTTGGCAGCATCTGCAACTACAATAGTAGTAATAGCAATAATAGTGCGTGTACTGCAGGCCTTACATTTCAGTTTTATGAAATGTGAAGCTGAAAGTACTGACTAAAAGTAAATCTGGCTTTGTCACGTGCTTCCTCATCACCATGGCTAACGTAACACTAGCAAGCATGCCGCGGCCAGCTAGCCTGACCGGCTGCCGACAGTCGGTGGTTTGTTCCCCAGGCCCGCTGAGTCTCTCTCTCTGCTGTACGTTCAGAGAGACTTTATGAACATACATCGGTGTAACGCTGGGTTCTGTTTCTGCAGCCAAATGAAAGCAAACTACTCACTTCTGTTGTGTCCGACGCTTGATTATACAGAGATGCTCTTCACGGTGGTGCACAGCCGAAAGTTGACGCAGCTTGTTGAACACACGGATGAAGAGGCGTTCAGGGCAACTCGTAAACAGGAGGCAGCTGTTTGTTGACCAGAATTTCGCTACTGCCCCTTTTTTTTTCTTTACCTCGGCCCACCCCCAGATCAACAGGAGTGTATCTTCCCCACAGCCCGGTGCTCTACCCGCGTCAAACCACCGAAACAAAAAACGAGACTTCCGGTCACAGCTTTCAAATTAAAACACCGATGGACAAACACTGTAGGAAAAATAAGGAATACATTTAAGGATGTATCTGTTGTAAATTAAGTTACAGTTCAGTTGCAGTTTTTATTACCCCCCCCCCAAAAAAAGTTAATTTCACAGCTTCTATAGCCATATATTGGCCTAAGCAAGATGGCAAAATTAAGGAAGGACTCAATCGCAAACCATATTCCACACAGCTTGAGTGGATGTCTATTAAAAAGTCAATTTTAACTACTAAATACACAAAAAAATTAAACACAAAATGACCAATTTTGTGCTGCTATTTTGGAGGTAAATGTCCCTGATGTCCGGTGTTATTGTGCCTGTCTCGTCTCTGGCAACTTGATGCAGCTGCTTCACTTGTTTTCACCAGGAACGCTGGTGGTGGAAATCGAGCTGTCGCCGAAACTAACTCAGATCTCTTGAGTCACCAATATTAAAGCAGCAAATTTGTCTTGGCGTGACCACTTTTATTGGTTCACTTGCTCTGTAATCGCAGTGCGAATTCACATTGAGATTCAGTAAAAAATTTAATTACCTATTAATTACCTATTAATAACCTATTGATAAAAATCTTATAATAATTTGTATTTGTTTGCTAATCTGTAAAATTGTTTCAGTGTTCTCACAGTAGTCTCCTTGATGTTTTGTTAATAAAACTCGAGTCTAGTGTTGTCTTGTATTTTCTTATGCAACTGTCATTTTGTGACTACTTTTTAGGTGCTGGTCATCTGGTCATCAGCAGTCCAAATATGACATGCTGTCAGTGTGTGATCGTGTGTGCGCGCGCGCGCGCGAGAGAGAGAGAGAGAGGGAGAGCGAGGAGTGTTCCTGGTGGCTCCCGTGATAGAAATAGGCTTTTTGGGAGTCTACTGGTACAGAAAATGGATCCAGGTATTAAGCCCAAGTGCAAAAGCTGGGCTGAAGGATGGTACAGCTACCGGCATTTATTGGGAATCAAGTCGGATGTTGCAATGTCTGGGATACTACACAGATCTCCACTCCAGCCCCAGAAATATTAAATGGTATAGATGACCAAGAGGAACAGTCATGAACAGTCTGATTCTAGTGAAGGAAGGAGGACAGCCCAGCTTTCCTCATCCAGTAGCCTATCACTCAAGAAGGAAAGAAACAAAAACACACAAAAAAAAGAAAAAAAAGGATGGATGCACATAGAGTAAAACCCCAAATTAGTTGTTTTCTTTCCTTCTTTGTTTTGTGGTTTGTTTCTGTGTCTGTAATTGTTAGTGCTGTCTTTGAGGGAGAAGCTCAGATTGCACTGGCCAGGGTTTGTATTCAGCAACATGTGGCTGTCTGGTCAGGAGCAGTGAGGCGGTCTCACTGCAGTCAGCACACCAGGAAAACTGTATCGGATATTACGAGTGGATATTACAATTTTACCATATTATGATTTGCTGCTATGGCAGTGCAACTGAATAAAGTGCCATAACTTGCATTAATAACAAAACTACCCTATCAGCAATAACATAACAGAGGTCAAATAAGACCAAGGTTGTTGCTACTTGTTTCCCCTCCCTGATGTTGGTCCATGTGTGTTTGTCTCCGCTTTTGCTTTACTGAAAATGATTAACATGTTGGAAGTGATTTTTCCATAGACCTTTCACTTGTTCCTCCATCCTCAATTGTGAGAAACTCTGTGAGTTTTCGCTCTGTTTCCCCACCGTGTCTGTGGGAAACATGGAATCAGACATGTCACCTGAGAAAGATGAGTTTGTGGAAAATGTCATTTCACACCTCCAAGATCGAGATATTTGACACTCAAGCTCCCAAGGTTCTTCTGCGTGCATGTCCCAAGCTATTCATGATGACTAATGGAGACCAGGGAATCTTCAAAAAACCTCAAAGGAAAGTCAAAAGAACACTTCAACTGTGGACATCAACATGGTGTCCAAAGAGTCTGGCACTAAACAAGCAGATTCTGCTGCTACCAGCATCATTAAGAACTTTGTCACTACTTACTTTAGAAGTTACTTTATAAGTAGAAGAAGAGGAAGGAAAGTCTGGACACTCAGAGAACTTTCCAAAGTTGGAGACAAGTGTCTGGTCAGCTGCTGTTCAGTTGTACAGTATCCACACAAAACTCATGGATCGACAACCACCAAAAAAGACTGGAGTAAGAGGTCAGGACTTCTCGCAGACTATCTACACCTCCACTCTGCAGACATGCTGAGACCGACTCTAAAATAACCCCTACCATCTATCATTTCAGCTATCCAACTGTGTCCTGAGACAAGAACAGATGAATAATGCAGAGGACTGTAAAGCTGAAGAATCCCTCGCAGCCACCACACTTGTGAATGGTGTCCTTTCTGATTTGGGCAGCATCTCAAGGTGAAAGACCCATTCTCCAGTTCTAGATTACATTGCATGCTGTTTATTCAGCTGTGTGTTCTTCCATGGGGAAATCAGATGATTGCTTAAACTATGACACTTGTGATTCTGTGTCTAATTCACCAAGTGGCAGTTCTGCCTCCACCAGTCATCCTTATGATATCAACAAACAAAGATGCAACTATGATCACATATTTGGCTCATTAAGAGGGTTATGAAGTTAATAGATTTTAGCTATTCATTAAATACACATTTCAATATATTTTGTAAGTGTGGACATCAATATTTTTTGATTCATTATGTCCAAGAGTCTGCACCCAATAGGCTGGATTCAAATGTTTTGAGATGATTTTGATGGCAGCAGGACTGGGCCATGTGCCATGAGGGCCAAGACCATGCAGGTTTTCATTCCAACTCAACACTACAGCAGCTGATTTCACTGATTAGCACACTCCCAGCCAGAGAGGAGGAAGGAAACTAATCAGTGAAATCAGATGGTGTAGCCCCGAGGAACATGAAGCCAGCTTTGTGAATAGAAAATTTTTCACAGCCTCAACGCGATGACACTATACTCATCATCAATGAATATGCCCGCTGTGCTTTAATGACAGACAGATAAGCCTATTCATTTATGAATTTACATCTGCAATTCTCCTCCTGCAATCCTCTCTAGTCTTGGCAGCAGCGTTACTTTTCACTGTCCCAATGTTTCTGTATTGGTTCTTATTTATTCTTTATAATAAATTGTTCTGGGGGGAAGAACATAAATGTTAGCAATCTATTTCTTTCCCACATCTACTTTCAGTCTACTTAATGTGTTGAAATTGTCAGCAGCATGTTTACATAATCCCACAATTATCCATAGTCTATTACTTTTATTGTTATTTTCTAAAAAATTTTATTGCTTCTTTTTATAGTCTAGTTGTATGCTTATATGATATTTCTTTTCCCCCATTTAATCATATTACTTTTGCACTGACCTAATTTCCCCACGGGGATCAATAGTTTCATCTTCTCTCATATATCTCAATAGCTGCTCTGGATCTGTCCATGTTGTAGCCTCTGTTACAAACCCCGCCTCCTTCATGTGAACACGCTCATAGCGGATAGGTAAATCCTGGGCTGACAGAGTGAGTTGATAACCAGCTTTGTGAGACCGGTTATCCTGGATTGCCGCTGTTAGGTTTTGTCAAGCCAGCTATCTCAAAGAAACCCCTGGATTAGGCTTCCTTAGCAGTACAGCCCCCAGGGAAAAGAAACACAAAACAGTTTCAGACTGGATCCTTGGGATCATAACTTGTTATGGCTTCTCAATAAATTTCACTTGCATGCACTTTATTTCCCCAGACTTGCTTATTCCTCTAAAAACAATAGTTGAGCTTCACAGCTCTTACATTCATTTTCATAATATTATGGATGTGTTTGGGGAAATACAAAACCCTGAAAGGCCACTTGCATCTATAATCGGTAACGCTTTATTTTACAGCCTAAAATAACAATGCTGTAGTTACAGGGTAACAAAACAAGAAGTGCGGGAATTAAGGGGTAACAATATTGTAATTATGACGTAATTAGGGGGGACAAAACAAATGTTATTGGTGCTTGTTCCCTGTAGTTATGGAGTAAGTATTTAGACCCTAAATTGTTTTATAAAAGGATTAGGAAGATTTTTATTTTACCTTTTATATTATAAAATTGACATATTTGATATTTAATCTCAACATACTGTATATTACATTCAATAAAGCTCTTGTATGTTCAATTAAGTCTGTTACTGTGTGTTGCAGTTCCATATTTTTTGTGTATGGTATATTGTTACAGAAATGTCACCAAACAGCTGGTCTAGGGTCTCCTCTCCTAGCACCGATTACCAAAGTATTCAGATGGACTTATGCGATTTTCTGTTAAACTGTATTTACCGTGGGGCAACCTTGTACTTACCCTATAATTATGGTGAACAAGAGGGGAACAAGCACTGCTTTATTTTACAGCCCACAAGCACCGATAACATTTATTTTTCCCTGTCCTAATTACGTTATTGTACCCTGTAATTATTTTCAAGTATGCAGTAAATACAAAAATAGTTACACCATAACTACCTTATAAATCTCTCAGAATTACAAAATTGTTACCCCTTAATTCCCGGACTTCTTGTTTTGTTACCCTGCACTAGTACCCCATAATTACAAACTAGTTACACCGTAATTAGCGGGCTGTATAATAATAATAATTTTATGTGTTTTTTTTTTTTTTACAGAAAACAAGTGGTATATTAAAAGCAAAATGGACTCTTAGTGAAAAAACAGCCACATTTAGAATAAATATTGATTATATTGTTAGTAATTGAGGTAAAGAAAATGTTAATGGCCAACATATATTTACAAATTCTGTTACACTTTCACTGCTTTAGGCTAAAGGTTTCCCATAGCTGCAGGAATAAAGGTGTGTTTTTAAGAAATGTGCAAAGACACTATAACAGTAGTGTGCAAATAAATGTATTCAAATAAAAATGATTCAGTTGTTAAATGTGTAAAGTGGATATGAAGATGACAGGAGTTCAGAAGTGGACTGCAGGTGAGAGGGCAGTCAAGCAGGACTTTGGCTCATCTGCTTCTGTTTGGCAGGTCTGTTGGAGCGGCGTCTCTGCTGTTGCAGCCATGTTGTCAGCAGATTTCTTGTTCTTCCCCCGGAATATGTGGGATAGCCAAGAAAAGAAGCCACACTTCTTCTTCTTTGGTTTTGTCGACAGGCTGTCTTTGGCACTGGAACTCTGAGGTCCTGTAGGTTTGACCAGTTGGACGGGTGGAAGTGTCTTTTCCAGGGTCAGACTGGACAGATCCTTGGTGTCCTTTACAGTTTCAACCACAAGACTTGGTGAAGCTTTGACCTCAACCTGGATGGCTGGAGCCTGGGACTCCTGAAACAGGTTGGCTGATTCTTCCTTCAGCAGGTGAATCAGGGAGTATTCAGCAAGAGAGACGGGGAGAGCCTCCTCTGAGGTGGAGTTATTGTCAGGTCCAGCAGAGAGGACAGTGACTTTTGTTCCCTCACAACATTCAGGTTGATGCAGGACGGGGACAGAACTTTCAGCAGCGGCCTCAATCTGTGCACAGGAGTTGACCGTTTCCCTCTTGATGATAAAAGGACATTGTTCGTCCTCCTTCTCCAAGTCCTGGAGGAACAGCATCAGTTTAGAATCAGCTTTTACGATTGGCTCCCATTCATCAAGATGATCTTGAGTAGGAGCATGGTGTGCAGCGCAGGCAGCCATAAATGTAGAACTCACTGTTGAGGAAGCAGAGATGTGCTTTTCACCAAGTTCCTCCTCCTCCAGGAGGACTGAGAGGAACTGCATCAGTTGAGAATCACTGCTGACTAATGGTTCCCATTTGTCCAGCTGGTCCAGAGTCAGCCCATGCTGTGAGGAGCAGTCAACTACAAATCTAGAGAGATGTGATGAAGCATAGAGGAGCTCCTCACCAAATCCCCCCTTCTCCAAGTCAAAGTGGGATTTGACCAGTGGCTCCCACTCATCCAGGCAGCCCAGAGTGGATCCACAGGGTGAGCAGCAGTCAGACACAAATCCAGATGTGTCACCTGGGGGAGCATAGAGGTATCTCTTTCCAACTGCCTCCAGGTGGCAGTCATCGTCAAAACCAAAGGAGGAGTGCTGAAGCAGCCTCAATCTCTCAATGATTTTGAAGTCATCAGTCATTTGAGCCTCATGGGATGGAGCCTCAACAAGGCGGAGCAGGTTGGATTGAGCCTCAACATGCTGAGCTGGGTGGATGGATGCTCCAGCATTACCTAACACTGTGTCTTCAGTCATGAGAGGAGACTCTTTCTCTGTGGGAGGAAGGTCTCCTTTGTCCATATCCAAGAGAAGTTTGTATGCTGATGAAGCTGCGCTGGCTATTGGTTCCCATATATTGAGGCTCTCAAATCCACAAGCAGGTTTGGAGCTGAGACCAACAGCAGACTGAGGTGAAAGGTCACAGTCGAGCTCAGCAGGCACTCCAGAGAAACTAGAGGCTTCAGCATAAAGGTATTGCTCCTTATTCAGGACTTTCGCAAACATGCAGTTGATGTTTTCATGGCGATCGTCATTAAGGGCATTGAATCGAACGAAAGAAATGCAATGGCAACATCTTAATAATCAAATAACCATAAGGCCACCTGATGTAGCTTCATTCAAGGTCAACATGCTTCATCATAGCCTTTCATCATAGTTTTGTTTCAACAACAAATCTAACTGCGAATTTACAATGTAAATCAAACTAAGGAAGAACTGGACACAAAATATGCAAATGCTTCAACACAAACAACTAGTCTATCCTGACTGTCTGTCTCTTGTTTGTCTGTACAGCAAAATCCTCTGTACTAATCTTTTTCTGTTAAATAATAAAATTATAAATACATGTGGCTTACCAAGATGGAAATCACTCTCCATGTTTTCCTTTCTAAAAGGCAGATGTTGTTGATATTTCTCCAAATGAATGCAACGTGAGTTTTCTGTCTCAATGTGCAGGTGAACACCGATCAGAGATGAAACTGTGAGTCTGTTTGTGTTCAGGTCAATCGCTCCTTTATGACACTGACATTCTAAATTCTATCAACTCTGCTGCATTCTGTCCAGCTGCATTATGATTCATCAGATGAAGCTCAGGCCCCAGTAAACTTTGATGACAGAGATGTCTCACTTCATACACGGTTTATAAACTACACATGATTAAAAAACACAACAGGTGTGTAACATCGGCCTCTCTGATCCTGAATCAAATACACAATACTCACCTAGACTCCCAATCTTCAGCCTGTTCTGACTTCAGCTTCTTCAGTGTCTGCCTCTCTACCAGTCTGTGACACATGGGACAAGGAATAGCTGTACAGGAAAAGGCGGTTTGCCCAAAATATTTGTTTCCATATGTTTAAACAGAGATGCTCTCACACAGCTGTAGAGTTGGTATGAAAAGGGAAGGCAAATACTATAAGACCATAACCATTGGTGTAACTGAAACTAAACGGATTTTAAAGACTAAACTCCTTTAGTCTGTCTCTATCCCACAAATGGATACTCAAAACATTTGAGTTGTGCACAGTTACACACATATCAAATTATACATACTCATGTAAGCAAAAAGTGTGTCAAACTAACAACTTTGAAGAAGTAGTTCAACTGCACTTGGATGACGTTTTGAAAAATGACATCAGTCTGGAGTTTCAGATAGCCTACTGTAACCATGCCTATCAGCATCAACGTCTGGAAACAAGGCAGACTGTTCAGTATAGTAACACCCCACCCAACACACTCACGGGTACACACACACACCCCTCTCTCAAAGACACACACACGTCTTACAGGCTTACTCTTTACTGTAGTCTGCTTGTATGATTTGGGTCTGGACTGAATATGCCAGTTTCTCTACTGGATAGACACTTACTGTGTTTTCTTTGACCGGTAATAAATTGCCATTATCACCTTCACCTAGCAGTATGTTACACATTTTAGTAAGGTTTAGGGTGGGATGGGGAAAGGGGCAGGGGGTGGCGGGACACTGGCTGAGGGTGGCGTTCTTCATAAATTGACAGTAACAAGGAAATCTAAAAACATATTAGCCACACACTCAGGTGAAGGCCCTCAACCGAAACACACAAGTGGCTAATATGTTTTTAGATTGTTGGAATGCCACCTTAATAAAGCCATATTTCATTTTTTTACTGAGGTAGAGTGCCTGGGTTTTTCCTTCATGATTTTGTATTCAGAGCTCCGTCCAATGAGCAGCTTCCCAATACTTTACTCCTCCGGACATTGTGTCCTGTTTAAATTGTGAATTGGAAAGTACAGAGCATTTCAGGATGTATGTGTATACAAGTTTAATATTTGAAAAAGCTTTAGTACAGAATTTAAATACAATTCAATATTTTGAAAAATTGGATAAACAAGGCTCTACCATGGAAGTATCTACATTACAACATGGAAAACACCCAAATATCCAGCAAAACCTGCAATTATCTTGCTCCAGGATGTAGTTCTAGCCGAATGGGCTGCTTAAAATTCACATTTTAGTTTGTTAACATGGCCAATGTCAGCCACGGTCTTGTGAGGACTGATGTGCCTCATGAGGACAACTACTGGTCAGTCTGGACTGCCTGGTTCCATCTGTCTGCCACAGCCTGTGTTCCCACTCTTGTGCTGGATGGTGGACATTCACTGCTGTGTCATCTTGGCTGCTTCAGCTTTGATCAGTGAAATGAGTTCTAGGTTAATTAGAAACACAAAGCGAAGACCTGCAATCTGAAGAGACAGATGTATTGTTAGAGCCATGTCTCTTATCATCACTCAAATGTATAATGATTATTGTTTTTTTTAAATCATATCCCACTGTATCGGCACTCTCCACACACCTCCACCACAGAGTTGTTGTTTAGTTTCCACTTGTTGCCTGACAGAACTGGTCTGCCATCTATATAGATGGGTCGTCTGCCCTCATTGGCAATGAAGAAGTCTCCATTGTTCTTCAGTTTAATAATCCCTGCAAATCAATGTATGAACATAGATTTTTAATTTACATCAGATGCAGGCAGATGCTCATAACATGATGAATATAGTCTGTTTAAAACCATCAAAAGGCCTTGATATTTTGAGATATAACATTGGTCACACACACACAAGCTTGTTCCTGTATAACATATTTTCTGTTTTTTTCCCAAACAGAATACTGTGAAGGAGCAGTGATGAAACACTAAGTGTCTGTTCTAAGTATGTTGCCAGCCACTCATAATAGATTAAAAGACGCTTCCACCTTCTGGTGCTTTCTTTTAAGATCCCATAGGAAACTTTTGTAAATCTTTTTCATTTCTTCTGTTCAAATTTTATCTAGAAATTTAACATCATTTTAACATCATGTTAACATCATCATACATTAGCATCAGTTGTCCCAGTGCATATATTTTGTATTTCAGCTACAATATTTATCCTTAGTTTGCATAAGCCTGCACCTTTCAGATGTCACACAGTTGTGTTTACGTTATCACTGCATTTCTTGCACTCTTGGCCACACCACAAATGAGGTGACTGACAAAAATCCAACAGATGAGGTAACCATTAGGCTATCTAAATAACATCAAAATACACTTAAAAAAAATCCAAGTGTAATGTGCTCAAATGTTCCCATCACTGATGGGAACATTTGGAAATTGGATATATAGCATTGCTTCCCTTTCCCATTCTCCCAATTGCTGTCAGTAACAGCAGTAAATTATTTGAAAAGCATTTTGCAGGTATAATGTTACTGCAAGATAATAGTTAAGTCACCTTGTTTCCTAGATATTTTCCAGGCAGGCCCTTCTAGTGACAGATCTACATCTATCTGTTTGTCCTTGGTTGCCCTGCCCAAGGTAATCTGTGGGAACACGGATAGAAAGACATCATGATGAAGAAAAAAAAAAAAAAAAACCTTCACAGAATAAGAAATTCCTTCCAAAAAAGTCCTATTTCTGCTCACAAACGGCACCTCAGCAGTGTTGCTCTGTACCAACTGTTTCTGAATGACATGACTTACCTCTCGGGATCTCATGAGGTAGCGTACCATTCGTCCTCTTAGTGCTGCTAGTGTCTGGTTGTCAAAGTCTGGCAAGTTCATCCCTGGTGACACGGACACACACACACACACAAATGTTTCACCAACATGGATTCCGCAAAACCAATACAGCCAAAAAACTGCTCTCTGCCCGTCCTTAGTGAGTGAAAGTCTACCTACCTGTAATGCTGTCCACAAGGACCTGCCAACGTGGCAACTCCTGCTCTAATTGTCTAATCTCTCTTTTCTGGTGACGATCGGAAATCATCAGCTCTGAAGGGGAGGATGGGGAA
This sequence comes from Centroberyx gerrardi, assembly GCF_048128805.1. Taxonomy (NCBI): domain Eukaryota; kingdom Metazoa; phylum Chordata; class Actinopteri; order Beryciformes; family Berycidae; genus Centroberyx; species Centroberyx gerrardi. Next base: position 22,077,446 of record NC_136001.1, on the reverse strand, counting down.
AACAGGGTGTAAAGAGGTATATGTAAACAATAAATATTTTATTTTATTTTATTTTTGCAAGTTAAAGCTGCATTCTTATCTCAGTCCTGCAAGTGAAATTTCATGCAATGTGTTTGTTTACAATCTAGATTGCTTACCGTGCTCCAACACCTCATCTCTGCTCTCCCTAGGTAAAGAGAAACAGAGTAACTGATGAGCACTAGAAATTCATGGATGTATTGCAGTGAGAATATGAAAAATCATTTATTCGTATTATCCTTCCATACTTTAACTTTGCATCATCAACCATCTGCTCAGCATCAGAGAAGTTGAGGACCTGGTCACCTTTGGGGAGAGGCTGGACTGCAACACATAAGCAGAACAAACAAGATTGTTTCAAATATGGAGCTGCTACAATCATCGCTACCTTTAAGAAAACAACATCCAGGGCTCCCACATATTTCACACTAATAAAATTATATGACACCGTGCCTATTCAATGAAGTGTAACGCAATTTCCATGCCTAATATTTGTCAAATGTTACATTTTTTGTTCATTTGCAATGTCCCAGCTCTTGGCATATTTGACATTTTCAATACTCAATACAATTATTCAGTGGGACTCAGTCAGCTGCCAAGCTCTGACATTATCTGCTTCCTGGAGTGTGTGGTCTCTCAGCATTCCAGCTTTCTTTTATTTTTTTTTTTATTGATTTCAAATAGGACAAATTATTTCTTAAAAGTGATATGTGCAAAATGTATGATTTTCATACAACTAGAAAGAAAATAAAATTTAGTGAGTGAAGTCACTATAGATTACCAGGATGGTCATGTTGGTGGCTCACTGCTCAAGAACCCCCTTAACAGATGTATCTTTTATATTTAAATCTATATGCCTAAATGTTAAAGCAAAATTAACCTTTGCCTGATGTTTTGAGTATTATGCTAGTTAGCTTGACTCTCTGTGTGGCCAGGTCAACTCACCACTCTGGTCGTCTAGAAGGTAGTATTGCTTGAGCAGCTGCCAGTGCACCAGCAGGCTCTTGGGGGTGCGAGAAGGGTGAAACACACTGGGGTGCTTGTTCAGGAGCTCCTGGAACACCTCCAGTTTGGGCTGACTAGTCTATTCAATGAGAAACATGAAATCTCTTGTTATTACATACACAGCAACCAAATGCATACATTAAAAGGTATGTTGTATGTCATGAGCTGGTAAAAAACCATTCAACTGCTTATTTTGGAAAGAATCACTGCACAGTGTAAGTATTTCATTTAGAGGTTGAACATTTGACCGAATAATAACAGCTGAATAGAGTTTTTAAAAACAATTCCTAATGGATGGATATGCCTTATAGCGTTGAAAATAATAATAAATAATAGTGAACCCTGATGATTTGTATTGAGTGCTTTTGTGTGGGACTGAACTGGGAGAAGCTGAGGTTGGTTCTATGTTCTAGATATTAGATATGAAAGTTATTTTGAAGAAAACATAAATTACAAATTTTTTCTGAACAGAAAATTTTAAGGTGACAGTCTTAAATGTGCTAACCAAATCCTTAATCCATTAATTTCTCGACATGACGTTTCTGCCAGCCACTAAAAACTGACAGAAATTAGTCATTTATTCTACCACTATTATAGTATATGTATTATTAAACTAGGAATTCAATGAATTTATCAAGCATTAATGTAACATGACAATAATGTTTAAAAAATGTTTAAAAAAACAAAACAATGTATTTATAAATTCCAAAGTATAAGCATATTTTATATTTCATTCAGTGTCTTAAACCTATGATTGCTTAAAAAAAAAAGTCTGCGTGATGCAAGTTGGCTCCCCCCCCCCCCCACTGACCATTATTGACCATTCGTCAATAATTTGCCTTGTCAGGTTAGATAAGTTTATGTCAAATAATATCCCAATATAAATCCTCAAATTCACTTACAGAACCAATCTTAGCCAACAGCGCCTCCTCCGCCTGACTGAAGAGAGCTTTGCTCTGGATCGCAGCGATGGCCTCTGGATGGAGCTGTCGCATGGCCTGCCATGCCAGCCTTAAACAGACATACAATTGTGAGAAGGCGTTCAACAAAGTGTTGTGAGGGTAGTGAGAGAGGTGTAAGGAAAGAGAGAAATATACAGATGCAGGGGGAAAGGGAAGCTGCTGCCGTAATGGTTTCTTACTTTGAGATGACAGGATCATAGAGGAGAGCGTACCACCTCTCTTTAATCTCCCGCAAGGTGAAACGACAGCTGAACTTGACCCCCAAATGAACAGAGGTTAGGTCTGTGGTCTGGAGACAGACAGACAGACAGACAGACAGACAGACACACCTTAGTCCACATTAATTTAAATATATTTTAACTAATCTGTTTAACACTTCTTGCTAGACAGTTATCAGTGGACACAGCCCTTACTGATGCTTCATCAAATCATGAACTGACAACAGATTCATACAAGCAAACTAATCTTTGCATTAATTATTGCCCCATGTCTGTCTTTCTTAACAGTGATCTTCATTCTTATGCTACTCACCTGCAACACTGCATTTATAAGCAGTAGGTCATCAGTAGATTTCCACCGGCCCAGGTCTTTTGTGATTTGTAGAGGCTGCTTGCTTTTCTTCACCCTTTTGGTGATAGGTGCAGGAGCTATCACCATGGTGAGTGGCGGTGTGAGGGCAGTGCTGGATTTTGCCACCTGACAGAGGAGTGTGAAGGTAGAAGAGTTAGCCATCAAATCTATACAAGTTCTGTCTCAGCCAGTATGCGATCCTTTGGGAATCCATGTATTTCAATGCTCCTCTGTACCTTTTTTTTCTCGTTGGATGAAGGCTCACTCCCTGAGCAGCGGACTGGCTCTATGACCGGTGGGCCTTTGACTCTACTGGATGACTTGACCAGACTGCTTTCCACCAGCTCATCATCAAACTTCTTCCTCTTTATTGACCTGAGGACATTATTGTGTCAAAGTTTACACAGCAATTCTTTATACATTTAACAGTAGCTGATGCACTACAGAAATACTACATCAAATAGCTTGAGCAGACACGAACAGAAATATGTCTATTTCCTTTTATGCACAGTACAGTAAACAAAGGTATCAATCAAACCTGGAGGAACTTCTGCGTTTGGGAACACCACCACCAAAAGCTTGTGTTGCTGTCCTTTTCACATCTTTTATTCCCAGTGACTCCTCGTCCTCTGACCGACTCTGAGCACCAGCTACTGCCATGGGCGTACCAACCACAGGTGCACCTGCCTGCATCTGTTCATTGACAGCATGAAACACATAGCTCAATATAAGTAAATTTAAGATTTCTCAGAGTAGCAAACTCAAGACATGCAGTGAGTTTAGATATAATTTCTACTACTTATATTATGAAGCTGTCATTTAATTCATAGTTTATTTTTCTCTGGAGTACAAGCTTTTGCTGGCTTCAGGCTGCCCATGATTATTGCAATCCAGGGTAATTTTTGGCTTTTGGGAATGCGTAGTTGGCAGCATAGGTTGGGGGCGATTGGTCTGAAGAAATTAGGAGCATTACACATTGACGTGCAGTTTCCCTTTAGGTACTCAAAAAATACATTTTAGGGGCGCACCTTAAAGGTTACTATGCACGGAAAACCCTGCACTCGCCAGTGTTATTAGAACTCACGCAATCCCTTTATCATAAACAGATTAGTTAACTTATCTTAATGGTATTTCTACTCAACTAAAGGTACAAATAACCCGACGGAATTGATTAAATCCCTCCACATTTTTACTTTACGATTCTGTGCATGTTAGCTCGCTTCAGGTGGCTAGGCAGGCATCCTTTTGTTTACACGAGTCAGGAGCAGAGGCTGGCTAACTAACTTACCTTTGTTTACATGTAGCGTCAAGGCCTTTCAGGGTAGATGATCGGTATGAAGTAACGTTAGCTAGCTTTAATAGCTGATGTTTAAGGCGGGATGAATACAATTACTAACGTTAGCGAACAAGCTAGCCAAAGATAATGTTATATTCTGCGTTTTGATAGGGTTTTTGGCTAGTCAATGTTAGTGTATCCTTCTCAAAATAACGTTAGTTAGCTAGCTAGCATTAGCCAACTCTACATTTCTTCGATGGTTAACGTTAGCTAGCCACTATTATGCTAATTAACGTTACGTCTTGCGACTCACCTTTCCGTATTACTTTCCTCAGTTTTAGTAGCTGATCCGTTACTTTGAGTCTGAGTGCCCTATTTATGACGTTTGAATGTTATGTTACTATCAATACAACGGTTAACGTTACCTGAGCTAAATGGTTTAGCTACATGGCTAACTGGCTACATACATATCTTTATGCCTACAAGCTGCTAACCTTAGCTTCTCTGCCATTCTTTCTTCTTCTGCCTCTTATTTACAAATGGCAGTAGGTATCCAACGTTAAAATGCATTACCGCCCCCTACTGCTTCTTACGGTGGGTTGGTCCTCCCATAAAAACTAACCAAATCTTACAGCATGTGCTGTTAGCACTTTTGAATATTATATATATATATAAAAAAATCCTAAACAACCAACCTAACCAAATAAACTAGTTACAAATATTCAACTGATTCTCCCCAGTGCAGACTCAATTCATGTATATTGAACCTGTGAGGTGATTCATTGTGAATGGCCTCCTCTCCCATTTCTATCCATACCACTCTTCTTGCCATTTCTGCATTGCATAAATCTCACCTGAACATCAAACTGAGTTAGTCTTGATCCTGAGGCATCAATCTGTATCCTGAAGAAACCTCAAGTAAGTCATACAATAAATCCTGGCAACTGTTCAAGTTGAAAGATCTCTACCAATGAACTATTGAGCATGAATCTGAACATAATTAAAGCATTACAAGGTTTCACCTCTTCCATCTGTCCACTGGTATGCTGTCAATACTGCAAACTCTGTAAAACGTGCACTGTATTCTTTGGGACTATACAGTAGCAGATCTGCTTATATTGTCTGGATATGTTGTCAATGTATTCTGTTTCAACATGATTACAGAAAGCAGTCAATTTCACATCTGTCCCTCCCTTTTAGTTCCAACATGAAAAAGTGAACTCAGGAGCATTTCATGTTCCCACACCTGTACAGCTCTTTTAATAGGGCAAATATCCGTGTGCCCCTGTAGATTAGCTCAGTAAATGGCAGCCAAATGTTTTCTTTCTTTTATTTTCTTTGAATCTGCAATGGTATTTCTCATTTTGTTCCTGTAGAAATAGCTACAGGAACAAAATGAGAAATACCAACAGCTCACCGACATGATTTCAGAGCTTGTGCTTGTACAATGTCCAGCTTCCTCAGCAATTTTTTTGTTACACTGCCATACTCAAATACAGAATGAAGCAATCTTCTAGCTGCTTTTTTCAGCATCTCTATTCTCTTCTTTTTTCTTAACTTTTTTCGTAACTTCCCGTTTATTACCATTGCACTAAAAGGGAAAATCTTTGTTTCATCCAGATATACTGATCTCCGTTCTCGACACATTGACAACCTGTTCTCTTGTGGCTTGAATTCCAGCAACATCTTCAAACCTTCGAATCTTCTCTCAGCTTCAGCACAAGGCCCTCTTCTCTCTTCTTATCTTTTCCACCTTGCTCTTTGCATTGTGATTCCCTTGACGTCGTAGACACGTTGCCTGCTGTTATATCTTGCAGGCATGCGCAAGCCAATGAGGCTAGAAGAAGACTTTCGGCAGGGCTTGAAGTGTTATGAAGGCGCTGATCTGATTTCTCTGACCTTGGGAATTTTATCCTACAGTTGTGAACAAGTCTCTAATGTGTGATGCCAAGAAAGAACATTTTCTGTTTGACAGCGAATGAGATGAGGATAATTTTCTGAGGATATATCGACACATTTTCTAGTGTAGAACTGTCAGGACTACATTGAAATTAATCTAATTTGAATGTAAATGCTCCAACAAAAGTCCACAAAGTCAGCATCCCATTCATAGTCAAACAGGTATCTATGGATAATGACTTAGGAGATAGCTGTTCATATTCTCAGATATTGATTGTGTTAAAGTTGATTGAAATAACATGCAAATTCTGTTTAAAGTGGCTCTTTACTTTCAGGTTAACGGAAGCTGTTTGGAAGAGCGTTAGAAGTGAAGTGCGTGGCAGTGGAGTGGCTTGCTGTTGCAAATCATCGACCCACAGCAGTGCACTGTAACACGTACTGCGCTGGCCTCCTGGTCACGTCCCACAGGAACCATGATACTCAGCAATGTATTTCTTAGAAATCACTGCCTACGTGTCTAAATATTGGTTGTTCACCAGCCACAAATTAACTACAGTGCCAAACTATGGTTTGATCTGATAGATCTGATCTGATAAAGTGTAACCAGAATTCAAATTCTGAATCATGGCAGAGGGGGAAATTTATTTTAATGAGACAAGTGGACTGTACATTAACACAAAAGAAACAGTTGATCAAATTGATATAAACTGGATTCTCTTTAGTTAGGCAAAATACCATCAAAATATAGGAAATGGACCCGCTTTAAGCCTTTTGATGACATGTACAGTAACAGTTTCAAAATGTGTTAAATTAGAATAAATACAGAATTCAGATACTGAAGTTTACTAAGTTTACAAAATGGTACTGTAACATTACATATAGGTTGCAGATATTATACAATTTAAAGATAGATAAATAAATACAGCAACTTGCATTGTGCTGTCCATATAAACATTTAAAGACAATAAAGACAGATTTACAAGGCCTGAGTGCAGAATAGCTTAAGTTTGGGATTTTGAACAGTGGCACCATGCATTCCTGAACAGGAACATTTTCAACAGCTGCCATTCTTGTGGAGATTTCAAAAAGAACCCATCACGTTAGCACCTTTCTAAAACTTTATCACCATAAGCACCAATACATTGAACACCATGACTACATAACGCTTTCATAAGACCTCAGTAAGAGCTAGAGATATTTGGAAACTGCAGATCTGTGACTCTCTCAGAATGCTAAATTATAGCATAATATGTATCTCAGACTTGGGGAGACATATAGCCTTTCTAGTAAATTGGAGTAAGATATACAGAAATACTGACTGAATAATGAATATTGCATGATCAGGACAATTATTTGGAAATTGCTGATACATATATGCAGTTGAGAGTGTGGTAGACCATGTTAATATTATGAACACAGTATCAACAATATAAGGTAGCAGTAGGGTCTCTCCAGGTGATCCAGCCCAATGCGAACCAAATTTGTAAAATAATGTGCAAGTGCCCATGTAATTGGTTATGACCAGATTCAGAAAAAAATCAGCTCCACATGTTCCTTCAAATGCCATGTAAAGTAATATGGTCTGACCCACTTGAAGTTTAAAGTAAAAGTTCAAGTCCTGCATTAAGACTATCTGCTGCTATATATTTGAAGAGATAATTGGTTTACTGTTGGCCTCTGTGCAAATAAGCGCTGAATAAGAATAGTGAATTTGTTCAAAAAGACAGTGTTGAAAATCGGAGTTACACTGTTCCCATTGGACTGGCTGAGTGATGAGTAGTCACTCCTCATCCTTCTTCCATTTGTTCTTGTCCCCATGTCAGCCTCGACAAACTAGGTTGCAGGTGTGGAGGGCTTTGGTGTTTGTTGTGTGGGAGGTTGAAGGTCTGCTCTGACACGATCCGCTGCATGCGACAGGCGCACAGTTCCTGTGATAACCCCAACTTCCAGTGCTCTCTGCTTCTGAGAGATTCTCGTTCACGCTCACATAACTGAGCAGCTCAGGAGAGTAGGTCATCGTTCAATAAACTGGAGGCTAATGACATTTTCAGGAACTAGAAGCGTTCGGGTCATGGGCTTCACTGCACCCCCTTCTGGGTCCGGCTTCACGTCAAACTCGAGTAGAATCTGATGAGACCAGGAAAAGAGTATAGATTTACATCAGGGTGATTAAAATAAAGAGTCAATTCCCATTTTGTTGTAATAAATGTTTGTTAGTGACTCCCTGGATTATGTAATCAAATTAGATAATTAGAAATTAGATAGGCACAAATAAGATTTCTTTCTGATGAGCCCTGACTGCATTTACATGCACACAATAATCTAAATATTACTTGTGTTTTGATTACGAAAATAATTCAATTAATATGTGTACATGCGTAGCAGTAGAATGTTCTGTCAACACGATTAAAACGATTAAACGATTCATGTGCCTCCATCACTACACTGCATAAAACTATTTCTTAGCTGTTTACTTACTTTTTATATGCAAATGGCTGCCTATAACTAATAGAAAACAGTTCTAATTTTCAAAAGTTAATTATGTAGTTACTGTCGAATATAAGCAATGAATCTATCTTCATCATGCACTGTAACTGTAATGTAAATGTAACTGGATTTACATCCTTTTTTCTAACAAGCCTGTTTGCAACAGAGTTTTTTTTTCTACCTAGGTACTTGCTACCTGTGCTTAGGCTCTTTATCCACTCAAACCTTTCCCAACCTCCTGTAGTGTTGTTTTGATTGGTGCCAAAAAGCACAAACCTGTCAATTGTACGCTCCTAAAATCTCTTGATACAATGATGCATTAAAGTGTGAAAGAGGGTTAACTGATATTGCAGTATCCCTTTTCTTTATCAGTATGAGTAGCCACGACTAACACCTGCAAACACACTGATATGGTACCCATCACTGCCACAATTGTAATACTATTGCATTTGGCAAATGGATAGGCCTAGACTAAAAACACTCTTGGGTCCTAGTATTCTAAAAGCTAATCAATAATCAACAACAAATGAATAACCCTGGTCAGGATTATATTTTCTGACTAATCGGCCCAACACTGTCCATATGTAACCCCTTAAAACAGGAAAGGAGGTCAAGCCTAGTCAACTCACCCTGGCAAGTGCAAGGTAGAGCTCCAGCTCAGCGATGCGGCGGCCTATGCAGCTGCGTTTGCCCACCCCGAAGGGCACAGAGGCATACGGGTGATGACCCTGGTCCCTGCTGAGCCAGCGCTGGGGCTGGAATTCATCTGGATTTGGAAACACTGCTGGATCCCGTGACGTCGCAAAGTGGCACAGAGTAATCAGAGTCTGGATGGAAAGATTTTACTGTCAGCTATCTGTTGTATTGAAAAGGTGAATCATTAACAGTTGTATACCCATTCAGCACAATAAGGATGTCTTTTTTTGAGAGAGTGGGAAGTCAACCCACCTCAGTATTTTATTTTAAAAAGAGAATTCAGTGTGGGCATGAGCCAGGTTTGAATCCATAAATGGATGATTTCTCAAGAAAGTGCACTAGTTCACTCAGCCACGAGGGGCATCTTGAATGAATTTTAGATGAAGTAAGATATACTCACATTTTTAGGGATGAGGTAGCCTCCAACCTGGATGTCTTTCTCTGTAATGACCCGAGCATTGGCTGGAATAACAGGATACAATCTGCAAAACCAAAGCTCAATAATGTAAGTTCCACTAGCATCTCTCAGCGAATACTGAAATAAAAAAAATAACTGCAACCTATTGAATTATACCTGAGCACTTCCTTGACTGTGGCCTTCATGAGAGGCATGCGGGCCACATCTGCTGCCTCAGGTATGCTACGACCCTCCAGCACAGTCAACACCTCGTCCCGAAGCGAGGCCTGCACCTCAGGGTGACGGGACAGCTCGTACAACGACCAGGACATTGTGCTGGAGATCTGAAAACACACAGAGCACAGAACAGGGTAAGGGGTGAGTGGGACTGAGAGAAGATTCAAACAAAGTCACTGTACCAGCAGATGGAGGGAAGACTGAGCTTCAGCTTATTCTGACTGGGGAAAGTCAGCCTTAATATAAAGTGAAGAGATCCCTGTATAAAACAACGGATGCATCTTTATTAGGACTGTATCAGGTACATTAAACATCTGTTAAAGGGACGTTTTGCATATGGTGCCCGTGCAAGAGTATGGATCCACTATAAACCAGGATACACATTCACATACAGGACTCTGAACGCTTGTGGTTGCTCTATAGACAACTATCTAGGGCAAGACCGCAAATGGACGAAAACTGAGATGAATAAGCGGAAGGAGGGGTCATTCTTACCGTGTCGACCCCCGCCAGAAGAAGCTCTGTGACATTGCTGTAGACTGTCTTCATGGGCAGGCCCGTCCGCGACAAGAAGTAGGTGAGATATCGGCCCTCCACCTTCTCTCCACGGGCCAGCTTCTCCGCTTCTTCCCTCAGACGTTGGTCGATGTGGCCTTTAGCTATAGAGGGACAGAGGGCAGGGGTCCATATTACTGATTAGGAACATTTTAACACATCAGTAGCCATCAGTCAAAGGGTTATCCTAATAACCAAATAACCCTAAGGATCTGATGAGGTGCAGGTTTGCATCATAATTGCAAACTGCAAGTTTTACGTTCCGTATTTTAGACCGACTGATTGATTTCATACTGATTATATCACAGACTTGCTAAATCCTTATTACACTTTTGAGTCCTCTTAGGTTCTCTAAAGCTGGGAACACATTACACGAGTATTAGGCGGATTATAGCCATGATTTGGCCATCACGGCTGATTTTCAAGATCAGACTAAGTCCACAGATGATCTTGTAGTGTGTGAGGGTTTAGGACTGTAATCTCTTGCCTTCCGATCCAGTTGGGACCAGCATTATTATTTAAAACATGTTTGGTTTTAACGACTTGAACCTGGACAAGTCTTAATGGACTCCTGTAGTGTGATCGGGTCAGCAACTCAAATCTGGAAAGCATTTTGTGGTCTGTGCTTGAAAAGTGTGGTATACCTACAATTATCAGTAAGTATTTGTCTGTAACAAGGCATAGATTTTGCTACCATTCCCTCTTTTGACACCAAAATCAAGTCATGCAAAACAGAAATAAATACTATATTTAGAAAAAAAACAACTGAATTATTATGAATATAACTATGACACTGTGCAACTCACCAAAGTCAAACATGTAGTCCCAGCACTGACAGAAGGTGTTCCAGGGCTTGGGGAACAGCTGGTGTAACCACCTTGGCATCGCCATAGTAAGAAGCGTCATTACAAACATGGTGTTGATTGACTGGATGAAACGCTCCGTCTCTGCAGGAACAATAGGATCCAGGCAGCCAATTCTGGATTCAAACAACACTGAGGAAATACCTGTCAAGAAAAGGTAAAGGGTAAAGTGAGAAGGTTAGAGAGAGAGAAAGACATAAACATGGGTTGACAGTGAAGATGGGATGCACAAGGAGGTAAAACCACATCTAAGTCTTTTTAAAAAATAACATTTTATTTATCAAGTCTACATTTGGTCCATCGCACGAATATTGGATGCACTGTCAACTACATAACTTAGCTTCTTTACTGATACCATGTAACACGATTTCTGAGTAATGAAGTTGTTAAAGCATTTGAAAATTTAAACAGTTGTCTCTCGCTGCCACTTGGGGCTGCCAAGTTGCCTAGTGCAGCTTTAAGGCCGCAGTTTTTATGTCAACCTACTTTCTCTGATATTTGATGCACAAACTTGTGGTGATATTTGATGCCCCATTTTTCCTGCTTGAATTGTATAGATATGGTCTGTCTGGTGTTTCTTACCTTGCTGATAATGTTAAGTTATTTTTCATATGAGTTGTACAGTTGTGCAGATTGAAAGTCTCTAGTGGTGACTGGCTCAGTTCTGTACAATGGTTAAGTCCCTAACCTAATCCATGTTCTTCCTATTACCTACCTCAACAATTTTTACTCAATTTCTGTACTAATATTAGTTTTGCTTAGTTGCCCTGCAATTGCAAAGCACGACATTTCAAAATTATTGGCACAATAGGACTAAATGTATCCAAGTTTATGGAATTCAGTCAAGTTTGATTAATAATCAAAGCTAAGGCTCAGTTCTTGGACCAATTCCATTTCCCATTCGACAATATGATAACTGGAGCCATGGTAGCATAAATGTTCGAGACCTGGGCATGTGACTGTAAGGTCGCTGGTTTGACTCTGCGGACTGGCTGAGAAAATCTGGGCAAGGAAAATGAATGAGTAATGCTTTCTCATCCCTCAACAGTTACAGTGGCGCTGCCCTTGAGGCAGCTAACCTCCAGTGGAGCTGCTCAGTGGCAGCAGCAGAGGAGCGGGATGAATGAAGGTTAAAGAACTGCATTTACATCCTTATGCAGACAATACCATTATCTATTCTGGTGCAACCTCCATCCATTACAGAGCCACAAGTGATCTGTATCATGGTTTTAGTTCTATTCAACAATTACTAGTTGATCTGAACTGGTATGAAGCCTAAATGAGGAAAAAAATAAGGTATTAAGATAATAAGATATGTTTTACCTGAATCTCCTGTAAAATTTATGTCAATGATCTGCGTAATTGTATTCTGAAAGGAGCCCAGATTGAGAAAGTCTTTGATTACAAATAGCTGGGCATCTAGATCATTAATAAACTGTCCTGTAAAAAACATATTGAAAAGTTAAAAAAAGAGGTAAACTACGCTTTTTGTATGTTAATACAATTTTTTTGATACAAATTGATTTGGTCTTTATGCCACCATTAATTTCTCAGTACTAAATTTATTAGGGCATTATCAATGATATATGCTGGCTTGAACAGATGTGTAAAATGTCAGTGGTTGCAGATAATATCGGTGCGTGAATGTGGCTGGCCCAAATAACCAGTGTTGACATGGTGTGGTACGCCCTGCAGGGATGCATGATGTTGCTGCTCATCAGACAATGTGAAACCTTACCCTCCAGGCCGAAGCGATAGAACTCGCTGGCGATGTCGGTGACGAGGCCTTGGGGATGTCTGCGAAGGCGAAGTTTGGCAATGAGGTCACTGACCACACTGTTCAGGGTTTTATCATAAGCTTCAACTGCCTTCGGCCGCAACATGTGCTTCCCCAGGAGACTCCTCACTGCCTGCCATTCATCCCCCTCACTGGGCACACACACACACACACACACACACACAGAAAAAGTTAGCACATATTTACATACATTTGTGCGTACACTGAAATATTGAAAAAGCCTTGTCCACTATACCTCATTCACATTTAAAAGTACAGCAAAGAACTTGACACCAGACATGTTATACAGTAAGAGACTAAATAATTTAAAGTCTTGTAAGTCTGGCTTCTCATTATCACCCTTTGTGAAATTTTAGACAGGAGTTCAGGTAAGTACCTTACAGTTCTGGTTTTCATATGCCTGACTTTGAGGGAGTTGTCTGGGCGTATGTCTTTATTTAACTGAATGAGGCGAGGTGGACAGAGGTCTGACCATTATCTGACTGACTCATGTGAGTCACCATCTTTAGTTCAAATAGTAGCTAATGTTTTTGTTGTAAGTTATTTCATCAGTAAGGTCACGCTTGAAATTCATATTATGATAAAGTAGAAAGTAGAATTGATGAGGATCAAGGAGCTGAATTACAAATCATGTTATTTTCCGCTCAGTTTGAAACTGTTCTGTGATTTGGGGCTTCTGATGTTAGTTTAGTGTGAGATGAGAGGAGAAGACAGAAGAGTGGAAATGCCTGGAGAGAGGAAAAGTAGAGCTAAGTGCAAAATAAAAGAGGGTGCGGAGGTGACAGCAGAACAACACTCACGATGTTAGGAGTCCATAGTGATGTCCTCTGAGTTTCCTGTAGTCTTTCCAGGAGGAAAGGTCGGAGCGCATGGGGTGCTGGCCCTCCTGCCTCAGTACCTGCTCTATGAGCGCTGGCTCAGCCACATGCACCGTCAGGATGGGACCAAAACTGGCCTTCCACATCGGCCCGTACCGCTGCACGCCTTCCAGCTGGGACAGGAGGAACAAGTTTGTCTTGGTGAAACACTGTAGGCTACAGGATGATTGGCATAATCTTTGGATGCATACTCTTTATTTTGTAGACCGATACATAAATGATGCTGCCCTCAGTTTTTCTAATCTACTAATGATTAGATGGTGACTAATGAATGACTTGCCGGACATAGTTTGGTGTATTGGCAATTCTTGCCAAACAGTAATGTTAAATATGCCTTCCCCCTCCCATGACCTCATATTCTATACTTGACTGATAACTTGATAGCTGAAGGCCAAATTGGTTTACAAGATGTTTAACAGATCTACAGAAACCTAGAAATACTGGAAATTCTTACAAAAATACACATCAATTTATTGACAGAAGACCTCAGGATGATCACTTCTCAAAGGAGTCTCTCCAAAACTTAGCCATTTGGCATTAATCAAAAAATAATAAAACTGGAAATAATTATTCTGTTTCTTCTTTTTAATTACTTTTTATTTCATCTGTTTGTTTATTTGTTTGTTAGCAGAAATGATGGTTTCAGATCAGTATAGTTTTCCTCAACCCTCAGTTTTCTTTTTTAGTTTACTGATGTTTTAACTTACATCAGTTTGATACTACTTACAATGATGCATACTATGAAAAGATTTGACATAAAGATTTAAGTCAGGCTAAAACTGTGGCTAAACTGAATCTGCAGTACGGGAGCTCTCCTTGCACTTCACCCCTGCTGCTAATCTTGGAAACTATCTGCAAAACTTTTTTTCTACCTGTAACTCATGGAGTCGTGACAGCCCCCGTCTGGCAAACAGGTCCCAGGCGAAACTGGAGACCGACGGGCCGGGCATCTCGTCCAGCGTCCTCACTGCCTGCTGCTTGGTCCCCTCCGGACCAGCTGATGCGCCCTCAGCCCACCTCTCCATCCACTTCAGCAGGGGAGAGGCGCTCCGGCCGGACACTTTAAGAGCTTGTTGCAGCATCCTCCTCACATAGATCATGGGTCGGTGGCCGGATGCAGGTCTCTTGGAGGTCGGTGCTCATTTTTTCCCCTCGGCTGGAGGCTCTATTTATAACGCACGACTTGCTAATCGGACCCACAGAGGTAAAGCTGTAAATTTTCTTATTCTAGGCCAATCACGGGTGTATTACAGCCGAAAGCCCCGCCCCGCGTGGATGGGACGGCGAAGGCGTCAACAGTGAGGAAGGTGTGTCCAATCAGAGGGCCGAGGACAGACCATCCCAGAAACAGCACACGTGGAGACCGAGCTAAATAATACATGAATTCTTTGTTACTGTTTCCGGGCTTATCTCTTTTCCTGTAAAGCACTTTGCTCTCTGACAGTCAGTAGCAGACTGACACATTTACGCCAGAATGAGCATGAACTTGTGGATATGATGTCTTGTGTGCTTGAGCTGAGATAAAATACAGCTCACCTTCAAGGCCAATGTTAATGTGGATTCTGTTTATCTAAATAGGGAAAACTTGTCAATAGCCCATCATCATATGGTTTTCACAATTAGTATGGAGCAGGTCCTTTGCACAGCGAGTTGGCTGGAGTTTAGTTTCACCTTCAAATGATTATCCTATTTTAGAAAGAAACCCCCCAAAACAAAACAGAAAAACTACAGGGGGGTAATAGTATTACCATAGGACATAAAAATACCACAAATTATGATGAAGTCATAATTTAGTCACTAATGAGCACCATAGACACACCATAAGTTCCTATGGGAATATCAGAATGACCTTGCATTAGTTGCAGGCCCCTATAGTACAGTGACAAGGAGACTGGGGTTTTATTGTCAACCTAAATTGATGCCAAATAAGCAGAGACTTTTCCAGGCCTGGTGGCATTCATTGTTGGCCTACCTATTACCAAGTCTTTGCTGACTTGGGGGTTTCCTGGCTAGAGAGAAAATCCTGACCTGATTTAATTTGAACTGGAGTCTGTCCAAAGCGCCATGTGTGCGGACTGTGGTGTGAAGTAACCCCAGGCTGTACTCGGAATCTGCTTTCACATTTGCTCTAACTACCTCTCAGATCGCCCAGTTTCACAGAAATATGGCAATGAAGTTGACTGCCTGTATGCAATCTCAGCAGGACCATAAAGATAAACAAAAATTATAGCCCCGGCGAACAATCACCATATATTCCTATTGGGACATGTAGTGTGTGACCTTATCCTGTACTTTACTGTACTTTTTTATCTCTTCTCTATGATGTTCCTATATAGGTCCTTATAGTTTTGCTGTGATGTTTGTGTGGAATCCTTCTAAACTTTATAACTAGGGATCTTTTTGGGAAATAACTAATTACCAATCACTCTAATACCAGGCCTTTCCCCATTTAGAATTAGGAAATATGACTGTATAGGCCCACTAGTCAAATGCTGCAGTTCTATAGGTGTGTATAAAACTGTGTGTAGCCTGTGTCAGACTGAAAGGAAAAGCTTTATGGATTGGCGCCTAAAACTGAGCACAGCAGCATACCAAAGGTTATCCCAAAAACGACGTGTCAGCTTTCTTCGGATGCTTAATCTACTTCCTGATATCAACAATAACAGTGGACCCAGATTACCAGCACATTATTTAGGTTGGAGTAAACCACTGGCCTGTGAGGCTGAGTCAGTCATGAAGAGACAGCACGGTGTTTTATGGAGTGGAACAGTGAGTAAGCAAAATCAATTCCACAGAGGATTCTTCTCACTGCAGCATCACATGTCCGCCCCGGCCCGCTGTATGGGTTAAAGGGTTACTTTTGACATAATACATGTTTTTGTTGTGTCATGGGCCACTTGGGATTATGGGATCTTGTGCATAACACTTTTACAAACAGACCTTGTGTTTTGGGAAAATTACTGTTTTTTGACTTTGGCTGAGCTCACGTGTCGGCACGCTACAAAGGCGCAAAAGCATGGAGCGCTTGATTTATTTTGCCGGGGGGAGGGGGGGGGAGTAAATATGAGAAATGTGGAAACCCTGGAAGCAGTTAAAAGTGTAAATAAAACATTAATGATGCAAAATTGGGAAGCATACAAGAATACTATGAATAAGTAAGCATTGTTGCTACATGTGATGAACTGAGAGAAAGATTGAAAGAGATTCACACAGACCCGCTGGTATACATTAATGCCCAGAATCAGACACTGTAATGCTGTCAATGGTCAAGGCAAGCTATGGCTGCAACTGTCTGTAGGAGTTTTTGTCACACCAGGTAGGTGAAATAAAATAAAATAAAATAAAATATTTCAAGAAATTCAAGAAATTCCATCCAATGCTTAGAGGTCAGAGGTGCAGAAACAGGCTGTATTTTAAGAAAAACAAGCAAGCACAAGTTACATTACTTATAACACAGGGAAGGTGCAAGAAAACTGAACAAGTGACAGAAGCATGACCAAGACAGCAGCAGTGAAGGTTGTGATATAACAGGGTTAGATCAGTTTGCACAACGATCATGCACAATAAGTCGATGAACATGAGCTCGATGAAAAGTCTCGGGTCGTGGGGAGCTGCAGCTGGAACGAATGAAGGGAAGAGAGTTATTGCAAGAGCACTTTAAAGCACTGCAGACCCCTCAGATCTGAGCTCTCTACTTACTTGACCTGGACACGTGAAGCAGACTCCTTTTATGGAAACCACAAAACAAATTGTAATGCGGAGTTATGAGTTATGAGGATGAAAGCTCAACATAGGGCAAAGATCAAACCCAATGTGTCAGAAAGAGGTCTATACACGAGACATGTACACGAGACTTCTACAACATCCGAGCATTGCATGGTCAAATGATCACTCAATGGAAGATGTACAGTTATCTTCCAGTGTGAAAGATAACCAGTGACCTCTGAAATTTACATTAGCACACAAACAACTTTTACACAACGGCTTCTTCAGCGATGGTTTCATGAAACTTTAGTTGCACTCTTACGCAACACATTGCAAACAAATCACTCCCAAGATTTACCGTTTAACAAATTTAAAAGATCGAACCACATCCTCAGCCTGGCACAGCGACTCAGATGCTCATCTTCAGCCTCCCTCCTTGTTCAGCACATTGGTTTTAAGACCACACAAGACGCCGACACAAACAAAACTCTCTCCAAAACCAGACGTTTTAATTAATCTGGCTCTGCCGGAGAAAAGGGGATTAATATTGATTATGAAAAACATAATATGAAATCCTGTGAAAGAATGGTCTCTTTGTGCTGCGGTGCGGTGCGAACTGATGTGGCCCAGTTGTAGATCATGCTATGGAGCGCGGCGGGGAAAGCCTGAGAGGTCTTTCCCTCTACTGTATTGGCCCAGTGCCCAGAAGGGAGGCTGCTACTCCCAGACTAGTGTGTTAAAGTTCATGGCTGCAGTCTGCCTGTCTGGGTGGTATTAGGAGAGCGTCTCTGCATGTGTGTGTGTGTATGTATGCACCTAAATGTGCACATGAATGAGAAGTACCTAAGTCCGGGGGCGTGTTTACTGTTTTCCCTCACTCAGCAGGATGGTGAGAATGGCATATTTAGCCCCCTTGCTCTGCCTCTGCTGCTTGAATGGCCATGCTTGTTACACGGTCACCCACACATGTCAAATAATCACACAAAGAGTGACCTCATACACTGTAAGAGGAGAGTGACTCAACATTGTGAGTGTTTTAATCCCCGAGTGCATATTGTGAGACATAATTCAGCGCTTGTTGAGATAATTACTTAAATTGCGCGTCAAAGTGCTGTCTTTTCATTGTTTTTCTCCACAGTGATGTACAACAACCCTGACAGTTCACATTTAACTATCACACATCACATAATCAGGAATTGAGTTATTGTGCACATATATCTCGCTCCATAATGTTCACTGTTCAGGATATGCTTTCTGTGATCACTGTGGATGACAGGATTCAGGATTTAATGACGTAAATGCAAATCATTATTAATTATTCATTTACAAATAAAAATACAAACCATTTTATTCATTTCACGTGTTTTGTACAAAAATAAACTATCACAGCACGTGTCATCAGTCATTCCATTATGCGACACAGATGTCGTGTGTTATTTGGGGTCACAGTCAGCTCTGTTCTGTTGCTCACTTCATTCAGATGGTACCTGTGAGTGGGTGCTTGAGCGTTAAAGCCAAGAAAGGTTGTGTATACAATTTTGCATCCAGTGTTTGCCAGGTAAATGTGTTATCTGTCCAAAAGAGCCTAGGTTCCTTTTTAAATTAAGTTAAGGCAAAGGGATGTAATGAATATTTCTGGGGGGGTTTTGGTGCAGATTAAAGACTACACCAAAACACTAAAAGAAGGTTTACTTTGCATCGCTGTGTTCTTCAAGACCCCATGAAAAGGAAATTAGATTGCAGTTCATTACTGCTCTAATAAAAAGTAAATATGGGAAGCAGCTATGTGAGTTGAACAGTGGGGGTGTGCATGGAGTTTGTAACAATGCTAGCCAAATGCCCAACGGCAGCATCTGATTACACAGAATCTGAGGATGTGGTAATAAAGAACAAAGAGAAAGTAATGAAATGACCCTCGTTTTATTGCCATACTCGCTATAACTTACTATAATCATTGTGCTGTTTTTTAAATCACTTTCATGCTAATTGGCTATAAATGTGAAACGGGTGTTTAAGGGACGTGTGATGAAGAGAATCTGTATTGTTTCAGTAGCATTCAGAGCACATCGGGACACCTGGCACTGACTCCAGCCGCGCTGTAGTTTACTTACTTCTATAACTCTAATTTCCTTTTTTGCCACCCCCGATTCCTACTTGCTTTACAAGAAAGAGTTTTTCATACTGTCTACTACAGCGTTAGCACTCACTCAGCCAAGATGGATTTTGCTCTTCGGCTTTGATAACTGCTTATATCTCACAAGCACATCTACAATGTATAATGACACTATGATCAGTGGAATTAATCAAAGGGCATGATGCACAGGTGAATTCTTTATTTTTCCATAAATTCTCACTAAAATCTATAATTAACAAGGAGATGCCATTCCGCTCACACCTGACTCTGCTTAGTCCTGTTCGTCAAAAGGTCACCCTGGTAGGGAGGAAGGGAATGATGTGGAAAGTAAAACCACAGACAATCTTAAATTTCAAACATACACCATGCAATCCAACGCTTGTTTGTGTTCACGCTGTCTTTACCAGAGACTTGCTGTGTCATGGGTTTTGATGTAATAAATAGCAAACATGTACTACAGACATGGTGTCTAGCCAATAATGATCACATTGTTTGTAGCACTGATATCTGAAATTGTAATCTTAGTTGAAATCCGTATTACATTAAGAGGTATGAAATGGTATGCCAAGTGCTCCGTCAACTATGGTTTCAGTTCATAATAATATTAAAGAAAGAGAAATACCCAAACTGTATATTAGCAAGCAATCTAATAATATGACATATTCTGTCTCAGCTAGCTAAGGGATATATCAGAGGTTTCTCTGGGTGTCTTTCATTTTCCAATCATACTTGCATTTTGATCATCTTTAGGCATTTTGCAACTTCCAATGAATCCAATGAATGCAATGGTAGAAAAAGCTTAAATTCATAGATCACCACCATTACAACCAGCCAAAAGTAAGGAGTACAAGGTGCCTTGACGATGAATGTAACAAATTATTTCTGTGACCTTAGAATGGCAAAGGTAGAACTTTTTTTCAAGCTAAGAACATATTGGACCATGTAGAGGAGGAAGATATGGGAAAGGGAGATGTGATCAGGGTGGAGAGAGTGATGTGAAGTGTTTCTTGACAGGGAGTGACTCCTCCCTCAGGAATTAGTTTTGATATTAAGGGCATCATATCTTGCAAAACGAAAAATGTAATATATATGCTGAAATGTCCTTGTGGCCTTGCATATTTTGGAAAAACAACGAGAGCCCTTAAAACCAGGATCACTGAACACAGGAGTGCCATTCGTAATCATGATGCATCAAGCCCAGTAGCTGTCCACTTTACAAAAGCCCGACACAACATATCCACTCTCAGATACATTGGCATCGAGGCTATCAAATGCCCTCGGAGAGGAGGGGACATTGACTCTCTACTCCTGAGGAGAGAACTGTTTTGGATTTATACACTGGATACTCTCGCACCAAGAGGTCTGAATGAGGATTTTAGTATCAGACCGTTCTTGTGAAGATTTTGTCTAAAAGGGCAACATAAGAGACTCTATGGACTTTAACAGACTACTATGTTGATTATTTATGATTGTGATGCCATCCTGTGGTTATATGCTACTTATTATGATTGGTGCTGTGTTCTAGATTGAAATAATTGTAGATTCCTGTTTCTATATCTTAGGGACATCCCCGTTTAAATATAGAGGCGCCTCTATTTATATTTAGCCATATTTAAGGTATGACGGCCACTGGCCTGATGGAATTTTCTAATGTGCTGTTAGGGCCTTATATATATTTTGTTGTATAATATATGTATATATTTATTAACATTATTTTTGTAACATATATTTGCATTTTCCATCATGTATTTGTAGCAGTGGGTCAAATGTGTTGTATGTGTTTTTTCACCGGGATCATGTGATGATCATGTGACCAGAGGGTACTGTGTATTTAAAGATGGCGTCTTTATATACTTGTTTATGTCTGAAGAAGAGCAGTAGCTCGAAACGTCATATGTGGGATGTTTAATTAAAAGGACTAAAGGGAGCTACAGTGTGCGGACCTTCCTCTTTCTTTCATGCCGTTTTCTATTGGTCCAGCACCTGCCTTGAAAGCTTTTGGATGTGTGCGACTACTTCACAGTATTGACAGGGAGTGACCCTGCAGTCCTGACTGGAGTGGGAAGGTCATTCCACCTCGAGGGGAGCCATGAGGTTGAAGAGTCGAAGTTGGATGGAGTGATGACCAAGTGGGTGCAGGACAGGGGGAGCTAAGCGGCTGGTAGAAGCAGACTACAGTAGAGACTGGTGCATAAGGCTCAACCATGACCTGGATGTATTGAGATAAAGCTCAGCACCAGGATTTTTCATTTGATATGAATAGTCACATGCAGTCTTTGGGAGTGCAGGGGGGTAGGGGGGTGGGGGTGGTGACATGGGACAGTTTGGGGAAGTTGACGATAAGGAGAACTGCAGCATTCTGGATGAGTTTAAGGGACTGAAGAGATTTGGCTAGGACCCCGGTCAGTAGTCCAGACTTGATATAACTTAAGCTTGAAGAAAGACTTGAGTCCCTGGTGAGGAAGGGTTTGATTCTCTGTATGTTGTAGAGTGCGCAAGCCTGCAGGACGTGGGCATTGCACAACAGCTGGCTGTGCAGAATCACACCGAGCTTGTTGGTGGTCTGGGCAGGAGTCACTGTGGTGTTGTTGAACGGTGACAGAGAGGTCTTTCAGAGGACAGGGTTTGCCAGGGAAGAATAGCAGCTCAGTGTTGTCTAGGCTGAACCTGGTGGGCAGACACCCAACGGGAGATGTCTGTCAGAGATGCGCGCCTCAACCTGAGTATCAGGAAGGAAAAGAAAGACAGAGTTGAGTGTCAATGACATGGCAGAAGGAGGAAAGATTGTGGAATGTAATTACAGAGCCAAGAGCGTAGGGAGGGGAAGTATGGGGTGGGGGGGTGGGGGGTGAAGACAGAGTCCCCCTCCATGATACCTGATGAGTGTGGTTGGATAGGTAGGAGGCGAACGACGGGAGTCCAGATCCAGAGTCTCCCTGGTCAGCCTGGGTCAGCTAGGGGAATCTTGTGGTTGATAGTGTCAGATGACGCACTGACTACAACAGTGGATAGCTGCCTCTGTAAACAAGCAGTGAGGGGGATTCACCTTTGACCTCCTTAACATTCTGATGTCCCAGACGCAACAAATTCCTTGGCCAAGAAGCAAAGGCAACATCCACATCCCTTTACTGCATAGTGTTGCCAAATGCCAATAATTAGGTTACTTTCTCTTTGTTTCCCCACAAGCTTGTTTATTTAAACTTCTGTTTGATGACCTGATTGTACTGCTTGACAGGCATCAATAAGCAATAACGGATCAGCAGCTCGTCTTTCTAACATCAGAGATTGGATAAACTAGACTGGTCAGCAGCCGTATTATAACTTTTATAACCTTTGGACACCATAAAGAAATTCTGTGACCAATCATACTTTTTTTTTACATTCATAGAAACCTATTTAGAGCTAGAAATAGATCAGAGATTTTTTTTTTTGTGTTTGCAGTAACAAAAAAAGTTTTGTAGTTAGAAATGTAATCTAATCTAATCTATGTAAAAGTGTTTCCAATTTAAATGAAATTGTTCAATTAAAACATTACTGTCTGATGGATAGATGCTATGCTAAATGCAATGCATTTGGCAATGATACTTAAAGAAATTCAACACAGGTCATGTTTAAAAAAATATATCAAGGAAAAATGTTCCTGTGCAGATTATTGCCATGAAATATTTTTTTTTTTTTTTTTTTTACAAAATGTGTTTTATTTCCTTTAATTAAGCCACTTTCCATCGTCATTGCATGATTAATGCTAAAAAGGGAATATTAATCTCCATATCTTAATTAAAATGTTAGTTGAGCAATTAGGCTTTTTTTTTCTCATAGCCTACCGAACTTGTGTAACTATCCAATAACGGGCAAATGTCACCTCTATACATTTATTCCAGAATAAATTATTTATTTGTGGATCTGTTAATGTGTTTTCCAGGGGTACAGATTTGCACTGAAAGGGAGATGTACATGTTCCTTCTCTGCTGACTAATGCTTAGCTTTCCCTGCTTACGGGACTCCTGCTGCTACCAGACATTAATTCAGCTCCATTAAATGACAGCTATACTCTACTTAATGAAACTACTGGCAGAGCAATAGAGCATTATACAACTTCAACTGATAACAATGATAAGGCCTTTTGCCAAATGCTAACTTTTACATTTATCTACAGCAGAATAAAAATAGCATTTATCTAAACAGGTCACTGGACTCTAGTCTCCGTGATAGTAAGTAGAGTCCAGAAAATTGCTTAACTATTAAGAGCTTAACTATTTCATCATAACCTGGTGCAGCTAGGCTGGGAACAGATGGAGAAATGTTCAATGGCAAGGGGCTGAGCAAATACTGCTTGGTGTGTGTGTGCATGTATTATGTGTGCGTTTATCATGTCCACAGATGGAGCTTAACCCACATGCTCATGGTGAATAACTACTTGCAGTATACCTAGGATTATTGGGAGAGGGGGAATAAAGCACATTGTCTGCTTACTGCATATTCAGAGAAGCAGACTGGGTTTCAGGAATAGAGATTTCAGTCATGTTTGGCTCTGGATAGCTCCTGGGAAACACATGCCTGGAGGGGATCCATCTTCGTATCACTGCTGACCGATAAAAAGGTCCACTAGGTCCACTATCTAAAACGCAGTCTGCTTGCTAGGATGGTCTGCTGCAATCCTGTGGGCAGCCTGCTCACTGTGTGTGTAACTAAACATTTGTTTCGGTGCATTTGTGGAAATATTGACAGTACCAGAATACAGTGAAATCCTGCACAAGAGAATTTGAGAAGTGGTTGACAAGCAGCTGCAACATATGTGAGTGGATTCCCTGCTTGATGGTGTAAAGGTGATGCATGCAAAGAGAAATAACTAAGGGTAAAAATGTAATTTACACAAGTCTGCTGGTATGATGCAAGGCTATCTAATACTTTCAAAAGCGTGTGCTTGGCAAAGTTTAAATAGAATAGTGGTTATACAAACGTTACAATCCAAAATGAAGACAGTGAGATGTAACACTTGCAGAGTCTGCACCATAAAATGATGCATGGAAGTTGGCCACGTATCTTAAGTTATTTGGTCCACTGGGGAAGAAATCAGTTGGGTTAAGATGTGGAAAAATGATCCAGGTAGCAAACTCAGTGTCAGCCATAATGAAAAAATACAAGCAAATTCAACAAAACATACAAGCATATGTGAAGTGTATTGTTTTGTTAATTTAACCCTATCCCCTAGTTTCCTAGTTTGTGAGTGTATGAGTGCTTACATTACACTCTACATTCGTCAAGTTTTCCAGTGTGGGTATTTATCATTGAGGCATGTGCTGTCCTGTTCCTAACCACCACCCCCTGCAGCTGCAAAGGGGCAGACTTCAAACCTGCACCGTCCCGTTTCCAAACTCCTGACAGACAAAAATACCTACCTGCAATATATAGTTAAAAGCATAAAAATGCGGGCATTTAGTAGGCAGTTTAGAGGCACATGTAGAGGTAAAGTCATGGTCATTTCAAATGTGCATACGTAAATATGAATTACTTCAGAGAGTACCATTAAGTAATTTAAAAATGTCTTTGGGCACAAAATTCTTAAGTAACAGTTTGATGTAGCATCATCTACAGTGCCTTCATAAAGTCTTCAACCCCCCTTGACTTTTTCCATTTTGTGGTGTTATAGCTTGAATTCACAATGAATTAAGACATTTTTTTGTCACTGACCTAGACACAATAACCCAAAATGTCAAAAGTGGAGTTTTTTGATTACTTTTTTATTTATAAATCCTAAATTAATAAAAAATGAAAAGCATAAATGTTTTGAGTCAAGAAGTACTCAACGGCTTTGCAGTGACAAACTGAATTAAGGTGCATCCAAATTCCTTTGAATGTCCAACAGATGACAGTGAATGTCAGAGCATAAACTCTACCACCAAGTCCAAGGGACTGTCTGTAGAATTCAGACACAAAATTGTTAGAGGACATAGATCTGGGGAAAGGTATACAACTATTTCTAAACTGTTGGGAGTTTACAAGAGCACAGCAGGCTCTATCATTGGGAAAAAAATATAGAACTACCTAGACACTTCCTAGAACTGGTCGTCTGACCAAACTGAGCAGTCACTGCCAGAGACACCGGGAGCTCCCAGTCAGCAAACTGGTGCTGTGGGAGCCAACACACGGGCATCGATCACGGGGGTGTCCCACACCAACGTACGTGGACGTACTAAAGAAAGATGCAGGGGCGGAAAGTACTGGCGAGCTAGTCAGATGCATGGAGGATCGAGATGACTGGAAACGCCGCTGGAGGGCTCGTCCGAGGACGACCTAGAGAGAGCAATTGCCCAAGGACCTTGGTCAGGGAGGAGACCAAAGACCACTCTGACACAACTGCAGAGTTCCTTGGCTGTGATGGGAGATCTGCTGAAAGGACAATACTCAGTGAAGCACTTGACAAATCTGGGCTGTATGGTAGAGTGGCCAGAAGGAAGCCACTCCTGGAAAAAAGGCACGCCAGCATCCCTGGAATTTGAAAAAGGGAAAGTAAAAGACTCTGAGACCATGAGGCAAAAGATTGTGGTCTGCTGAAATGAAATGTGAACTCCCTAGCTGTAAGACAAAGTGCTATGTCTAGTGGAAACTGGGCACACCTCATCATGCACTAACACCATCCCTACCGTGAAGCATGGTGGCGGCAGCATCATGCTGTGGGGGGACTTTTCACCGTCAGGGACTGGGAGAGTTGTAAGGATAGAGCGAACTGTGAATTGAGTCAAACACAGACAAATTCCTGACTGCAAAAAGCAAATGCTTCACTGCACTCAAGTCAGAAAAGGCCCGCTTCACCATAAGATTAATGTAGCAGGAGAGTGTGTTTACACTCAAAAGTTTAAAAGTTTTAATTCAGAGGAGCAGATAAAGGTACAGGCGTTTTAGCCCTTGGCTTTCATTCGTTTGTACCTTTATCTGCTCCTCAAAACTTTTAAACGTGACTGTGTGTCAGTCATCTCTTTGAGTGCAAGCGCTCTCTCCTGCAACAAATTCTTGAAGAGAACCTGCTTTAGCATGCCAAAGATGTTAGACTGCGGCCACAATTTATGTCCCAACAGGACAATGACCCTAACCATGACACCAAATCAACACTGGAATGGCTTCACAACAAGAATGGGAGAATCCTTGAGTGGCCCAGTCAAGAGACAGACTTGAATCCCATTGAAAATCTGTGGAATGACTTGAAGGTTGCTGTTCACAGATGCTCCCCATCCAATTTGACCAAGCCTGAGCAAATTTTTGCAAGGAAGAATGGGAGAAAATCCCCATGTCCAGATGTGCCAAGCTGTGCTCCGGTTTCCTCCCATAGTCCGAAGACATGCAGGTCAGGTGAACTGAAGACTCTAAATTTAGAGTCTTCGCCCATAGGTGAGTGTGTGATGTAGTATGGTATACAGTGATGTATGTATATGATGTATGTAAAAGCCTTTTGAGATATGCTTGTGATAAAGGGCTATATAAATAAACTGGAATAGAAACTGTCATCACTTTTGGGGTGTTTTGTGTATATTGTTGACAGAATTCTAAATTCAATCCATTTAGAATTCAGGCTGCACACCACAAAACGCCACAAAATATAGAAAAAGGCAAGGGGGTTGAATTCTTTCTGAAGGAATCTTGCTTTATATCTTCCTTTGAAATCCCCTGAACAAGCCCTAAATGCAGCCTCATGCATCTAAATGGCAGTTCAGCAGTGGGATGTGTTCTACTCCTTCCCCAGTGCAGTGCAGGTTGACCTTTTGACTGACTACATTTCCAGGTCCTGGGCCAATGCAGTAAATCCTAACCATAGCCACCAAGGTTCAATTCATGTGTTGAAGTAACCTTTTTAACTTAATCTATGGTAGAAACAATGCCAAGGTTTTTGCTGTGGAACTCACACAGAGCCTTGTCATTGAGTCAACTATGTATTTCCACTGTGCTGTGGTATTACTGCAGCAGAGGCTCCATCCCCCAGTAACAACGCACATTTACAGCTGTGGATCCTATCCACATAGAGTGACTCTCTTTTAATATGGTTCTAAAATGGAGCCAAAAAAAAAAGACCAAAAGCTGCAAGTCTGTATTTCGGACTGCAATTACTTTATGTGAAACTGGCACAAAGAAAATAACCTTTAGCTCACTAGCCTTTTGGATCAATCTGGAATGTATTATAGCAATGTCCTGAATCTTGATGTTTGAATTCACATTAGGAGCATAATCTCAAAGAAGACACTAAATTCACTACATGAGCACCGCAAAAACATAATTTCATAGAAACTTTAGCCATTTGAAAGATTTTCAAATAAGTTAAAAACAACAAATCACTAAGATAACCACTATGGCAAGAACAAAATGTGTGTGAAGACAATGTCTTTAATCTTAGCCATTCCATTTCCCTCGTTCCTGCTCTCTTCACTGTTTCCAGACAATGTCCCCACCATAAGTAGCATGGAACCAAAACCAACATTTCCTTCTTCTGTTACAAGTTGATATTTAGAAAGAATTTATGGTAACTGCAGTCCATAATTAAAAAGAATGAAAAATTAGGCTATAAGAAAAAGCTATACAAAACACTTCAAAAGTGTATGTTGAATAGATACAAATCCTCGTAGATTTACTTCCCACCTGGCACATCTTTGTGAACTGACAACAGATTTCAAGCATTGATCAAAAGGAAAAAAAAGTTTAAAGTACTTTCTCCAAATCTTCCATCAGGTGAAAATAAATGTGTCCATTTGTATCAGAAAACAAACCCCTGTTCATCAATTTGGAAAAATTTGCTGTGTCTCCATACAGGAGACACAGCAGCTCCTTTTTGGTCGTCCATTGTGCTGTCCATGCATGGATGACTGTTGAAGATCCTATTTTCCAGTTTATTTCACATCCAAGCTGTTGTGCACCCTTAGGTCTTAGTTTGAATCCTCTATCCTCCGGAAAACTGCGAGGAAATTCTTCCCTCCATTTCTCTGCACCTTCTTCCCTTCCTCTGTACAGGTACCCAAGCGGTTTATGATGACGTCCCCATCCTGCCAAGCAACAACACACGTTTTTCTTAAAGCTTATTTAACATGATTACATATAGGGACGCAGTGCAGGATAAACACACTAAAACTCAGTTCATCCATGCTTTTCAATCGTGACAGTTTACTCAACCTTTTCAGTTAATATAGAAATCTCTGACATAAATTCATAGTATACATTATTGTAAGTGGCATCAAACTGAAGTATGTTAACTCAAATTGTGTCTTTTCAGGAAAATAAACCAAATTGATTTCTATTCTGAAAATATAATTGTTTTTTATTGATACTGGTGGTTGTTCGCCTAATGCTGATCATTGAGTGGAGGTCATAAATTACCCATCATTCACAATTCATTCTTGTTCTGGCACTCATGTAAGAACGCTACTCGATTTTTAAGATCAAGACAGACTTTGTCTCTCAGATAATGCATGAACAAGTTCAACTGAGTCGCCATGATGATGACGTCCTGAATTTCCCCAAGCGGATCAATAAAGTGCTATCTTATCTTATCTTATGATTTGCAGAGATAATGATGAAAAGCTCCTTGTCAGCATACCAGTTCTTCATCAGGGACGCGTTTAAATAGCGGATGCTCAGTGAAATGTTTCACAATCCAGAGGTGAACTTCCTCCACATCCGTGTTGGTGTACACCAAACCCTGAAATGACCAGGCAAACACACGAGTTAAAGGATAAGGCCGGTGTTTTTTAATGCATTGCTTACCGTCAACAAATCCTATGAAAATAACAAAATCAACAATGCGTTTGCTCTACTCCCGTTACTTTCTGACTTCCCACGTACCGTTTTTAGCCGTCAACCCAGAAGTCATTGGCTCCAATTGTAAGCTAAAAACCTTGAAAAACAGCTCACAAAGACATAGTTTTAATTTTAAAAATTGCGAACTGTTACCATGAAAAGTCAGGCTGTTGTAGTTATTACCAAATCAAATTCAAATGGGTACAAATTCTTCATTACGCCGGGGACTATTTTCGGTGCTACGGAACTACTTTCCTGAGATCGCAAACGTCTTTACAACCGGCTTATTAAGTTGTTTGAGGAAAAAGTCGGCTGGCCCGGTGCATCGTGATGATGAAATATGTTGCCCAGAGCAACGGCATGGCTCTTTGACCTGTTTTTAATCGTTTTTTTAATACAATGGAGTTCTATGGCTTCATTGGGCACCGGCTACATGGACGAGACTTGTTGGCAAAACAAAATCATTGCTGATTTTGTTATTTTTATAGGATTTTTTGACGGTAAGCAATGCATTAAAAAACACCAGCCTTATCCTTTAAGGTTAGTTAATACAATTAAGACCTAATACAGTTACTTTATGGAAAAAACTTAACAAAACATTACTGGTGGCCAAACAAATAAACCTTTATAAATCACATGAAAAATGCACACTAGGGATTCAGTATTGACAAAGGATGGCAAATACAAACATCTGTCTTTCTTTCTTAATCTTTTTTTTTTTTTTTTACATTTCTAAACCTTCCAGCCTGAGTGAAGTCATTTCAATACTCTAAAGAGCAATGTTCCTTGCAAAAAAGACAAAAATAACCTAAAGACAACACAGAGGTTAATCACCTATGTCATTGTAGTTTACTTTGGAGCCTGGACAGATAGTATTACTAGAACATAGATTTCTTGGAAAATTCAGCAATGGCACAGATTTCACGGGAGTGTGTATTAGCACGGTGATGCTGCTGCAGTAAAGCCAGGATGTGGAGAGATAGAAGTGGGGATGAGAGCTTGGTATCTGGGCAGGTTAATGTGGGTATGAAACTGCTTCTAAAAAAAAAAAAACTAATTCTTGACAGCCTCTCCACCCACCACCACAGGTTTTGGCTGCATGCCAGTGCTGAATGTCCTTGTAGAGCTTACATACACACTCACACGTGCAAGCACATGCACGCACACACACACGCACAGACGAGGACAAATTATTAAGGTAAATTTAGATACAAGCCTTCCATTGTTCCCCATAACCTCTATAGGCATAAAATCCAAGCGCCCCACTGCAACTCAGATCTGACAGGTAGGAGAGGGGGGTGTGTGTGCAGAAGTCAACCACCTGCAGGCCATGGTGGCTGTTCATTTTCATTTCAATCAATTCAGGGAGTGGATTTCTTCACACTACAAATAACTGATAAACTGATGAAGAGTGTAATAAAATTTCCATCCAACTACTGAAGGAACTGTCTGAACTTAATTTGGAAATCGTTGAATTGAGAAAATGACGCGTCTCCAAACGCGAGCAGCATCGTTCATAATATTCATATGCCACCTGCATGACTTGGTACACAAACATGCTGTAACAGAAACCGGAGGAAAGCGCCGGCCCTATGGGCGACCTCAGCTCAAACAAGGCTTACTTATGCACTCACCCCGGGTCTCAGTATGTAGGCATACTCTGCCAACAGAGTGGGACTAATGATCCTCCACTTGTGCTTGGTCTTCTTAAAGTGAGGGTCAGGGAAGAGAAAAAACATCTTACTGAGCTAAGGGACAGAGACAAAACATAGTAAGGTAAGCATATGGTTTCAACTGGATTTGACCTCAAAATCAAATTTTCTTGAATTAACTTTTTCACTGTAGTTATACAATATATGAATGTCATCACTTAAATGTGGCCCCCATAATATTTTGTTGTTAGTTGTTACGCAGCCTGGATTGCAAAACTGGAATTTCCCTCCCTGATTCTTTTTTTTTTTTTTCCATCAAGTTCCCCATGTCTCCGTCTTTGACATGAAGTATATAACTAGAACAGCCGGCTTGACTGATATTAGTCTGGCTGATACATTTAAAACCATTCCAGTAACTTTTTATTAGTTAAAATAAATAATGTCAGGTAAAGACAGAGAGACGTGGGGATAATCACTGGGGACTGCCGCAGCCTCAGGGGCTGGTTCTGTGTTGATGGAAGATGGAAAAACCTTACACTTTGAATTATTTTCGTTTGCAAAAAGTACTAAGAAAAAAAAAGAAAAGACATTTTGGGGATTAGAGCGTGTTGTTTCAACACTTACATCGTGCATGTGGGAAGGGGTGGAACTGGATTCTGAGCGCTAGTCTGGACGGTTGTCTTCCAAGGGTGAAGCAAGCTAGTAAAACTTTCATCTCCAGGGATGCTGTTCATATATGTGCTGAAGACGGTGACATTGTCTGAATAAAGCACCTTTATGTAAAATGGTCAAGACTGAAATAACAGTCTTCAAGTCAAGCCTCTATGTCCAAACCGTGTAAATGTCTGGATGGTCGTGGTTCTCAAACACTTAAAAACTTAAATGAATGAAGGTGCAGTGATTTACACAGTACTGTAACTCACTCTTCAGCTAATTTAAAAACTTAAATCTAGCTGTACAAATATTAGTCAAATAACACATTCAGATTCAAAAAAAATTAAATCAACATTTGTGTTCTTTATATTTAAAACACCCACATGATTTCTATTTTGCATAAATGCGTCTTGTGTTGCAGCACTGACGCTTTTCTGTTCAACCTCATGTTACAGTCCATACTATATAACACACGGTGCATTTCAGGTAAAGTTTTATCCAGGGTACCTAATTTAACCCTGGTACACTAAGCCCACTGTAATCTAATGCTTGTTTCAACAAGTTATAGATTACTACAGCTAATTGGAACGGATAAGTGGCGTCTTGCATGGTTCTATACTCAGCTGATGCCTGGCGTATCATTCAATAACCCCATTGTTGTGAAATCCTGGATTTATTCAGCAATTCTTATTAATTAACTCTGCCCTGATGAGTCTGGAGTTAATTTGTACGACCAAGTTGACGTTAAAGATAAACCCTCCATATGTTAAACATGAGGAAGGAAAACATTTGTTTGTCAGCAACACATTCATGTTTCGGCTCCACATTCTTATTACTTTAGCAGGACAGACAACTTTAATTTGAGGTCAGTACCAGCCACATCAGATGAAATATTAAAAAACTACAGCCCTCTTTGTACTTTATACTATTGGCACCCCACTTCAGGGTGCCAAAGAATATATACAGTAAAGTAGTCATTTCCACATACAGTCACAATTCATAATTTGCATTATTCTTCAAGCCTTCAGCCCATTAACCTCGCCAGAAGTTTGGTCTTATTTTCAGATGCTCTTATTTAACTCTGACATTTTCCTCAAAATGAAGCCCAATCATGACATGGCGGATCACGGAATTTGGCAAAGTGGCTGGGTATAGATGTGTCTTAGAAGAAGTGTCCATTCTTTTAATTTAAAATTCCAAATGACCACCAAATGTGTGCTAATATTTCAAATAAGAAATATTCCTTTCAAAATTATTTTAAATATTTACAACATGTTTATTATACACCTTTTTAAAATTAAAATAAAATCTGAAATATTAGATGCCAGAGGCTCCTAGTGTAAATGTTTTGCCTCTGTGTAGCCTGGTAGTCATACATTCCAAATTAACTATATTTTGCAGAGAATATATCCAAAATGCATACAAACATCTGGAGTAATCCAGTTTTGAAGAATTGTTTTCTTGGCTGCTGCCCGCAAATAACATTTTTTGTTCAGTAACTCTTAATCAGAATCATCATGATAGACATAAAAAAAAAAGGTTTGATACAAAAAGAATCAAGTCACAGAGAATAGTTTTGAAATGAAAGAGTTGATGAGCTTGATTGTTCGAATTACAATTAAGATGTCAACCTAAAGCCCTTCGCTCTCGATCCCATAAAGCTAAAGTGTTGAGTATCTGGCTGTCGATCTTAGAGAGGAGAATTTACCAAACTGGACACTGGATGGTTAGACAGTGTGGTAATCCATGGGTTATTAGGGCTAATCTTTGTTGTAAGTAAAGAAAATGTGATGTAGCTGTAAGGCTGAACTTTGTTTGGAGGTGTTGGGATGAACATAATAGACCACAGTCATCATAGACTACGGTCTTGTACAGGTACTTGAGAGGACCAAGTGTGCTCCACAGATGGTCGACTGCCACACAGCACATTCAAATTATTTAACTCCGCATTTTCTCTGCATGTTTCCACCCCCTTCACTTTTTACGATGCAGCCAAATCTATGTTTCAAATTCTTATGTCGTGCTCCAGAATTAAGAAGTGAACTAACCGAAGACGTGAACTTAACCCAAGCTGCCTCTACTTCTCCGCACGGCACTTTACAATCTAAATCTGACCATAAGCAAAGACGTCTAATCTGAAAGGCCAGATAATATGTTTTGACAGCCAGCCCAGCTGATAATATAGTCGG
This sequence comes from Centroberyx gerrardi, assembly GCF_048128805.1. Taxonomy (NCBI): domain Eukaryota; kingdom Metazoa; phylum Chordata; class Actinopteri; order Beryciformes; family Berycidae; genus Centroberyx; species Centroberyx gerrardi. The sequence continues at coordinate 22,043,694 of NC_136001.1, read as the reverse complement.
CTGCATTAATGTTGTGAGATGAATTCTAGCATGAGTGCCAGCCCACATAAATATAGAAACCGTGGAGCCAATATTATCAAAATATTTAGGAGGAGGTGGTAGCGGTGACATGAAAACCAAAACGTTTTCCCTGGCAATACGTTCATCTTGGCTGTCGTGACTCTGTCTTGGCGAGATCCTTCGAGGTTATCCCACATTTGAATGTCACTTTTGATCTTATTCAGGGCCAAGTCAAAATTATCTTGCGCTATTTCTGAAATAGTTGGACATATTGTAACCCCCGAGGTAGGTAAATGAGTTTTTCACTGGAGTGACTGAGGGAAAACCAGGAGATTGGGACCTCAATATTTTCTAAAAACAGAACGTCATCTGCATGTAATGGGATATGATATATGTGGCCATGAATTGAAACAGGGGAGATAAGGTGGCTCTGTCTAATGGGTGGTGCTCGGGGTTCAAGGGATAAACAGAGCAAAATATTACCAGTCAAAAAACAGATGTAGTGGGAGTATTGTGTATGGAGCTGGAAGTTGAACAAAGACCAAAACATCCCATGTACATATAACTCCACTCATGCCTATCAAAAGCCAAGTGTGGTATGTTTAATGAAAATTAGAAAAAAGCTGCTTCATGATGTAAGTAATATTGGAATATTTTATATATTTTTGGACAGTTACCTGCTGTAGAACATTTTGCACCATCTATCTCTTAATGTCTTGTTTTAAATTTATTATCAAGAATACATTTGGTGCGATAACAAATTTGGTACAAGTCAGACATTTCATGCTATTGTGACATTTCCATTCTTTTCAAATGGAAATGTCAAATGTGTTTTCTTACAACTTTTTTCCACAAATTCATTTTCAAGAAATGCCCCTCAGCAGTGACAGGGTTACTGGCTACATTAAAGTACGTCAAGCATCTGTTTAGGAGCAGGAAGATTAATGTGTGTTAAAAGTGAAACACTTCCATCTGTCCTGTGATTAGACAGCAGCTTGAATGGAGAGGCCCAAACCTACCTGTCCCTTAGAGAAGAAGTTGGGGAGGTACTTCATGGCATTACTGCGAAGGCAGGCGATATTCTGGTAGCTTCCAGGTGTTGAGGCACGCAGAGATCGGATGCGGTCCTGCACATAATCTGACACTTTCACACGGATTTCCAGGCCCAAGATCAGCTTGTCTGGGAAGAGTGGAGATAACTCCACTGAGAGAAGGCAAACAGACAGAGACATGAAGGGGACATGAGACTATGAAATCAAATTTTCTGGATGTAGGATTTATAGTTGCATGGAATAGTTTCTTTGCTTTAATTATTTCAGCAAACCACAGACTGGTGATAGCTGTAAAAACGCCAGCAGATCAGTGACACAGCTACCTAAAAGCCCTCCGTATCCACATCCAATGTCTGCAAACTCGACTTGAGACGCCTCTGTCTCAGACTGGCTGCCAGTGAAGAAGTGTGGGTACAGCTGGGACCAGTCCATGTCCTCAGGGCAGACGGGACTGACGGATCAAAGAGGAAGAAAACAGCGACTAATGATGACCTGGGCTTTATAAATAAACCTTTGATGAGGAACTGGCAAGCAGAGCAGGTAGGTTAGCTGTGCAACAACATGCTTTTCTTGTCAGCGTCTGTATAGCTTCAAGGAACATACACACACACACTTATCGTTAGGTAGTAAAAGAAAGCAAACAGTCCAGACTAGTTCAGTACAGCAGCTACCTAGTTGTCAGAGCAGTATTTACTGTAGGTAGTTATCTGGATAGACACTTAGAGACACATGTGCATCACTCACTACTCAAACGTGTGGTCTGCCATTGGGTTTGAATGGGCTCGCTGTCTGTAGTAACGTTTCTGGGGCATGGACAAACTCATCTTGGATTAAAAAGATTAACGTTATTCAAAAAAATATATATTTAAAAGTGCGAGCTTATTAAATGAAACACAAACGGCTTCCACCCGTCAGTTTCAGCTCTTCAGATAGTCACGTTAGATTTTACCACCGGCTACGAGTCGCGCTCTTTTCTACGTCAGCAGCGAGCGACTGTTCAGGGTTGCCAGATTTTCCGAAGGATAACAGTAAAATAAGCACATAATCCGACACTGACATGGCTTGAGGTGTTTCCACCAGTTTAATACATCCATGGTTTCCACAGCACAGACAGTGGATGACAGTATATGATGTGATGGTAAATGTATCGATGTCGGGCTCCAGAGACCGCGCGCTGCAGGCTCGTCAGACTCAGACAGAGACCAAACCTCCATGGAAACCAGCTCACTTCCTCTCCCAACGTGGCTGCAGGGCTCCACAAGTCAACGGCACAGGACAGATCCACACCACTTTGTACTGATGAGATATTTTGCAATCCAAATATTGTTCCATTCATTCACCCATACACAGCTCATGTGTCTTTTTGGTTAACTGGCATGCTAATCAACTGCCAGAAACCCCTGGCAGCAGCTACACCCATAGGTGCCCCAGGACATGGGATCTAGCAACTGGTGAAATGATTGTCATTTTCTTACCACACGATTAAGTATCTTGTTAACAATCGACCAAGGCTGGAAAAAGTCGTTTGACTTTAATAAACAGCTTATTGTAAAGTATGATTACCTATCCAAATATTTCAGTGACTTGAGCGAGTCTGATCCTGATCTCACACATCACACCAAACCCTCAATGCTACAACTGCTGGAGATGAGTCTAGCCAAAGCATTTGATCTAAATGAGTTATGCCATTTCTATAAGATTACACAATGTTCAGAGCTAATGTTGCTAGGGAATTAATACATTGTCAGCCAATAAGCTTTAAGCTATGTTTTGTGAAACCATGGTGGAGCTGTTGGAAAATTATAGGGTCCAGTATTGTAACTGTTCTGTGTGAAAACCTTTTTAAAAACGAACAAGATTCTAACTAGATTAAATTTGTTTGAAAAACATTATGAAGCACATAATTTGTATCCTGTGAGTGCATTTGAAAACAAACTAGATGAAACAGTTTCATATGAAGCTTTGTGAGCTGAAAGCGCATGAATTGTTGCATTGGTTAATACAAACATACAGGACATATACTATGTAAGTCCAAATTTTCACACATAATATACACCTAAAATTACACACACACACACACACGCACAAACACACACACACACACACACACACACACACACACACAGGTATGTCAACAAATAGATACCAATTAACTGAAAACACTAATTAACAAGAAAGGAATGTTTAAGTGACACTGAAGACAATGACCTGATTGGACATTTTGTAAGAAGAATTGATTTTGGGCCGTCCTGACTGTTCCTGTCTCCAGGTTAAAGACTAAAGGTGACCAGGCTTTGACTGTCAGAGACCCGAGGCTCGACGACCTGCCTGAAGAGCTCCGGCTGGCAGAGTCATTATCATCTTTTAATTCTTGTGCAAAGCTTTAGGTCTCTAGCATAGATAATCTCACTGGAAGTTATAAAGCACTATATGATAACCCATGGCCACATTGACCAATCACAACCAAATTCAAAGGGTACAAATTCAAATTGAAATACAGAAATATTCATATTGGCCATCAGAGGCATGTATCTTAACAGGGGATAATGATTATAAAAGTGTGCAGATTATGAAGTTTTCTGCTTTTTCAGAAGAGAATATGTAGTTAACCTAAGTGACATATGTGTATATGGTAGTGTACAGAAATCAGATCTACAGTCCAAGCAAAAGCCATCCTAAAATCCTGCTGAGACGCAACACTGACCCACAGAGGAAACCTGGTATCAGATTTGTTAGAAAGAAAGACAGAATCAGAACAATTTTGAACAAAACATGAACAAAAAAACATTCTGAACAGTCTGCCAGTAAGGCACTTTTGGCCAGATGAAACAAGGGGGTGAATATTTTTTTTTAAAACAAGCTTTTACTTTTATTTGAAAGTCACAGTCAAATCACATTAATTTCTAGAATATCCTTTCCAGTTAGACAGGCTTGACTCTTGAGATCTGCAAATCTAACAGAAAAATCAGATGTACAAATTTGTTTTCAAGCCACTGCATACTCTAAAGAAAGATAAGGCTTGTGGCCTAAAAACGAGACAAAACACAGTTTCCCTTTGACATGAACAAAGTCTTTATTACAAAAGATGAATTGTACTTTTAGATGATATTTTAAGCAATTGTGTCATGTCCCCAAAAACGTTTTATTGGACTTTTTTATGTGTGTTTTTATGTGTGTTTTTATGTGTGCCTTGAGTTAAGACAGCTCAAATATACCATTATGGAGAACCCTCAGAAATAAGTAAGATGGATTATGGGGGGCAGCCATTGTTACGGTGGTAAAATGAGTAGCAGCAGGTGCAAGAACATTTTCCCCATAAGGCTCTCTGTTATAAAATCAAACTTAATAGCAATACAATTTTTTCTTTAGAAAACAAAAACTGGATTAATGACATTTTTGTAACTTTTGTAATGGTGGCAAAAATGGTACACAGCTTTTGGAATCAAAGCCGTATATGTTTTTTGTCAAATTTCTCACTTTTTTCTACAATCTTTTGTCTTTAACATCAGATAAAGACTCAGATAAAGACTGAGCTGTTCTCCCTTTCCTCACATCTCATACCCTTGTGTTTATTCAATCTGACCGTGCTCAACTTTGAGCTCAGGGAGAATCTGAGAGCAAATACGGGACCAGAACTAAACGGCAGTGTTCGTATGGTAGGTCAGGATTTTTCATCAAATCCCAATCAACCCTTTTACCTCCCATAACTCCTTCAACATCGGAGCCCTTTCCTCTGTATAGCCCAGCCTCATACAGTGGTCACCCTCATGACCACCTCATGGCTGGAACGTATGTGTGGATTGTTGGGTCTCAACTGGTTGAGGATGTGCAAAATGGTGTAGCCACAGTGGTGGTTGAGGATAGTCCGAACGTGCCGACTCGCCCTGCCTCCGCCGCCTGCGACAGCCGGACCATGAGGAGGGTTCCTCCCACCGCGGCCGGCACCCTTGCTGCTGGAGCTGATGGGGTCGCCCAAGTCCTTAGATTTCTCATAGTTCAGTACTTTCCACTGCTGGTTCACCGCCTGCCAGCGCTTAAAGATCCGGTAAACAGATGATCCTTCATGGATTATAAGGCCTATAGGCATAAAGGATAAAGGTTGGAGTGGGGCAGGAACAGGCTTACATACAGACAGACAGTTGTTAGTTCGATGAGTGTCGGAAAACACTGGAAAACAGGTACGAGGGGAACAGAACATGCCAAGAAGAGCAAACTCAAAAGTCACAGTCATAAAAATAAAAATGAATATAAAGTAGCAGCACACTCATAGCCACAATGCCTGAACTTGTATTTATTTAAAGTGTACGGATGTTTCAACGGTTAGGGTTAATCAGGGTGACAGAAACACATTTTCTAGGGATATATAGGGATATACTGTATATATAGGGGGAAAAGAGCAATTGTAAGCAACCACAAGCTCTAAACTCCATGAAAAAGACTGGATATAGACAGGTTTGTGGATATTTTGGAATGATTTACACGACAGTTCAAATATGTAGCTGTTTGGTTAGATATATAATATGTGCTGTATGAAACAGATGACTTCACAAGAAAAAACAGACAGGCAGAGACAGAAGGGAACAGAAATTGCTCATGCACCACAGATGGTCTTTGTCCATGCTTGCCCATGCACTCAGATGAGCACAAATAAACACATACATGCACATGAGTGCATGAAACACACACACCACCAAGAAGACTAATTATATAAAGAAGTAAGGGTTTAGGTTCAGGTCAGGTTAAGGTCAGCTACTGAGTTACCAATGAGACCAAATATAAGTGATAACATTTGATTAAAAACATACAGAAAAATACAAATCTTTTCAAAAGTGATTTAAAGTATTGGGTGTATTCATATCCTGCCAAATCTGTGAAGATGACAATCAAACCCAGACTGATGATATTCAAACCACATGTTGGATTTGAGCTCTTCTGAAATAACACAACATGGCAGCCACCGGTGTCTTACCTATACATACTATGTCCATGAAGCCGTACATGCCATAACATATCTGGAAGAGAAGGTCCTGGCGCTGCCACTTGGCTGAGGGGCTGAGAGAGGACCAGACCAGCCAGGAGATACTGGCGATGAGGAATAAAGAGCCCAGGATGATGGCAGCAATCTGAACCTTCTCAATCACAGTCAGAGAGATGGCCTGCCACTGGAGAGAGAGGAGAGTGAGATACAAAAATAGACTGAGGCCCAGCATTGCATGGAGAAATTGCACAATTCTCTGCTCCTCGATTATGTGAGCTAACAGTGCAGAGTTTGTCTTATTCTCTAGGAAATCTATGCAAATCAAGTTATTGCCCAAAAATGTCCCTCTAAAGAGCACTGTGCACCCAAATGGGCCCATTTGATCTCAACACATTTCCCAAATGGTTTCCCTGTGGTTTCAGAGTATAATCAGCATGTCTCACAAGCGTTGTCGGTGTTTTGGTGCACAATGTTGAACTCAGTCCAACTTCAACACGTCACACTTGCCCTGCTTCTCTGTGGCAGCATACATTGCAAAAAAAAGTCTTAAAATCTTAACATTCTCATTTTCAGTCTTAAAATATTTCTTAAAAAGCTATTTTTCTTAAAACAAGCAACCATTCTGCCACACTTGTTTCCAGTGGAGATTCAGTGGAGTGACTGAAACAAATGAAGTTATCTCCCCCAACTGGCAGATTTTTCACTTGTTTTAAGAAAAAATAGCTGTGAAGCTTCAAAACTAGATTAAATGACTTGATGGATGTAAGATGGATATAATTCTATAGTCTGAGATAGTCTGCTTGCTCTAGCCCTCCAGAATGGTGGTTCTGGTCTCGCCTGGCAGTGTAGGATTAATGTTGGGTTTAATGGCCTCCATCAATAGCCAGGCTTCCACTGACTTATTTGTCAAGGCATGTTAAATTCAGAAAGACTGCATATATCATTTGTGAGACAGATGCTTTATTGCCCAGATTCACTAAGGGCTTGTGAGTGTACAGCATGTACTATAGCTCCAAAATAATGTGACTAGAATGCTAATTCACTAACCAAGCACAATGAGTGGAGAGCTGGAAGAAAATCACAGCCACATTGAGCCATTGCTGGTCAGGCGTTTTGCAAATATAATGACTTGTAGTTGAGGCCAAGCAAATTTGAGAATTATAATATGAATTCATCCAATTCACAAATAATTAACATCATCTCCCCCAATTACTGTGAAAACAACAGCTTTTGAAAAGATGTGGTAAGCCAAATTATTTGCTATTCAGACAGACTACTGAAAATGTCTGATGTTATTGCTGCCAGCTGCAGGCATCATCCAACAAGGCGAACAAGTGAAGGAGCGGATATTCCGAATATCTCTGTTCCAACTTTCAGAAGCTGAAATCACTTAGTGATCCTGTCGGTCAGTCTTCTGCCATGTGCCACACACTTTGGTTAAATCATGTGCCAACTCAGTGAGACGTGCAGTGTCTCAAGCCTCTTCGTTCTTGGCATCCTTATATAGGCCCTCATCATCTTCTTCTTTTCTCCTTTGTTCATATAAACAGTATAAATCCATCTGGGAACATTTGCCACAGGCTCCTCACTCCAAATTTGCCTATAACAAACTAGTATTTGGCAAGTATATATGGCCAGTTTGTAAAGTGCAATGGCAATGTGCTTCCTTTTGGGAATAGGTGTGTGGTGACTGGTCAGAATCAGGATGGTATGCAACCACTGCATGACCTCACCTGCAAGCTATTATGATGTGCACAACAAATAGGGATTTACATAATGCATGTGGCTGTATTTTTCTGCCAGTGTGTTCCACTAATAGAATGGCATCGCATATAGCATGGCAGTCTAATTTGGGTCATTTTCTCCTACTCCACTCAGTATTTTTAAATGTTTGTACCTCAGTGAGTGTTTGCCAAAGAGAATGTTAAAGATAGAAACTGATGCCCACACACACACACACACACACACACACACACACACACACACACACACATACACACACACACACACATACACACACACACACACACACACACACAATGAAATGCATTCAAAACATCAGACTGTCTTTACCCTATAAAGAAAACAACAAAAGTAACACACACACACAGACACACACGCACACATAGAAAGAGAGAGAGAGAGAGAGAGAGAGAGAGAGAGAGAGAGAGAGAGAGAGAGAGAGAGAGTACCTGCAGTGGGTTTTTGGTGCTGATGGCCAGTACATGGTATTTGAAGTAGCAGAGCTCGCAGCTCCAGGAGCCTCTCTCACTGATCCAGCGGATAAGGCAGGGCTGGTGAGTACAGCGCACAGAGCCGGCACAGCGACAGGGGCTCAACAGCTCCCCCTGCAGGACACAGACAGCGACTGTATTCAGACTGGCTGCTGGATGCTGCTTCTGCAATTTAGTCCGTATTACGCTTTTATCCAAGGCGCCTTCCAGCACCATGACTGAAAAGAGTTTTAGCATGGGTGGCACCAGTGGGAATCAAATCCCTAACCCTGACAGTGTTAGTGTCCCGCTCTACACATGGAACTAGAAAACCATTTTAGGTATTGTTTGTGTTTATACTGTTGTTATCTGAGGCTGGTAAGGGATACAAAAATTGAGATAGAAATGGTCAACAGCTAGGAACATTGTAACTAGCAACAGAGATAATCAATATAAAAGTACCAGGAGTATGTGCATACAAATGAACCAAAAAGGTGAATTAAGCAAAAATTGAATACTTTCTGGTGTGCTCCAAGGCACAATAGAGCAGCTTTTGAGGAAAAAGGTGCCACTGCAAAAGCTAACATGAAATTTAGATCAAATTTTGTACATTTTTAAGATGTAAAGGCTAATATTGAGAATGGTAACAGACAAAATGAGACAAAATATGAGAGGTGACTGATTAGTAGTGTAGCAAGAGTAGTGTTTTCTTGCTATTTTCTTTATCAGCATTCATCGTTTATCCAAAAATATGGCCACATGGGTGTAATATGGATGGATATAGCTTATTAGTTTAGATTTTGATTCACACATTAAGTTTTAGATTTTTCTGGCCTCAATGGCATCAAATAATACCAAATAATTAATAACAACAGATAAATAATAAAGGGATATGTCACCAATCACCTTCAAAATGGCTAGTTGAGACCTTGTGAGAGAATCAGTCTTGCACTATTTTCATGCTTTTCTCCACCTGAACAGCTGACTCGAAGTAACATATTACTTTGTACTAATATTCCTCAAAAAACGCTATTCCACTTAAAGAATGTAGGTAATAATGTTGTAATTAGTGCAATACAAATGAAACTGTATATCTTTGCCATGACTCCACTCAAATTAATACCCCTGCACCTTCAAGTGTTTGTGTATACTTGAGCAATTTTCTGTTCAACGCCCAGCGGACTTATTAAACCTGAATGTTGGTGTTTACCTGGGAGTGATTTAACTCCCAAACTCTCAGCCTGGAGGCAGAGAGTAATCACAAGGCTACAGGACCAGTAATGTGCACAGACTCCTCCAGTGCTGTTCGATCAGTTTTGTACTGCTGTCACAGTGTAGTGGAGATATCTCCATTGGCTGTAATGTCTTCATTTAGCCACTGGTCCAGGTTTTGGGGTGGTAACAGTATGTTTCTCTGATGATGAAGTTAACTCAGGTTGACCACAGGTCTTTCCAGCTAATGTTCTCCCTCTCTACACTTTCCTGATTCATTGACTCTGCTTGGCATGAGAAACTGTCTTGGCATATCTTGTCATTTCCCCCAACATACCTGTTCCACCGCCCTTTGTTACCATTTATCTGGAGATAGTGCATTTTTCCATAGATGGCAATGTATCCTATTGTTACAGTTGCTCTACAGTTCAGGTTTCATTGCCAGTTGTTCTTGCTAGACTGCTTCTTTTCAGGTCCTTTTCAGTTCATCTGCCAAGCTCACTGCTGCACTTCTTACCATAGCGCCCTGATACTGTGAGACTCCAGACTTTTTATAATTGATTTTCTCCATTATGTCAGACAAAGGTAACTCAAGGACCCTTCCCTCACACAGTGCTGCACTGCTAATGTAATGTGGGACTCCCAGACATTTCCTAACATCAGAACTAATCATTCTTTCCAGTTTCTCTACCATTGTTGAAGCTATCTCACACATTTCTCGTGGTCACATCAGCCTGAACTCTAGACACCACAGTTGTGACCTACCTAAAAGCAATGAATTCTCTATATACGTGAAGTATTACGCAATTTCAATCAGGAAGACTACTTATCATTCATTCATGCTTTCTCTTTACCCAATCAGAGTTGGTGAACACTTTCCCTCTTTTTCCAGAGAACCAATCAGAGTTAGCCGTCACTTCCCTCTCTTTTTCAAAGAGCCAATCGTCTAAGTGACGGGAGTATATACACGTCACCTTCTATGCTATTGCCCTTCTCTCAGATATATGCCGTATGCTGCTGTCATTCCAGTCGCTGTGCTTACCTTCGTCCCTCCACCACCCCATCACCACCAATGTCCAGGCTCCAGAGGAACTCCCTGGGGGGGCATCCTAATTCCTATGTCTATCCCGGATGTACTCCTAACTTCACGAATGGGAGGAGTTCCTCCATGGTGCTTACGCCAAAGTTTCCATCTTGTTTCATGTCATGAATAAAGTTTTTAATTCGAGCATTCATCCTAGTCTCTCCTGATTGAATTCAGTTTATACCAATACTGTCTTGCCATAGCTCCTTTATCTGCCTCGTCTGCCTTGTCTTTAAGACCCAAGCTATACTGTTTATCGAAACTTGTGACAGGCTTCTTAGATATTATTGTGTCTTTATTACCTTGCAATCTTCTGTCTGACAGCTTCCCCTTAATAATTGCGATGCTGTTTGGTTTGCCCAGCTTTACTTTCATCCTTCATGTCAGTATGTTGCAGTTTGTTTGAATATAATTACGAGTATTTGAAATTTGTAACAAAATGCATTTTGATATATTTCTCTATCTATTCCTGCTAAATGCCATGATCTAGAGATAGTTTGCGTCTCTTGTGTCTTATTAGACTTATTTTCAAGCCTCCATAAAAATTGCAGGTTTGTGTTGTCAGTGCAGGACTGACTCCCTCAGGCCCCCGGACTGACACTGCTCTTGCACATCACACTGTATTTTCTGTCTTGTTCCACTATGGTGGGCTGACATCCATTTGGTGTGCTAGATCTTTGATTAATGGGATATCTGGGGGAAGCACAAAGTTCCCGAGGCCTTCTGTAGCCAAATTTATCTTTTCAAGGTTGATTTGACACATTCAGACCTCCACTTCTTAGATAAGAGTCAGTTGACAAATTAAACACTTTTAAAAACATTTCCCTTACTTGTTCTATCTTTTTCCCCCCTTAGATTCTCTGTTCACCTTAACGTGATTAGATGACGCGCCAACTTTATGGGCGGGTGGAATAGTGCTTAGTGTGACCGTCCCGTAATGGAAGGATCACAGGTTTGATCCCTGCAACATCATTGTGTCCTGCTGAAGTGTTGCTGAGCCACATACTGAACCCTTACCTCCTCTCACACTGAAAATCACTCTGTATAAAAGTGTATGCTAAATGCGTAAAGTTTATTTGAAGGAATCAGTATCTTTTCTTCTGAAACCTTCCTTCATTGCCTTTTGAAACGGCCTCATTTTGTGCAGCAGATGTTGGATTTATTGTTGCCAGGACTTCACTGCTTCACATAGTCATGAATAATAGCTAATTCTCAACTGTTCCTCTCAACATGTCCAGTGCTATTTTCAGATCAGTGTTGATAGATTAATTCCTTATTTTGTGTAGCCCTGAGCCATTTCACTTTAGGCTTCAAGTGATCGTTCTGTGTCTGTTCCTTGGCTGCCTGACCTCTCTGAACTCCTCATTGACTTCTGAACAAGTACAGATCAATGTGAAGTTACTGAAATCCCCATATGACAAACTGCTTACTTTTGCCCTTGGTGACTGTCTGGCCCCTCAGTTGTTACCTTCCCCAGTCATGAGAGCAGACTTGGTGCATAGGCTACATGCAGATATTTGAAACAGTTTGGTACTGAAGTAATGACTTAGCATGGCCACATTAAACATTATCTTTATTATGAATTTTCAAGAATCAATTTATTGCTAGATTCAACTAAATAACCTAATGTTTGGTGGCTTGCTCACAGCAGATCAACTGGTGCTATGAAGAGACATGTTAAACTCTTAAAGGTTAGCACCAACGTGTTAATTTGTACATTTCATATGAAGTTATTGTATATAGATTCTTACATGGGGAAACTTTGTCAGCAAACCTTGGTTGTTCCTTTGGGAATGCATCATGCATCTGAGCGCCTTGGGCTGTGCTGAGCAAGCAGCCTGCTGTGGCTTTTCTCCCAAAACATGTTTTCATGGAATGCTGCTGTTCAGTTTTGATTATCCCATGCATTTCTTTTGACCACTTGGCCCAAACAGCAATGGAAGGGACAATTGGGCAGGTGTGGTCTAAGAGAGACTCCCTTCAACTGGAGGACCAGTTGGGTTCAAGCCCCTGAGTCAGCAGGCATCCGCCCGGCGGAAGTGCCCTCGAGCAAGATACTGAACCCCTACCAGCTCCATGGCTGCTGTTCAGGAGCTGACCCTGACCTCTGACCTCCCTGGAAGGGGTGAAGGCAAAAAAGAGAATGACCCTATACCTGAATCTATGAAGTAACACATCATCATCAAAGTTTACCTGCTCAGGCCCCTGGAAGCAGATCCGGCACTGCGGTGAGCGCATCCCATCTGTGAGACTGGGGAGCGAAACGGCATCCAGGCCTCCCTGGAGTTTGCCATCTTTTTCCTCAAACGCCAGGCTCCGCGGCCGGGCGTCAGTGCCGTAGTATTCCTCCTCATCGTCCCGGTCGGAGCAGTCCAAAGGGGGCCACCCACAGCCGCCTATACCCAGCCCTCGCATCCTGGTTCGTCTGTCTGGATCTGTGTCTGTATCGGTCCTCCTCCTTGATCCAGACCGCATCAGTACCAACACTTTCAGTTCATTGAAAAACATACGGATCCGGTACTTAAACATTCTTACTGTAACTAGTTTAACCAGACCTACACACACTAAGCTGCTCTGTGAAACAAAATAGCCTTCAGCTTCCCTTTGACTCTATGGAGTAGAGTTAGGTCGATCATCAGTTTAATCAGCACAGGCTGTAGGTGTATTATTATTATTATTACTATTACTGTTATTGTTATTATTATTACTGTTGTTATTGTTATTATTGTTATTATTATATTGTTTGCATCTGAACAATTTGATTCAAGTGGACTGTAATAGCTCACATCCTTTTAAACACTGAGTAGAGATCTCGGTCAAAAAGCATGATATTAGCCCCCAGCTCTTTGCATATCCTGTTGTTATAGCATGTGCACCACAATCCAGCCAATAGGGAAGGATTTTTTTCATGGATAGAGGCGTTTTCTTTCGGGATTCAATGGAGGCTGAAAGCCACGAACTGTGAGGAACCGACATAAGAGTCAGAGGGTCCAACTGCATCCTCTCCTGCCTACATTGTCAGTCCAGTTATGTATTAGTAGCCTACTGCTCAAACCCCTGTGTAGGCCTTTTAAAATAGCAAGACCTGTCCAACGTTCGCAACAAAATGTTGGTGCCTATTCTTCCTCGGGCAGAAAGGCAGCGGGGGTGTATGTGGGGGGATGATATTAAATCCTATTAACAACTAAGTAAAATCCGATTTATATTTGAGTTTCTCATCTACCTGGAGGGAAAATCAAATTGCACGAGATGACAACCATGTATCTTTTGTTGTCTCTCAGCGGCATGTTAGCCATCAAATCACCGCCGTCTCCCCTTGTGTCTTCTTTGCTGTATTTTTTGGCTGGTCGATAGAGCGGGCTTCGTCCCACACCTTTCCTCCCCTACGCAGGTCCGAGAGCCCATTTACAATCCAACGGTTTCGCATGTTAAAGAGCGAGAATAAAATCTAAAGAATCATAAAAATCCATTTGACGGAAACTTGCAATGCCAATTTTCTTCTTTTCCCAATCATCTCTGCGCAACAAATCAGGAAGAGCGGATGCCAGATAAGGATCCCTGAAAACACGAAGCGAGCCAACAACAGACTGCAACTGTCCCTTCCGAGTCCTTAAAAACAGCGGGGCTGTCTGCAGATCAACATATCGTCAACAAATCGTGGCAAGGCCTTCACGAATCAATAACAATAAAATGCCATTTCACATTGTGTAGCTGCCTGGCGCGAGTGCTCTCCCTCCTAATAAATCTCGACGGCGTCCAAACTTGATTTCCAGTTGGCTTCGAGGCACGCCAGTTGAAAACACAAACTTGCTTGTCTATATTGTAATGGTCCACACATTTTCATTAAAAAACCCTTCCTCCGTGCAGCCGTTGAGCGAAGACAGGTCCATAGTAGGCAGCGGACTGACAGAGGCTGCTGTCCAAGGTGCTGACTTTCATGTGACGTGGAAGCCACGTGCTGACATTAATCGGCTGATCAAAAATCATTTAGTCTTTGAAACTGTAGTTTCTCTCTCTCTCTCTCTCTCTCTCTCTCTCTCTCTCTCTCTCTCTCTCTCTCTCTCTCTCTCTCTCTCTGTGTGTGTGTGTGTGTGTGTGTGTGTGTGTGTGAAGTCCACATATGAGTTCAACAGCTCAAACATCGTGTAATAAACAGAACAATAGCCATCCCTGGTTGGGACAGTATGGATTAATTAAAAAGACTGCTATCAACCATTCACAAAATCATTTATAGTAGAAGCATCCTGGAAGTATCCCACACTCTCAGCCTGCACTAACACTTGACCTGGACTGTTACACATGGACATTATGCATCTCTTGACTATATCCTGGCACTCAATCTATACAAGCCATATTTATTACACAGGACATAACACCACTTAGACACTTGAGACACTTTTAATAGTTTTATATTCTCATCTTCATATTTTTATAGTTTTATATTTATTTATATTGCCTAATATCTTTCCTGTACTATTTTTATTACCTTTCCTGTACTGCCTTGGCGTTGTTCTGCCAGTTGCTGCTGTGCAAGCTTGTCTTGTGATTGCACTATTATTCATCTAGCCTTTCCAGCAACTACGTTCTTGTGACAGTCTTCTTTCACAATTATAGTAAGCTTTGTGACAATTTGAAGTATTCAGTAATTTGGTACACCTTGTTTTGAGCAGTCCCTATTGGAGAAAACTGTTAGCTTCATGTGCCATTTCCAAGCACTGAATACTGTGATATATCATGTTCTTATTTGTCAGACTGAGAAATAGTTATATGAGATGATTTTCTGTTTAATTTGGTTTAATAACGAATATTCATCTGATTATAAACCTTGGTCGTTATATGTGTTTAATTTTACGTCAGTCTCAAACACGTTGATTAGATTGTGATGGGTGGTGAGGAGGATTTCAAACTAAACTCTATATTTGGTGGGAGGCCAGTGGAGGTTTGAGAGACTAATTTAACACTGTATCTCATACAGAAACACCCAGCAGCAGAGTTCTGCACATGAAGAAGTCTGTTAAGTTTGTTAATAGTGCCATATAGAATATCATGAAAATAGTCCAGCCTAACGGTTAGGAATGCCTACATAAGTGCTTCAGCAGCAGTGGAGGATAGGGAGGCCTGGAGGCAAGAAGACTTCCTATTTGAAATAGGCTGCATGGCTGGAATGAGAGGATTAGGCATAAGGCTACATCATGGTTACAGACATTGGTTGATAACCATATAGTGACGCCACCAGTGTTGCAGGGAATATATTGTGCAGTCGGAGTTAGAGAAATTGGGCCAGTGATAATGTTCTCAGGTTTGTCACAGTTGAGTGTGAGGAGGTCTAACTGCATCCAGGATTTGATTACAGAACTGGACAGGGTGGCTCCTCACAAGGCTTTGGTAGACAGTGTGATCTTAAAGATGCACCTTGAAGATGTCATCCAAGATATCTTAGAGATGCATCTGAATCAACATAAAGGATGTGAAACAAACATGATAAAGTAATTACTGCCACAGGTCTTATATGACACAGATCTATGACAGCAGAAATCTGGTTATGCCAAATTAACATTGTGCCTATTACCTTTTTACCTAGCCATATAATCTACCACAAGAATTAATCATAGAGTCAAAACTTGCCATCTTTTCTGCTAACATGAAATGTATAAAGAGTGGAGCTACCTATGGACATCTAATCTCAGTGCTGGGTCAGTTGTCAACCAGCAGAAAATGTATAAAACCAACAAAACCTACACACCTTTTTAACTTTTATTGTGACAATAACCCAACATATCTTGTTAACATGTCTGGGGCTGCAATGGCAACATGACTGGGAAATATCTACCTATCTAGATATATATGAGAAAGTGCACCTCATGTTTGCCTGGGCTTGTGAAAGGCCAAACAGGCCAAGCCACTCCTGAAGTTGGCTGTGGTTTCATCTTGAACATTTTAGCTTTTAGTGGTTGTTGAGGGAGAGCAGAGTGTTGCTTATTTCCCTCCAACTGTTCAGGTCTGGGGATTTGATTGGCAACCTTCCAGTCACAAGCCCGACTCTCTAACTCTAGACTACTGCTGCTGCTCTGTTCATTAATATGAGGATGAAACAAATGTCTCCAACACCGTGACTTAGTCAGGACTTGGCAGGTCAACCCCTGTTGCTTATATTTGGATTAAGTATTATTGCTTTAAGATGTCGTTAAGGTAATGGATATCATTAAGTATTTTATTTGAAATGAAAAAGCTATAACAAAATGTTGTCAACATGATGTGAAAATGGAATTTTCCACTTTGTTTGCTGTCATTATGATGACAGCAAAATGTGTCATGTTTAAGGATTTATGCATGGACACTTAGGTATATGTGCTTAAATGTGTGTAGAGATGTATATGGGATATATATATATATATATATATATATATACAGTATCTACACATACACACATATATGCATATATATGTGTGTGTGTTTGTATTAATATATACACACGTATATATACATACATACACATATGCATTTATATATACTGTATATACAGTATATATATATATATATATATATATATATATATATATATATATATATCCAAATACACACCTTCATACACACACATGTCCACACATGACTGGGTCACCCACGGCTCCCTCTCCATCTGAGCCTTGCCCTATATGGCAAATTTTTTTGTTCGCAAAACACTGTGTCATGTAATGACACAGTGTTATGGTATGGGCCTTTAATGGTATGGGCCATTAATTTGGCATGACACGAAAATAAAATTTAATTAATTAATTCATTCATTCATTCATACATTCCTGCTCATTCATATATATATATATGTATGTATATATATATATACATACATATATATATATATGTATATATATACATATATGGATATACAGTATATGTGTGTATGTGTGGATATGTGTGTGTGTATGAAGGTGTGTATTTGGATATGTATGTGTGTACATGCATATGTATTTATGCAAATGCATGTGTGTATGTAGATAAATGTACCTATTCAATTATTTGGTTATTCCATTTTATTTACTTTTTTTTTCCACATTTTTATCCTTATCCTGTTCTTTTTTTTAATTGATAACTTCTTTATTATTCTTTATTTTTTGTAGTTTCACTAGGTGACTCACTTCATTAAAAACAAAACACGTTGTTATAATTTTATAAATAATATGTTAAACATCAATTATTATGATGACAATAAAAAATGGTTGGAATAAAAATCCCTCTCTCAGAAGTCACCAGAAATGAGTTTTTCAAAGTGTTTCTTCAGAGAGTTTCCTCCTGGGGAGTGTGGCCCCGGGCAGCGCAGCATTTTTAGGTAAGTAATGCCTTGTTTCAGATTTGTGCCCCAGCCAGTGAGAGAGTGGGCACACCACTGTCACTGAGCATGTATCACATCCCCATTTCTGGCTCCAAGGAAGGACACTGACAGCGTCTACTTTTTTCCTCCTAGCATGCAGCAAGAAGCGGGGGATGGGAAGAAAACGATAAAAGCACTCACAGACTGAATCCCAATGCATTAGTTGTGCAGAACACACGTACAACTGACCAACTGGACTTTTTTATAGACAGCCACAACCAAACCACTTATGTTTTCCATTCCATAACATGCTGTTCTGTGCACATCATGCAGACCATGTCTGTGAGAGTGTAAATCAGCCTTTACTGAGGCTCAGTCACGTTGAGGTGCACTGCTGCTGAAGGCTCATTTATCCCCATTCGTGATCCCCGTCTCTCTCATCATTGTAGACGGTGTCGGAATATGCAGGCCTTCCTATAGCTGACCTGGCAACCACTTATGTTTGTTTTCTGCTAGACTGATGCACAGTATGTATTTCTGGAAGGTGCACATAACTAATGTGAGGTGCCTCTGATGACCACAGATACCCACAACCCCCTGGGTGCATTCCTGTACACTGCATTCAGATGGTCAAAACACAGAGGCCATCAGTTCACCAGGGTGGATGTTTTTTAAGACCTTGAGACATTTCAAACTATTTTGACTTTGCAGACATTGGCAAGGATACTGGCCATTATTCAAAGCAAAAGTAACATGCTTAGATGGAAAATAATTCAAATAATGCAATAATATTTTTTTTACACACACCTTACTTTGTTCATCTAAATATTAGTCTATTTCTAAAGTTATAATACAATAAGTCGTATCTTGTATACATCAGTGATAATAATAGTCTTCATGTTAATGAACTAACATTATTTTCTTTATATAATTGATTTACAAGTGCACAATCTTTCATTTTATTTTTTGCACGCACTGTTAGGCTTTCAAGTTCTATTTTTAAATGTTTTATTTTTATTACATGTCCCAGATATTGGGTTGCTAATGCTGCTTGCACAGCTAATTCCCTTGATTTAGGCGGGTAGGGCTTTGCTCTATCTTAGGCTTGTGAACTTGAAAAATCAGAAATGAGTCAGTTAAGTCCATGAGGCCTCAGTCCAGTGGGATTCACGCCCTGCTTCAACCAGCAAGAAGTCTAATCTGTGTTTGGACTTACAGAAATATAAGGGAGAGGAAGCTCTTCTGTTTTTTTCTTTTCACTTGTTTTTTTTCATTATTTAATCCCCTTCTTGTAGGAAATGTATGTTTTCAACATTAACTTATAGTTGTCAGTTGACTATGAATATAAATTAAACATTGGTGCTATTGGGAAAGTGTGTGGAATTTTTATTAAAATTCAAAGAATCAGATGGAGCCTTACATGAAGGACAGATGCAACAGCATTAAGAGCCAAAAGTAACAGTGGCTTTAGCTCTGTCATTATGACTGTGATGGAAACACTGATGCAAGTGTTTTTTCAGACTTCCAGTCCTTTCCATTATTGCCACAATGATAGAGACAGAAAATATTTGCTAAGGAAACACATTTGTAGTATGTTGAGTAAAAATAGACATACATCTGACATATGCCTATGAGTATAACCATTAATTTGCGGTCAATATTCATATTTGTGATATACAAAAGTGGCCAAAAAGTATTTTGTTACATACTAAAATAAATACATTTATTTTCACTGATGTATACAAGATACGACTTATTGTATTCTAACTTTAGAAATAGACTAATATTTAGATAAACAAAAATAAATACATTTATTTTACACCAAAAATAATAAACTATTTATAGGCTATTAGGGCCAGGATTCTAAGCTCACCATCTGTCGCCTAAATGTATACGATGCCACATAAGTAAAGGCTCATATAGGGACCTTCAACCATTCTGTGCTAATGAAGAGCTCATTGATAAGTTTTCATTATTATTTGAGCGCAGGAGGGTTTGGCTCCGCCTCCAAGAGTTGCTTGAAGCAACAGGAAGCGACAGCTTTACCCCAAAAGATTGCAGGCTAGAAAAAAGTGGAGGCCGAAATCATATCGGATGACTGGCTTATCCACAGCAGATCCACTCCTAGCCTCCAAATCCAAGCCTAGACACGCGGTGTGACTTCAGATTCATGTATATAGGACTTAACGCGGTAGATGAATGAGGATGTCTTCTTTATAAAGCTAAAATAAGATTGCCTGCCACAGAAAAGAACAGACGTGGTAAGTAGTCTACGGTATTTAAAACTGTCGTTAAAATGAAATAGTCCTGCTTGTGATCCTTGTGTGGCACTTTGGAAACATAGGCTACATGACACGTTTGTGTAATGGCAAAAATGTGAAACCAGAAGCTGCTGGCAGTGGTGTGTTTTGCCCACTCCCATTATGTAGGCTACTTTACACAAGTATTACATTGTTTTCTTTGCCACGTCAGAGAGTGTCTAGGTATAAGGAGGAAAGTCCGTGTGGCCTGTTGTTGCTACACTTTTCTGCTCCGATTAATTAACAAAAGAGAGCCATGGAGGAGCACCACGTGTCGGGACAGAGGGCTTTCTGATGTCCTGCCCCAGTGCCCCGTTTCACACAGGCTCTGCCCACTGTCCCATAGGCGTTTGGGGGAAAACAAATAAATATGTGAGCGAAATGTGAACTTCCGTCTATTGGACAGTCAATGCAACAGTATACCGACAGTCTCTCCTTGTAATCACTAGTTCTCGTTACACGCGGTCACGTTTATAACCTTAAGACTACATCAATGAACTCCCAGGTGTTGTGCTAAAGTTTGTATCCCTTAAAGTCACAATGAAATGAAAATATGACTTTTTCACCTTGTTAGCTAATCTTACACGTCATAATACACGCTTCTTTAACAATATATGGCAAAAAAAAATTACAACATTATTATTTTCTTGTATTTTTAAATCAAATCCCGTTACTTTTACTTCCTGGAAAACAGTGTATCTTTAATGGTTACCTCATGTTGTGCCAGTAGGCATACATGCAAATTCCAGCCAATGAAACAATCGTTGATTTTTTGAACAGTCCCGCCCCTTTGTCCCTCTCATCAAATAAAACTGCCTTTCTCTCCCTAACTGATCTCCCATTGGTTTACACTTTTCAATGACCCCTCCCCGTGTTACATCCCGCCCCAACATCCTGTTTTAACCAGAAATATGTCAAGTTAATTATGGAAGCAAGATTCTCTCAAAATGCTGTTTCATTGTGACTTTTTGTTTCCCCTGGTGGTTTGTCATGTTTTGTTGCTGCATGGGGGAATGTTGTTAATGAAGGAGAGCAATGCATTATAGCCTGACAACTTCCTGTAGCATCAGTGGACACTTGTGGTTTGAGATAATTAGATCACAAACAAGCATGTTCTCATTCATTATGAGGCAGCTGGGTAGGTCACTTTCCGTAGGCTACATTCATTCTTTGTAATCATGTGAAATGTTTGAAAAGCCAGCGATAGGAAAGCAAATTTTTAATCACAGGAATCAGACTTAACTTGTTGCACTTTGAAATTTAAAAAGAAAAAAAGAAATTGACTCTCTTTCTTTGCTAGGCCAATGTCTCCAGCCCATCTTATTATTTTCACAACAGAGGTTTGTTCATATTAGTGGTTGTTTGCCTAATGATGATCTCTGTCATCTCGGTCATAGTTTCCCCTGCGTTTTTAACCACTAGATCACTGCTGATTTAAATTCTTAATTGCCCACAAAAGCCCGGTGGAGTGGCTGCCTACAGCAATATCTTGTTGGAGAATTCTTGTCTGGCTGGATATCAGCTCTCTGGGCCCGTAGTTACAAAGCAGCAAACACTAGATGCAAATTTGGCTCTGCTTATAAAATAAAATAAAAGCAAGTTATTATGGCTGCAACTAATGATTATTTTCATTATCGATTAATCTATCAACTATTTTTTAACCATTTAGTCTATAAAATGTTAAAAATAATGACAAATGCCCATTACAAGTTTCCAAAGTGATTCTTAAAATTGCTTACTTAGTCTGACCAGCAGACAAAAAACCCCCAAAATTCATTTTATACTGATATGAAACAGAGGAATGCAAGCAAATCTTAGCATTTGTGAAGCTGTAACGAGCAAATGTTTGGTATTTTCACTTGCTAAATGACAAAAACGATTAATTGATTATCTAAATTATAATCAATTAATTTTCTGTCAATCGACTAGTTGTTTCAGCACTACAAGTTATCAACAAATCCAAACTTATGAAGTGCTCATAACTCCAGCAGAATTTAGAAAAGCTTAGAGGTGACTTTACTTACTTATACATGTTGTTTTGAGGTGAAATGATTTTTGGAAATATAGGTTACCTAGCATGTTGCCAATATGTGCACAAAACACAGATTTCAGAATTAAACACATCAGTTTAGGAATTTAGATTCCTGTCAAGAAACAAATGCAGACTAAACAAACTTAGAGTTTGAGGTTTTTGAGTTTTTGAATTTTAAGCCAAGTGATAGGCTGTTTTTTGTAGCCCATAGGAATGCTAGGTTTATAGGCCTACAGATTAAATATATCAGAAATGTTGTGGAGGGTAAACTCACATTAAATCAGTGTACCCACCTTGTTCTGTGTGAAGTAGTTTTTAGCTAATATAAATCTTAATGAATTAAATTCATTACTCATTCATTCACATTACAGTAAATAAAATTAGAGAATTTGCTAGAAGTTCCATAAAGGTAAGGTTTGCACAAGAAAATAAAACATGCATTAATGCTGTTTTGAAAATGTATGAAATGTATTGAAAATCTTGTTTTATATTGGTGACACTTTTATTCACCACTGCATAGCTGAATGAAGCTGGTTATCGTGTCTTGCAGGAAAGACTCAGTTTTATTTACATTCTAATTCATAGCCAAGTCCCAAAGTGAATATGTTTTGTAGATACATACACATGCAAGCAAGAATGTTATCCACAGACACTCTGGCTCAACTTTCCTTGCATAACAGGAAAAAAATGCAGTGGACAACATGAACTATGCCATACCACTTCCTCTTATTAACTAAAGTTAACTTCAGTTTATTGTGATTAACAACTGCTTAAACAATTATGGTTTGGCAGCATCTTAATATTTGAACCTGTGGTTATAGCATGCCTAAGCTACATCAGCGTACCTCAATGAATAGATCTTAATGTTTACTTTTTCTAGTGTCTGATCCTGTATTTCTACTGATGCAATGGATTGTTGCGTCCCTATCGGAGATTTTCAGTGCATGTATTGAGTTAAAATTATGAGACTTAGGTTGTTGTTTTTTGCCTTACCATATATAACTTGTAAATCCTGTTAGAAAGTCTGCCCACGGGCCTTTGTGCGGAGGCAGATTTGTAATGTTTTATTAAGAGAGGAGACGTTTGCCTCAGCTGAGGCAGCGGTTAGTGAAACAGTTGATGGAAGCCAAAGGTCTATGCTGAGATTTGCATATAGATCTAAAAGATTGTAAATGTGATTCAGTATATCTTTTGGCTGTTGAAAGGCAGCTGGTCTTACATCCAGCACCGAGTCATCATCTATCTTCTGCTTTCCAGGAGAGTTTCACTCTAAACACAGTCATATGAAGCACAGTAGATTTCGGAGCAACTGTCTTGGAAACTTGGGAGAGCCGTATACAAAAAAGGGAGAACAACACATTCCTTGTTGAAGTGTTTGGCTCCGAGTGGATTGTGTTCCTTCTCTTTTGTTACTTTATTTTTCTCACTCTCCTCCTGTGAAGAAACATAATTTTTACCTCCAGCTTTGCTGCCATCTCTTTCACACCATTACCATTTCAGCAAGTCCATTGTGACTGTCGTTTACACACAGTGTCTGACACATCAAGGCAATGAATTGCTGTATCATATGATGATATATAAATGATATATAAAATAAAATAAAACATCATGACATGATTTCCTTTTGAAGGCTTTTTGCTGCTGACCGAGAATGTCTATTGCACAATAACGATGTTTATTTATATTGTTATTTTCAAAACACAGTTACAAAGCGCTTTCAAAGGATTAAAAAAACAAGAGCAAACAAATTTAAAAATCGACAGAAAAAGGAATGAAAGCAAGATAAATAATAAAATAAAAATGAGTTTTAAGAAGTGATTTTGCCAGCCTAAGCTCCTCAGGCAGGTGGTCAGAGGGTGAGATCTGGAGTCATAGATCCTTTTCTTTTTTGGCCAAGAATATTACAAATTCTTTATACTTTACAGCAGAGACTTCAATACAGCAGCTAGAAGAGCAGTTAACAACTGAAGCAGTAACATTGAAAAATACCTTGTTTTCAGTAATCTAAAGTTGACAGGACGATTAGAAGTAGCAGTTTTGATGACTAAACATGGAATTTGAATGAAATTATTTCACAGCAGGTTTCAGTTTTAGATACTACAAGTTCTGGTTCTGCTTTAGGTTGAGGATGAGTTGTATTTCCTACCACACCAACTTGTCAATCCTTGAGGCAGAAATCCATGGATCGTGGTGATCTCACTTTAGAAGGATTGGTCTCGCCCGAACAGGTCAAAGTTCTTGATATGGGGACCCCAAAGGAGGAACAGCAGTCCATGAGCCAACTGTGGAAGCTGTACATATTAAAATGGTCCAGAGTCCAAGTGTGTTCTTTTAAAAGTGCATTCCTTTCAACTGACTTCTGTCATCAGGTCAAGTACTTTGTCCTGTAGCTCCTGGGCTTTTAAAACATTTGGTGCATTTAAAAACAGTGTAAATAAAATCCTCCCCATTAAAAACATGTCACAGAGTTCACATTTGATCACTTTCTCGCTCCTCAAACTAGCTGCAGAGCTCTGAGGAGACGGGCGCTAACAGAGGCGAGCATGGCTAGCTAGATAGTTGATTAGTATTGATAGCAGTCTGAATGATCCTCCTCTCCCAAACGAATGCTTCTGCCATCCGTGACTTTATGGGCTTCAAGTAGCATTATGCACAGAAACGTGTCCAGAAATATGGACAGAGATATGTACAGGTCATCTGTAGTGTGATCAGGCCTCCGCACCTTCTAGTTGGCTGAGGCTGGAGGCGTTGTGGTCTTGTGTAGCCGGCTGGCATTCGGTATGAAGGGAATGCTTGAAATGTATTAGGCGCTGATAAATACATGAGAATATAAATACGTTAAAATACATTAAAATGTAACTTTGGGTTCCTCCTGGTGGCTCAGTGGTCTAAAGTGCATACCATGTAACCGCAGTGTCCTGGGTTCAAATCCAGCCCGGGACCTTTGTCGCATGTCATCCCCCTCTCTCTCCCAGTCTTTCCTGTCTATCTTCACTTTAAACTATCTAATAAAGGCAACTGTATAACAAAAAGAAATGAAATAAAATGTGAATTTGAGGCTAATAAAATGCAGGCAAAATAGCTAAGGCTTCAAATAACATAGCAAATATTATAGCTCAAAAATGAATTATTGGCCACTACACACTGGTAGGAGGTGCGGAGTCGTCTGTTGTCCAGTTTGTTGTTAAATGTGATGTAGACCCCCAGGAGCCTGCAGGACTGCACCACCTCCACATCCTCTGCTTGGATACTGGCAGGGTGAGTGGCTGCTTGTCTGTTAGAAGCACACTACCGGCTGCTTTGACTTACTGTTGTGAGCTGCAGGTGGTTCTCCTTGCACCACAAGATGAATCTATCCCCCAGACTCCCGTACTCGTCCTCCTTGCTCTGATGCAGCTCAGGATTCCTCAGAGAACTCCTGAATCTGAAAGCTGAGGTGTAGAGAGTGAAGAGGAGAAGTGCTTGTTCACCAGTTAAGTTCATTTGGTGCAAAATCAAAGGGTAGTCCTGCCACAGGTGAAATTGGAGACATTTTTCAATTGATTTCCAGAGTTCTTTATTCAAGGACTTACAGCTGACACTCGCAGCACATAAAAGCCTAATCTGCCGACACTTGAAAGTTGTTGAAAAGTATTTCGGAGGGCGAATACTGGCAGCGTGACTGAACATGGATTTAAAAATGGATGTTCAAGCATAAGGGCTGTTGAGGAGTATCGGCTAATACGGGAAGTAAAAGGTTTGGAGGGGAACGCCATTGAATTTCAGCTTTTGCAATATGTTATTCCTCAGCCTGAGGACAGTTCAGTCTTTATTATTCAACATCCATCAGCCAGAAATAAGAGGGAGAGGAGTTTATTTCTCCCCATGTACAGCACAGAGCGTTCACAGAGAATAAATTGGAAAAGCATGGAGCCCATCAGGACCCCAGGATATATTTTTACACTTTTTATTTAATTTGAATTACGCAATCACCATCATGTCTTACTGGAATAACAAACTTGGTGCTGGCCCATCGAACCACCCATAGAAAACAACTTCCCACACATAAAATTCTCCTCTGCTGTGAATTTCTCATAACATATACATGGTGTATCTCATGGTAAGACGTCATGAGAAATGTCTTGATAAAGGTCTTGTAGCCTACCAAAACATCGGCAGGCAGTAAAAGACACAGCTGAGGTTTAATTTTGTGTGTGTGAATCTTTATTTGTTTTCTATGTATGCATGGCATTGATGTCAGTTGTTGTTTTTGTCTGTGTTTATGCCTGTGGGGTGTATCTTTTACTGCTATCTGTTATGATAGTATATTTTCTTAGCAACTGTAGCCTATCCAGGGGCTGGGAGTTGGGTGGGGTTGGGTGGAGGGATGTTTCGGGTGGGAGGGGCAGTGGGACCCAAGGGTGGGAAGGGGGTTCTATATTATTTTATATCGCACGTTGATCTTGCATAACGTAAGGATAAGCTTTCTTGTTTGGAAGCGATCGCTCCGCTGTGAAGCTACTTTGGATGCAAAAGCTCAGACAAACTGGATGAGTTTGCAGAGTTAGTCCCTTGTTCATTGTCAGTACAACAGCTCCAGGCTGTACATTGGTATGATGTGATAGAATATATTCTTGGTATCTCTGCTTCCTACCTTTGGGAGAGAGTTGTTCATGCATACCGATTGGACTTTCCTAAGAAGTCAGAATAACTTATGTGAATTCTTCAGTAGAGTCTTATGCCTTTTTAATATATCTGATTTAGGGGAACTGAATCAGCATCATAGAAGGTAAGAAGTTGTATATGGGGCAGGTGGGGTATGTAGGCTGCTGAGAGTAAGACAAGTATTCAAATGTTATTCTAAGTAGTCCGATGTCTGTAACAATGTATTTAATTTTTCATCATTTATTTGCATCTCATTTCTCTGTCTCTGTCAGTCTCAGTCTGTTTAAGCCTGGCCATGGCCCACGGCACCAGTGTCCAGTATGAGCCAGTGGCAGAGATAGGAGGGGGCGCTTATGGGACTGTTTATAAGGCCCGGGACATGGAGAGCGGACAGTTTGTGGCCCTGAAGAGTGTGCGTGTCCAGACGGACCAGGATGGCCTCCCTGTCTCCACAGTCAGAGAGGTGGCTCTGCTGAAAAGACTGGAGCAGTTTGACCATCCCAATGTGGTCAAGTAAGACAATTATAAAGGTTCATATGTCTGTCTATGGCTCACTGAAGTGTATTTTCCACAATTCACCATGAAACGCCTCTCATGGAGAACATAATGTGTTTTTTCTTGGACATCCCAGGCTTATGGATGTATGTGCTACCCAGAGGACGGCCCAAGAGACAAAAGTCACTCTAGTATTTGAGCATGTGGACCAAGATCTCAAGACCTACCTAGAGAGAGCGCCTGCAGCAGGACTATCCCCCGGCCGCATTAAAGTAAGAACTGAGAGAATCTAAGCTTGTATGCTTAGAAAACCAGGTGTTGTATCAAAAGGTCGCCGTCCTCAGTTGGAGCGGAAAAAGTCGGTATGGGAAGGCTTGATTATTTTGTGATTTAGGCTATATAGAGGTGTTTCAAAACAGTCTATTCAATTATTTAGCAAGGAGGTTGTAGTTAAAATATGCCTGTGTGTTATTGCAGGACTTGATGCGGCAGTTGCTGTGCGGTCTGGCATTCCTTCACTCTAATCGTGTGATGCACCGAGACCTGAAACCAGAGAATATCTTGGTGACCAGCCAAGGCCAGGTGAAGCTAGCCGACTTCGGACTGGCCAGGATCTACAGCTGCCACATGGCCCTCACTCCTGTGGTAAGGATCACGGTCCTTCCCTATATTTGTTATATTTCCAATGCTCACAAATTCTTTTAAAATTAAATAATAAATAGCCAGTCCCACCACTACTGACGGTCCCATGCTTGTGTCTCCCAGGTAGTGACTCTGTGGTACCGACCCCCTGAGGTTCTGCTGCAGTCCACATACGCCACACCTGTGGATATCTGGAGCACTGGGTGCATCTTTGCTGAGATGTTCAGACGCAAGTGAGTGAGCAGAATAAAAATGGCCACATAAGATATACTCTATAAATTTGTTTTATTGACTGTCTGATAGTTTGATACAGCTGTGCCTTTGGTAGTGTTTGAATCCAGGTACATCTGAGGTATATGTGGTCTCCAAGGTCTAAATTTAATTTGAATTGTCTGCACAAATGCCAGCTTTTGTAATGAAGTGTGCAGTTCTCAATTTAAAGAGGGAAAGAAGGCAACTACAAAATAAATGGGCTGTATATGTTTTAAAATTGAATGTCATTGACATTCCAAAAATTGAAAAAATTTGAATGTTGGCCTAAGTTCCAATACATTGTGAAAATGCTAACGTCAGCTAATATAGTCGTCTCATTCAAGACTTTCAAACTGCAAGATTTCCCTCTCCCTCCCCACTTCTGAAAGGCAGTGGGGAAGATATGTCCTGGGCCAAGTAACCCACTACATGCTATTGTACCTGATGCACGTTATTTCAGTTTACTGAATCTGAGAAAGGCTGAGTTGGCAATTTTTTCCCCACCATCAGTGTCCTGAAAATGAAAGGATACACGTTTCTGGGTTTGAATGCAGGATAAGTAGCTTTTCTGCACAAATCCACACACAAACTTCCACATTAGTTTCCCTCATTTTGTCATGTTTACCATATTACTTGTGATTACCATTTACTTTCCATACAGGAAATGTCTATTACTTCGACCAAGGAGGCTATGTTTTCACCTTTTAGTTTGTTTGTCTATTTCTCAGTAGGACATCTCTAAAACTTATGAACAGGTTTCCATGAAATTAGGTGGACAGATGGGCCTTGGGCCAAGGGACAAGTGATTAGATTTTGGAGGTGATCTGGCATTTCTGCAATTAGACGATTATTGTTTTTTAGCCATAACTGCCAAAACTGAAAAAGGTCATATGGAACATCATTAAAACACAAAAGACAGATATAACATTATTCACACTGTATGTGTATGTCATGTACACATACTTTTATCTTCACATCTATACAATGGTGCTGTTCCCACCGCAACAAACAACCACTTCCCATTAGCGCATTGCAACATTTGGAAAAGCTCACGAGAAATCTGACCAGTTCTTTCAGTCAGCTGCAGCTTGACTATGAAGAGATCATTCAGGGGAAAACAGACCAGGACACTTTGGTATGCAAAGTGATGAAAATTATGTTAAATAGGCAATGGGGCGGCCCTGTTTTCCATTGGCTGGACACTGATAGTGGGGGAACAGGCCACATATACAAGATTATGTTACAGAACATCCATATGTTTAATTTCAGTCTAACCAGGCCGTAACCAGGCCTAAGAATGGACTCCAAACACACAAAAATACATCTTGGCGGGCTTGAATTTTAAATGTGACCTGCTCATTACTGGTTATTTTGCCCATTCCTCAAATGAAGTGGATGTGGTCGTCTTCCCCTGGCTTGAAAAAGTTCTACTGGCACCAATTCATCTGTGTATTCTTGGGCACTGCCTGACATACAGTATATAATGCTAATGCTGGACTGTAACACTGGTAAAGGGTCCAGCAGCATGCATGCTGGCACAAACTACTGACAGTTTTTCAATGCTTTGCTCACAGAGTATGAGCTTCTTCCACAGACCCTTAAAACTTACCGCAGTTATATAGCATGTACACAAACACCTTTTACACCTTGTATTGATATGTTGTGATGTGGCTTCCTGCGGTGAAGTGTACCAGGAAGCCAGAACTAAATTCTAACTCATCAATCTCGTCTGCAACATTTCTCCCAGCTAAGCTGAGAACCAATGTAATGCTTGATATACACAGTACTCCCATCTAGTGGTAAAAATGTGTATTGCATGCCTCTACCTCCAGGCTGGTTTGAGCTTGGGTAGAAAGGTTCTTGCCTCCTAATAATGGCACCATGGACAGGTTACACCAAGCTTGTTCAGTATCAGGAATCATCTCAAAATGACACGACAGAGAGAGAGCTATAAAGGTTCATGGCTCACAGTATCGTGAACATGTCGTGGCCACATTCCTGTTGATATTAATGAGATATTGCAGATTTATTTAGATGTAAACAGAGTAGAATCTTTCATGGCCCTTGGTGGGTCAAGATGCCTAAATAGCATCATATTACTGGTTACCCAGGTGCACAGACAGGAATTGCGCAGACATAGATTAGCAAAGTAACACTTCACCAGCAGGTGATACATCTTCTTCAGTATATTAACTTTGGTACAAACTCTTCTGTTTGTTAGACCTTTGTTCTGCGGAGAATCAGAAGTGGACCAACTGGGGAAAATATTTCAGTGAGTAATAAATATATCACTTTTCTTTTTTTGAACACATTTAACTGGCTATAAGAAGTTGTTATAAGTGCTATAAGTGTATCCTGACAGTTGATCATATAATCACCTTTCTGTTTGTAAATTGTGTAATTTCAGAGTTATTGGCTTGCCACCAGAAGAAGAGTGGCCAACTGATGTTACACTCTCAAGAAAAAACTTCCCCCCTCTCTTCCCCCGCCCAATCACAGACTTTGTTCCAGAGATAAATGAGCAGGGGGCGCAACTGCTGCTGGTACGTTATTCACTTTTCAACACAGAAGCCGCCTTAGATTACAGATGTAATTCCTCTTTGCTCATAGTCTGGTGATGATTAACACGAGCCACAAGAATTTCTCTGTGCAACATTGGAAATTCTTGTAGCTAATGTCATTTATCAAGGCTAAATACTCTCAAAACTAAGAGGGTGGGCAAGTCTTGGCTCTGATTAGAGAAAATTATTATTTCTGCATCACATTCACGCAGCACTGACTAAAATCTAAAATCTTTATCCTTGAATAAGATTTAATGAACCAGCAGATCTGAAAGAAGAAATGCAAATGTTGCTTGCCTGTAGCAGAGACTTTACCAATGTATGTTATATTATTTACATGTTTTATTATATATAGTATAATAATATAGAAAAATAAAAATATAGAAAGTACAGGGTGGTGGACAAAATACATGAGAAAGGACTTTACATTTTGAAGTAACTAAATCATAATTACAAAAGGCAGCTGCACAGCTGAGTCATATTAAGCTGAATGCCAATTAGCAGCATGCATCAGCTTCAAAGAGTAAATCCCCACTAAAACAATTTTTTTGAGTTGTAAACTGGTATTTAGTACTATGTAGTTATGAAATACAGCGGCAGTCATATTGTTAACATTTGCTGGTGAAATGAGAGCCATGCAGACTCGCCGCTAAATTGCGTCCAAATTTCACGTAATTGTTCCGCGGTCGATTCTAAAATGGTTTGCATTACAATCTGAATGAATGCAGCTTTTCGACCTGAAACTTCATGGTGACTCAGCCCTAATCTAAGACTGTTCTTTCTTTCACAGGAAATGCTAACCTTTGACCCCCTGAGACGGATATCTGCCCTGAATGCACTAGAACACCCATATTTCCAGGATGAGAATTGACTCAGACAAAAAGCTGAAATGCGGTGAATGATATGGGGAGAAATAACAGCGTCTGAGTCTAGACCTGACCTAACCTAAATGGATTTCAGTTTCGTTCAATGCATTGCCCATCTAAGTGTCGGGGTTATGCCGTGGGATATTTTTTGTTACTTATAACCCTTGCAGACTCTTGCACCCAATGGATTTCTTAATTGAGGTCTGAGAAATGGAATATAAAAGTGAAGAGGAGTGAAATGAAAGGATCACCGGAATATTTCAACGTGTAAATGCCAAAATTAATGATGTTCACATGTCATGTCTTCAAGGACAGTACTAGTGTTTTTGACACTTGTTTTCTGAATCAATGTTGCCAATATTGACTGTCATTGATATATTTAGCAGCCATATTTCCAGTGATTGATCTCCGCTGTAGACTTCCAGTGTGTCTGAAAATGTCTTTTAAAAACTTTCAAAAACCCATTAAAATTGCAACAATTGATGGCTTGCCAACCTCTGAGGTGTCACTTCCTGAAAGGTTGCCCCATGTTACTTTTGTACAGAGTCTACAGAGGGGGAGAATTAGTCAGTTTGTAGCCTATTATAGGCTGAACAAAGTCTCAGAAAAGTGACACCTCCAAGGGTTAGTGTGGACAACTGTTGCAGTAATTTTACTGTATTGTGTTGTTTTTTTTAAATATTTAACATGCAGTGTGATGCTGTATGAAAATTAATAACATATCAATCATGGGGAAAAGATAAACAACAGTCTGAAGTAGTGACTCTCCAAAAATACTGGTACTGCCCTTAAATACTTACATACAGTAATATGCACATATAAAATATTGTTTCATTTGTTGGAGGATTGAAGGGGTAAAGTGCTTATGTATGGTGAGGTATGTATTTTTTGTTTGTTTGTTTTTTGCTCCATTCCTAAAACCACCTGCAATCAACCAGCACTGCAAAGACCAATTAATAAAAACTGTTCTAATCATATTCAGGCTTCATGTCTGCATTATTATGTACAGTGAACCACATTTATCCAGACCTCACAAATCTGAACCTACCTGTATAGTAGGATTAGAATATTGTTGTGAAATTGTGATGAAAATACTAAATACGAGCAAAAGTAAAAAGATGTAAATGTCATTGTAAGGATGCAGTAGCCCCAATAGTCTGCTTGATCCTCCAATATGGATCAAATAATAAACTCTGAGGCTTGTTCTATCCTGCTGACTGTTAAGGCAAGAATTATAGCTCGAGGCTTGTGGTGCTGATGGTCATTACGATTAATTTAACAATGTAGTTTAAAAAATCCTAGTTGGGTAATGAAAGGATTCACAGATGTGTTTGAACTTCTTTAATTTTGGTTGTGAAATTTCATTGTTAGGAAAGTGTTTCAGTTAGGAAGGAAGTGCATGAAAGTGCTTGATTTTGTTATTAGGGTCACGATTGAAAATCGTCATTCTGATGAATTCACTACTGCACTAAAAATCTATTATAGTCCCCAATATATAAGAACATCACGTCAAACTGCATTCCAAAATTTGGCAAACATTCATACACAGCATACTAAAGACCTTTTCTGGCTTATGAGCTGCTTGTAAGTTTGGCATATGATCCAACCAGCAGCGCTTACTTAAATAAAACTGCAACATTTAAAAATGTTTTGTATGTTTTTCCTGCATTTTCAACCAAAATAAAGTATGCAGCAGCTCAATTTCATCAAAATTAAAAGTATCCCCAGTTTCATTAGGACAAATTGTGTTACAGGCAACTATTTGTTTAACATTTCACAACATAAATAGGCCTATATTACTCAACATTTTATATTGAGATTATAGTTAGGGATGGTTTCACAAAATATAAGCATTGTGAGGAATATATTGTGTCTGTCCTTCTGAGTAGTGTTTCTCAATTTTCTCACCAGCCATTCCAGCAAGGTAATGGAGAAAGACTAACTTGGACAGGGGAATATTGTGTTATATCTAATGTGTCCCCTGGACACATTAGAGTCGCTTTGGACGCTTTGGACGCTTTGGACGCTTTGGACAAAAGCGTCTGCTAAATGACATAATGTAATGTAATGTAATGTGTCATCTAATGCATTGGATCATGATAAGATTATGTTTTATCCCTGATGGAAGCACTGCTGTCTCTTTCTCTTTCATACACACGCATGCGCACAAATATGTACACACTCACAACTCTTATCCATATTCACACGCACACATTAGACCAGCCAAGGTGGCCATTTATCACTTTAACTTACATTCTTTTGTAAAGTTAAGTTGCCACTTAATGTAAAGTTTACAACTGAAAATTAGTTATTTCTAATTGTTGATTGTCTCATTGTTGATTCTAATTAGTTAGTTCTT
The DNA here is from genome assembly GCF_048128805.1 of Centroberyx gerrardi. Taxonomy (NCBI): domain Eukaryota; kingdom Metazoa; phylum Chordata; class Actinopteri; order Beryciformes; family Berycidae; genus Centroberyx; species Centroberyx gerrardi. Next base: position 22,009,698 of record NC_136001.1, on the reverse strand, counting down.
TTCCAAAGGGTCAAAATGACAAAAAAAGGCATTTACCCAAATTTTGTAGAGCAGTGTTGAACTGTAAACTTTTGATTGGGTGACAGCAAATAACAAAAAACAGAACAAAACAGAAGACTCTAAATTGCCCATAGACGTGTGTTTGTGTGTAGTATGGTATATGGGGTATGTATATGACTTAGTATAGGACGTATGTTGTGTGCATATATACAATATGTAGTATGTATGTATGATGTAGTATGGTATATGATGGTATGTAAAGCCCTTTGAGACACGCTTTTGATAAAGGGCTATATAAATAAACTAGACTAGACACTAACAGTTCTGCTACATGAGACAAGAAGAGAGAGGCTGGACAAGCAGCTTCCCCCTCAACGCCAGAGATGGAATTAGTCATAGAGAGCAGAGAGAAAGGTTTTTACTGTGTATGGTTTTCTGACATATTTAAGAAACCACTTTTCATTCTCATGTTTTCCTTCCCTCTCCTCTGTATTCCTCTACTGTCCTCCATCACTTATTCCCCTAACCTGTCATAGTCTTACCATTGTTTTTGGGTCCCTCTCCTTTTTTCTCTCCTAATGCTTTCAGTTTATTGTAATGCCACCTTATTCAGTTTCTGTGTTTTATCCTGCCTTCCCTACATATTCTGAGGTTAATATTTCTCTCCTCTTCCACTTCTCTACTGTCTATTTGCTTTCTGTCTTTCTTATTTTATTCCTTCTTTCAATTATCCGTGTGACATCTGGATTTTTTTCTTTCCTCTTGTGCATCATTACTCAGGGGGGACAGGGAGCGAGGCAGGGAGAGAGAGCAGGAACTGCCCAGAGATTGCCTTGAAAAAGAGAGGGGGAGAGAAAGAGCCGGAGCCAGAGCAAATACACAGGCAGGAGAGGGCTGAGGGTTTTTTTCATTTTTTTCCTCTCCCCTTGTCGGCACAGACACAAATCTGAGCGCATGAACGTGGGCAAAGACCACCATCTCTGTGCGAGCTTCATTCACAGCCTTGCTCTCCCTGTTTGCTTAGAGCTGGATCTGCTATAGAGCTGGTTGTGTGGCAGGCTAACGGTGGGCTAGTGGGGGGCTGGAAGGCTCTGTGGCAGCGTGAAGAGGAGGAAAAAAGGAGGAGGGGCTGTGGTGAGCTGGTGGGCTTCCTCTGCCTCACAGACACATTTTATTGACTTGCTAATTGGATGAGACACTCGGAGGAGAGGATGCGGTGACCGAGAGGAGCTGCTTTCAAGAGGAGGGATACAGGCACAAGGAAGCATTGCTTGTGTTATGTAAATCCACCTACTTTATTGCCTTTTTTTTCTTCTTCTTTGCCGGAGAAATAACAACAGATGTTTTCCAGCATCTCTCAATGACCCTCACACCGTGCATACGGGATTTCATGCATGACATTGTCGAATGGAGACTCCAGCTACCAGACGCTTCGTGACAAGTGAATGATTTCCATTTTGATGTTTTTCTCATCCTATTCACTTTCACCTGCTTTTTTCCCCCTGGACTGATCAATTGCAGCTCTTTTTTGTCTGCCTTGTTTGATGTACAATTTGATATTCATCAGAATCTGATGGCAAGAGAAATTCTTTATTTGGACACAAATCAAATGTATTAGGAATTGTGCAATGGATATTCTTCAGAAAAAATGAAGGTATGATCTAAGCCAAAGCCAAGACACATAGTAAGGTGGCATCATTCAGCCAGACTCCTGTATTAAGTACAGTCCTAATCGAGAAAAAGATTGACCGCATTTGTTGACTGTTGCATAATTCCAGGCTGAAACCAGGGACATCAACACTGAAGAAAAAAAAATCTTCTTTCATTCATTCATTCATTCATTCATGTGTCTATATGTCGGCATTCTATAGAATAAATGAGTTTTGGAGAGAAAGCAACACAGACAGAGGAAAGGACTATGAATGAATCAGTGGTAGAGACCAGTAGTAGCGGTGTGCATAGAAGAGGATTAATGGAGGCATTAAAAAAGGAGAACAGTCTAGACTTGATTCACGAGTGGGTCAGCCTTTTAAATATATTCCATTAATTCACAATTCTCTAGAAACATTCTCATGTTTTTGTTGACTATTCATGTCTTCATCAAGGCCTTAAAAGCCCAAGGAAAGCAGGATTCCTGTGATGTTCAGATGCTCCACATAAGACATAATCAGTTACACAAGATTTGATCATGTATCTGTGTTTGTATCCACATTTTTGTTCTCTATCTTAGATTTTCTTTCTCTTTTGCACCAGCCTTTTTCCTGCTTGCCATGATTGTGGTTTGCAGGTCTGACTAGGTCAGAGAGCAGGTGCTGCTGTGCTAAAGTCTGCTGCCCCAATGAGCAACGCAGGCAACCCACAGAGACGCACCACCTACCTCATCTCCCTCACTCTGGTGAAGGTTGAGGCTGTGCCAGAGGATGTAGCGGGGGCCCAAGTACAGAAGGCACCTCTCCCAGGGAGAGAAGGGAGTCCTGAGGAAGAGGAGGCGAGCAAGGCCACTGAAAAGGAGGAAGGACCTGTATGTGCAGAAGTGGTGGGAGAAGAGAACACAGAGCCGGAGGAAGTGGAACAGGTGCAGGTGAAGCATGGCAGCCCCATTCAGAGCAGGGCAAAGCCTGAGAGGAGAGAAACTCATGGATGCCAAAAAGACATTGCATTAATTGGTAAAAGCAAAGAAGCTCCTTTTGTTCATCCACCTGTCAAAGACCCAATCAAAGTGTATGGAGGGACTTACTCCGAGGGAGGGGTGCGCAGAGAGGGACCCCGCTCAGATGGATTGCGCCCTAGGACAGAGCTCTACAGGGAGCCACCCATGCTATTCCTAAAGGGCGAGAATGGAGCTGACCTGAACAGTCGATCACGTTGCAGCCTCCCCTTCTCTGTCCCACCGCAGGTCAGCCAGCGTCCTGAAGTCCTGATGAGGTCACATGCAGGGGGCGACTCTGCGTGCTGGTGGGAACTGAGAGAGGCCAATCAGAGCATATTCAACTCTGCTAAGACTTTGGACCGCAAGGACAACCGTTTCGGGGACCAGTCCCCCATAATGGCAGCTGCAACTCTTGGGCCTTACAGGGCATCCTGGGCCGACAGTGACGGTAAGGGCACGCTCATCCGCCCCGGGGCTCCCATCGGTGGAGGATTTACAGGTATGATGACAAGGGACAGCCCTCAAGGGGAGAGGCTTAAGACGGTTTCCGCTTCCCTGCCTGCACCTCCTGCCACCCATGTGTCCAAGCCTCAAAGAAAAGGTAAGAGCCGCACCCTGGACAACAGTGACCTACATTCTCTCTCCGAGGACCTGAAGAAGGGGAAGGAAGGCCAGGGAGGAACAATGCAGCGGGCTCCGGCTCGTGACCGCAAGATGCTCAAGTTCATTAGTGGAATTTTCACCAAAAGTACGGCTGTGCCACCTAGCATCAATGCTACACCCCCCCTCTATACAGCTGTGGAGAGGGGGTCTAGTGAGGAGGAAGGTAAGACTCCCTCGTCTCTTTAAACACACACACACATGCAGGCATGTGCACACACACAGAGACCAACATTTATGTTAGGCTTTCCTGATATAAAAATATTACATTTATGATAGGCTGATTCATGCCAACTTTTCTGCTCACCTGATCTCATACATTTTGGCTCTATATACTGTATTTCCTCCAGAGGCTAGAATGAATTTAAGCTGACCCAAATTGCTACACATAACTACCAAAATAAAGGAAACACCAAGATTTAATGTCATGATAGAGCTTTTGGCCACATGAGCCAGCAGCACAACTACCTGAAACTCTATAGAAGAGATGCAACACTTCTTTCATGAGAAATTGGTGTTTGGTTGATATTGGTAGAAAACACTGATGCTGCTCCAGAATATCCTGTAAATGTTCAGTTGGGTTGATATAGCGACTAAGAAGACTGTATGATGAAGGTGATCATTCAGAATTGCATATTTATTTACCTAATTACCTGATATTCAATTATCAGGTGCATCGAGTGCATGAAGCAGAAAATATATTTATTAAAATGATTGCATGCTTAATTTCATGCAAAGTGGATTTGCATTTGGTCATACTTGTAAAATAAATGAAGAGTTGTGTCTTACACAAGCACACTTTAGCAGCAGGCATTGGCTTTGCTTTATGAGAAATGGTTAAGGTTAATGTGAGGAGGTGGTGATTTAATTCTTTAGTATCATGGATGGGTAACCATGTGCCACGGAGGGCCAAGTGTATTCAGTTTTTCATTCCAACTGAACACCAGCTGACTTCACCGAAAACCTGCAGACTCTTGGCCCTCCATGGCACATGGTTGCCCCTCCCTGCCTGACACCAGTGTTGGGTATCTTTTTCTGTCTTTTGAGATGTTTGGTAGAACAATTCTGCATATTCATTACTGCCAAGGGCTCTCGATGTATCTGAAAATGTACTTTTAACAGCTCGAAAATCCACAGAAATAACTACATTTGATGAAAATGCCATGATAATGTGAAAAAAAAGCTGCTCCATTGATGCTCTTCCACAGAAGCTGTACCAGAGCACAATATAGCATATTTTCAGAAAAATGGACACCTAAGAGATTAGTATGACATATTTTTTAAATATTTGGATTGTTATGTATTTTTTAGGTATATAAGGTTATGGTACATTTTCAGAGACTGTGACAGTGACTTCATAATCAGACCACACAAGCAACAAGTTGAGACGACTTCAAAAATACTATGATTTCACTCTATCATGGCACAATGGGCAAACATAACTGAGATTCAATCGATCACTAAATTTGCTATGAAAAAGTGTCATAGGTGTGAAGCTACTGGATTGTGAAAATAGCAGCAGTGAAGATAAAGCCAAATCATCAGGTACCTTGCTGGCAGACTCCTGCCTCCGAAGTAAAATCAACAAGTGACAAAGCTCCTAGACCTACAAGACGTCTGCTGGAGAGTGAATGGAAGCTTAGTTAGCTAAAAAACCAAACTGTTGCAAAACTGGCTACAATTTGACAGTGTGACTGGCTGCAAACACAATGAAACCAGTTGCAAATAGGAAGATGTGGGCTTCATTTAACTTCGCTGAGAGTTTTCCAGTTTGGCTGCAACCTTAGCTCTCATGCTGCACAGTGACATTTATGTCCCTTCTTTGCATATTCTTTAACTTTGACCAGCATTTGATTCTAAAATCTTACTGAAGGTATTTGAATGGTTAAGAAATTCAATAACTGCATTGGTAAAATGCTATCAGCTATTGCACAGAAAGCATGCTGCTTTCAACATTTTCACTATGTATATATATGTGTATTTTTGTATTGCTAAGCAGTTCCCCCAACCATGAAAACCAAATCAATGGAAATGAGTTAAGCCTTAGTTAAAAAGTAGGAAAGCACTGGATGAAATATTTAGGCGTCTCTATTACGATACAATACAACTTTATTAATCCTTAATCTTTATTAATATATTCTTAGGAATATCATATGTGGATATGTGACGGAGGATGTAGCATTGGAGTAAGCTCTGAATAATTTGTCAGGAGTAAGTGGGACATGAATAATTAAGGTTGGGGATACACAGAGCTGTGTTCATCTGAGGAGTGGGAGAGAGGGAAAGTGCCACTTCCTGCTCTGTGCATGGAGTTAATCAGCCTACAAATGGAGCCTATTCATTCACTGACTCTATATTGTGTTTAGGTGTTGCAGAGCAGCATACTCAACAGAAATGCAGAAATGTGAACTATTAATTCTGGCATATAATTCCAGTATTAAGGCCTTGACAGATTAACATTATTGATGAAATTCAATTCAGAAAATATTTTTCAGCCTTCTCTGTATGTGTGAAACACTCGCTGGCGCATTTTCAGCATCATGTGTGTGCAACTGGACATCATCTATCTATGCCTCTCACACACTGCTGTATCCATGAGACCATTTATTGTATAGAGACCCAGGCAGGAGGCTTCTGGAAAATGGAGTTGCCATGGCAACAGCAAGCCGTGAGAGATGCTATTTGGTCTGTGGTGTGACGCCGTTGATGGAGGGGAGTGTGGGCGTGGGGATTGCCCAAAGATGGGGATGGGGGAGAGTCGCAGGGTTTAAAGTTAGAATCCCTCTCCCCCAAGAGACAAATGAAGCCGTGGCTCTGGCCTGGTGGAGGTGTGGCCAGGACGCAGCGCAGCGAGGCGGGTGCACAGTGTCACCCAATAGCTCCAGTGTGAGCGCACCCGCGGTGTCTCTCTGTAACGGTATTGTTTCAACGCTGTTGGACTTCACTGGGCTCTTCCATGGTGTTACCCAGAGTGTGAGCTTGGGTGCATGTGTCCATACTGCCATACATTTGTTTGTCTTTGGTTCAGCTCCGCCCAAGGAATCTATCTGCAAGGAAGCTTTGTATTTACCTCTCACATCTGCAGATAGCTTCTTCATGTCTGTTCGTGTCTGTGTGTATTTGTCCATTTGTCAAGATATCTTTGCAGCTATTCTAGAGAGAGCCATGACACTACCAGAATGCTAAGTGAGGCCATACTGCAAAAATATCAACCTCAACAAGTCATTTAATCTAGTACTGAGTCTTAAAATCTTAAAATCTATCGATTGAGGTATTTAGATAATTTCACTTGTTTCCAATGTAAATTCTTGTGAATAAAGTGAAATTTTCTTGATACCAGTGGAATAGAAAATTTCTGAAACAAGTGGAATTATGCCAACCTATGCCCCATAGGTATAAATTTAATGCACATATGCAGCTAACCTTGCTGTATCTCTCTCTACCACCTTTTTGCATTTTTGTGATATAACTATATAAGTCTTATTTTGCCTATCAGCACCAGACCTGGTACATGGTCAATTAACCAGCACATCTGGAGAAACACTGTGGTCACAATTAGCCACTTAACTAGAAATTTGGTCATAATTCCACAACAATTTCTCCAGTTATCATGAAACTTGAGTTCCATAATCCACCATGGCAACAAAGTCAGCAGTGTTAATACAAAGATGGATGCATATACAGTAGGTCTTTACCGTCACATTGCCATTGGCATGTGGATGTCCTCATCACAAAGAAAGTTGATCAGAGAGCCTGAACAAAACCTCAGAACATTGAAATACAGCTCTTCACCCTTTACATTCATTAAATGGCAACAGATAATTTTACGAATTGGTATAAGAGTTAGTTTGCCTATTTATGGACATGACTGTTAATGTCTGCCTCACCCTCAAACTGATATACTGCAGCTGACAGTTATCTTTTTCCAAAGAGCTTTGTCCTTTTTGGTTGTTACCTTCTAGTGAGGATATAAACTGAACTATTTAACTCAATCTAACCATAATCTCACTATAGGTCTTATTTGTAAATCTAACCTCAATAAGATGCAAAAAAAGACACAAAAATTGGGATTGATTTTAGAAAATTAAACTCTTGACTTTGTGCCTTGACCAGAAAGTGAAAACTCTCCTTTCCCCCTTTTCCACGAGATTTCTGAGAAATTAGTAAATCATTTTGCAGTGTAGTTGACCACAGGACAATCCGTGAATGAGCAACAGATATTCCCTATCCCCAGGTACGGAGCAGCGGAGAGATGATTTTGTCTGTGTGCTCGCTCTCCTGGCTGCTGAAGCATGTTGTGCTCGGATGCCACTGACACTCCACACTCTACATTCAGGAATCCAGCCAGGCCTGGGCAGACATCATTACAGTACTGATCTTATTTTTCATTAATATCAATGATTCCCTCCTCCTTCTCTTCTCTCTTTCTCTCCTTCTTTTTTTCTTTTGGGTCCAGCTGCATGTGCCAGCAGTCAAGAATGGACCATCAGCCAAACTGTACAAGAACTTCACCTGGTAAGTGAAGAAGTAAGACACTGCTATCACAAATACTTAAGTGGAATTTGTTGGTAACTGTGTGTGTGTGTGTGTGTGTGTGTGTGTGTGTGTGTGTGTGTGTGTGTGTGTTGTCCAGGGTGTTTTGGGAGGTCTGTGCAGTGGGAAGTCTGCTCTGGTTCACAGACACATGACTGGGAGTTACCTGCCCCTGGAGAACGCTGATGGTTGGTTTCAAAATGTCTCCATCCACAGACACGCACCATTTCTGTGTTTTTCTGTGACTCTGTTAGTACACAGCTGTCAATAATGACTTGAATGGCTTGTTCCTGTGTCTGCCAGGGCGCCAGTATATTAAGGAGGTGCTGGTTGACGGACAGAGCCACCTGTTGGTAATCAGAGAAGAAACAGGACTCCCAGGTGCTCAGGTGGGTCGGGATTTGAAGGAACCTGCACAATGTGTACAACTAAACTTCATATGACCTATTCTTATCGGCCTACTCTCATGTAGCCATATCTTCCCATAAGCACTACTCCTCTCATCTCCTCCTTTCTCTCTTCTCCCATCCCCTCTCTCCAGTTTGCAAGCTGGGTGGATGCAGTCATCTTGGTCTTCAGTTTGGAAAACGAAGCCAGCTTCCAGGAAGTTTACAGAATCTACAACCAGCTGGGCATCCACCGGCCCATTACTGAGATACCTTTCATAGTAGTGGGCACTCAGGGTAAGACACACACATAAATACAACCGTGCTTTCACTCAAGTATTCGTTGATAGAGGGGAACTGTAGTTGTATTTGTGATTTGTGTGTTATCTAGATAAGATCAGCAGCAGCAACCCTAGAGTGATAGACGATGCCAGGGCCAGACAACTCTGCTCTGACGTGCGGCGCTGCACTTACTATGAAACCTGCGCTACGTACGGCCTCAACGTGAACAGAGTCTTCACTGATGGTATGTCTCCCATTCAAAGCCAGACCAGAAAACACATCATCAAAGGTAATGTTGATGTCAATAGACAGAACAGAAGCAGAAGAAGATGCAGATACAGAGAGGTGATGTGTCTTTTTTTTAGGCTCATGTTATACTTTCTGTGCCACAGCTGCTCAGAAGATCATGGCAGCCAAGAAGCAAGCTGCTCTACTGGCTTCTTGTAAGTCCCTCCCTAACTCTCCCAGTCATTCCGGAGGCTCCACCCCAGTGTCGGGAGTCTTTCCAGGACAGGTAAAACTGTCAGTGACCATCTGTTCTACACTGTCAGAAAAAACCTTTTGTCTGTACCTTTTTTTGAGAGAGTGTATTGTGTGTTTTAGTTTATCTGTCAGGCTATTTATAACGTGCATGCTGTTGTTGCCAAACTGATCTCCCTGTTCTGTTCAACTGTTATCTCCCCTCCCCTCCCCTCCCCCTTCCTTGCTCCCCCTCTTTCCCTTCTCTAGGCCAGTAATGGCGGTCAGAGCAGCGATTATTCCTCTTCCCTTCCCTCCACTCCTGTCATTAGTCATAAAGAGATCTGCAGGACAGCGAGAGGGGAGCGGCAGGACAGTGCCACCCCTGGGTCTGTCCGCAGCGCCCCTCGCAGACGCACATCCCGCTTTACAGTATGTATCACTCCATTACCATCCACACCGCTCTTCTTCTTGTTTTTTGTCTCTGATCTGTTTGATGATTACTCTTCCTCTGCTCTACATCTAGGGCCGGAGAGGCAGTGACTCAAACAGAAGGAGTGCAGACTGTAAGGGGGATCTGGGCAGCGGACGCTCCATTCCCATTAAACAGGTAGGTCACAGACCTCCAATAGACACTAACATGATGTATTTAAGCCTCTGCAGTGGACATCACACCAGCACTCACTTTAAATTAGACGTGTAAAGACAATTTAATTTTGTGAAATGATGAAATGTTCTCATCCCCCATATTGGCCAGATGAATAGATTGTGGGGTTTTTTTGGCAGCCAGTGCCGCTGGCTTCTGTAATCATGCTGCCAAAATGTGTGAGATAGACATACAGGAAATTAGACAGGAAGCCTCACTCTTCTCTTTTGTCATCTCCACCAGAGCATCTTGCTGAAGCGCAGTGGGAACTCACTCAACAAGGAGTGGAAGAAGAAATATGTCACACTGTCCAACGACGGCATGCTTTCCTATCACTCCAGTGTCAATGTGAGTCAGTGTGTTGACAGCTGCCAGAATGCTGTACAGCAGCATGCTGTTTACAGCTTCAGTAAACACCAGTGGTGACTGGCGGTTGGTTGTAATGGCTGACGTTTGTCTTGGCAGGACTACATGCTGAATGCCCCGGGGAAGGAGATGGACCTGCTGCGGGTGACGGTGAAGGTGCCGGGGAAGCGGCCGCCTCGCGCCGTGCCTGCCTGTGGGCCGCCTGTCGGGCTCAATGGGCGGGTCAAAGACGTGCAGGGACCCGAGGGTGTCAGCCCAGGTCAACCAATACACATCATGCCTTTTGCATTCTACACCATGATGGGGAATTTTACTTTATGTTCCTTCAAAAAACGCTTTCTTCTGTGAAACATTTGTATAATAGAATTAACCAAACCAGCACTTTTCCCTAAGTCTCTGTATAAACATCACACCAATTTATACATATACTATTTATAAATCGAACCACCATTTCCCAACCACCCTACAATCAGTCTTCACACAGAGAGAGTGGGGCTATTGCAGTATACTGACAAGAACATGACTGATCAGCTTGTGGCGTGTGCACCCATGAAAAGAGACACCTGACCAGTGTAGACCAGGGGGCTTAGACTTTTTAAACAAAATGACATGATGATATCCTCTATTAGATGTGTTATGACTGCATATAGTTGACGACAACAATCATATTTAGGCATGATGTAAACTGGTGGCTTGGTGGAAAGACCAGTTAGTCTGCACTAGAGTAAATACATTGCATTTCCGAAGTCCTTTGGGAGGTCACGCTACGACAGAATGAACAAAATTTTGCAAGGGAATGCAAAACCTTTGTGAGCGAACAAGAGAGCATCCTAAGGGAATTCAAAAGTTTTGCAAGGGTGTGTGAAAGAACAAAAGTAATCCCCTTCAATGACCCTTCTGGGACTTCTGCACTATTACTTTGTGTCTGTTATTTTTCTGGTGTTCATACAGAATTGGGATGAACCACTGATCAATGCAACAGCAATGTTTAATAATGCTTGTCTCAATTAGTATGAATAAACACATATTTGCTGTCATCTCTCCAGTCCCTGTGAGTGCCAGCGGCCTCCTGCAAGTGGAGGAAATGGAAGGACTGGGTGGAGCGTTATTCCTAAGGAGTAATAGAGGGGTGCAGCGATGCCCCTCCACACTCTCTAACCACGCACAAAGTGTTGGTGAGAAAAGAAACTTCATTTTGTGAACATATTGATTGTAATTTGAGATAATATATATCTTTGTAAATGTACAGCATTAATTGATTTCGTCACCAGACTCTGCAGTTGAGGGTGTGTCCAGCTCCTCCTCCACTAAAGACGTTGGCTCCGCCTCCCCAGTGACGGACAGGAAGAAGCACCGCAGAAAGAAGAGCATGAACCAGAAAGGAGATGCAACCATTGGTCAAGCAGATGGTAAAGCTAAGTCTGATCGATGACATTACATTAAGCTCCTTTCATCATTCCATAATAATAAGTACATAATAATGAAGGCAACAATGCTAATAATAATATGCTAATAATGTTGATACGATGTTAAAAGGCATCATTGAAGGTTGATAGAAAATGAATGTGAAGAAATGGTTTTGCCTTGTATCACTTTTATGCATTTTCCCTTGATCTGCCTCTGCTCTCTCTCTCTCTCTCTCTCTCTCTCTCTCTCTCTCTCTCTCTCTCTCTCTCCTTTGTTTTTCTGGGACGTTTGCTCTTGTCCCCTGTAGCCAAGCGCAAAATGTGGAAACTAAAAAGCTTTGGTAGCTTAAGAAACATAAACAAGACAGGTAATGCTGTTCTGTCAGCCTACACTCTTCAAACTCTCACTGACCCTGTGCAAATGTCAATCTGTCTGCTTGTCTTCTGTGTTTTCTTGTCACATGGATACATTACATCCTGTAATATATGACACTGCTGACAAGCATGGCTGAATTAAACCATATCATCTCCATTAGTTCATTGACATTCTTCTCCATGCATCTTAATTTATTTTACCTTTAAGTATGCATGATCATTCTCAGCAAAGTTTGAGTATTTCATTTCAGCTATACAAATAAAAAATGTAATAAGCAATACCCCATTCTGTGTGTATACTGACTACAAAACAGCTCTCTGACTTGATTATGACTAGGAACAACAAGGTTATTATAATTATGATCATTATTATTATTATTATTATTAATATTATTATTAATAATAATAATAATAATAATAATAATAATAATAATAATAAACTTTTGTTTTTACATCTAATTGAACCCTTTACTTACACAATCTATAAGAGGACTTATTTATAATCTTAGTTATTTCTAATTGCTGTCAGACATGAATGTTTAACTCTACCACTACAAGCAAAGGGAAAGTGTCATTTAAGTTGCTTATGTATTACTGAAATTTCTGAATCTGCTTGACTGCATTAGCTTTTTAGATTGGCAAAAAATATTTTTTTAAATGTAACTTTTAAAGCAGGCATGGCTTGGTTTATTCTATTAAACTTTTAAGTGATGTCGCAGATCTACAGACGGTTCCAGAGGCTAGATGAAATTAATTGGCACTGTGCATTTGTAATTAACTAATTTTTGGTTTATGAAGGTGCAATATATACCAGAGGCACCCTCCCCCATGCCTTTTGTAATTTTGGCATCTAAAAATATCTGTTACTATGCAATTAAAATACTATTATTGAATGTTCAGATGTCTGAAATATGTTGAAATCACTGGGCAACACAAATTCATCCACACACATCACCCTGTATGGTCTAATAATTTGCAGCTGAAATGCCTTTAATTACATGCACAAGGACATTGAAACAATTGTGCTGCATATATTTGTCCATTGTCTGTTTTGGTAGACTGGTCAGTTCAGATGTCTGCACTTTGGAAAAATCGTTTTTTCTTTGTAGCTCTGTAAGCGCTGCTTAGAGATCCATCACCTGTCAACTCTGAATCCTGTCTGGCTCTTCAGCTGTAGTCTACCTGTGCCTTTGACACAAACCTGTTCGTGTTTTTCTCTGTCAGATGAGGATAATTTTGACTTCCTAATTGTGTCAAGCACGGGCCAGACATGGCACTTTGAAGCCCAGAGTGTGGAGGAGAGAGACTCCTGGGTCCAAGCCATCGAGAGCCAGATCCTGGCCAGCCTGCAGCTGTGTGAGAGCAACAAAAACAAGGCAAGGAAGCTCCAGAGACAAACAGTGCGCACTGCACAGACAGTACATACACTATGGTTTACTGTGTTAGACGAAAATATTATTCATGATCATTCCTAATTACTCTCTCTTGTAAAACATTACGAGTACTTGTGTGAATACTAGTGTGTGTGTGTGTGTGTGTGTGTGTGTGTGTGTGTGTGTGTGTGTGTATGTGTGTGTGTGTGTGTGTATGATATAGTCAAAATAAAGGAAATGCCAACCTAACTGTCCGGCTACTAATATAACTATTCTGAATGATCACCTCAATCCCATCATGCATTTCTAATGGGAATGGTATGTTCTAGGATATCAACCCCCTATCATGAAGCCATGAATGGCCCCTACATGATAATGATCTTATCTATATGCCACAGCCTTTTTTACTGGAAGATTCTGAAATCACAATCCTTATGTTATTTATTTATTTATTTGAGTGCAGTACTTTACCCTTACATCATTGCAGAGCTTGCATCACTGAGGGACGTCTGTATGGTGTTTACTTTATTTTGACCCTGTATGTTCCACAGGCTCGCAGGAACAGCCAGAGTGAAGCAGTAGCTCTGCAGGCGATCCGTAACGCAAAGGGCAACAACTTCTGTGTTGACTGTGAAGCTCCGAGTTAGTGACACACTCCAATTGTATTTCTCTTCTTCATATGCTATTTAGTCATACTTTCATACATGTTCATATCTGTGTGTTTTTATTTCCAAATATCAATCTCTTCTTTTTTCAACCCAAAGTAACCTTATGCTTTGCTTTCATTTTTTCCTTTTCAAAGTCTTTGATGCTGATATTTGAATTAGCCAAGTTAAGTTTTAGTCAAACATAGTCGCTGTAAAAAAACAAAAAAAAACAAAAAAAACAAACAAGTCTCTGGTTCAAAACAGCTGATACAAAATCAGTACTACTTGTTCATCTTTTTATAGAGTAAAGTGTTATTTGTGCTTTGTTCACTTTTAATATTTACCAAGTTAACCCTTTCTGCTTTGGAATTAACCAAAATAATTTTTGGGCAACAGTCAAACACTCAGTAGTTATTGCAATTATTTGCTAACTCTGTCTTGGTAAAACTAATATTCACTGAAAAAAGGTTTAGACTTTAGTTTCATATTGTTCACATGCATGTAGTTAGTGACACTGAGACTAATGGATTGGGTGACCACTCATATTTATGTTAACGCAGGTTAGATTTTCCCCAGTTCTGTTGCTGGGATTGTTGGGTCAATTCTATACCTGAAAATATACTATGGCTACTAGAAACAGTCTTTGTAGGGAGACTTATCTTTGTGTTTCCTATATTGACCGTATCCTATACATGCATATATTTCGCCAACAGGAATGAGTAGTGTATTTTTGAGGACTATTGTTTTCATCCGGGTTAATTGTTTATGTGGCGATTTTTAAAATGCTTATCATTATATCTTTATAATGAGCTATTTTCCTCAAAAATATTAAACTGAATAAAAGAGATCAAATGCTGAATATTTTATGCTCTTTGGAACATTTTGAAGAGCCAGACTTTTGAGGGAAGATGAAATTTGGCGCACAGGCCCACAGTTGACAGCCTTGCTTTAGAACGTGCCCAGACAGAATTTCACACAATAACAGACAGTTTTCTGGCACGGCACTTTTTCAACTGGCTAGTATACGTTCACATTTGGATGCTTTGCACCAAGGACTGCATACAAAAACAAATTAAAACCAGGAATCTGTCAACTACTGTATATACACATAATCTATTTTAAATCGAACTGACTGCCTGACCCTGGATCTGTGTGCCCTCCCTCTCCAAGATCCAACCTGGGCCAGTCTGAACCTGGGCGCTCTCATATGCATCGAGTGTTCTGGGATCCACAGAAACCTGGGGACCCACCTGTCACGTGTTCGCTCCCTGGACCTCGATGACCTGCCACGAGAGCTCACACTGGTTCTCAGTGCCATTGGCAACCACATGGCCAACAGTATCTGGGAGGGGCGCACACTGGGCCACCATAAGCCAACACCTGATGCCACACGGTAAGGGCAGGGGGACACAAAGGCATAGGGGGTGACACTGCTTTTGTGAAATGTGTTATGTGTATTAGCTACATACCTAGACCTTATGTGTCTGAGACTGCAGTCTAGAAAAAATATTGTTGAAAATGTTACACTGATCATTCACCTCCTTGTATTCACTCATACTATTCCCACTGTTTCCCTGGCTCTACTTTGCTGGTCCAGAGAGGAGCGGGAGTCATGGATCAGGGCCAAATATGAGCAGAGGCTGTTTGTGGCGCCGTTTCCTCCTCCCACCCCTAGCGAGGGGTCAGACATCACGCTATCTGGCCGTCTTCTGTTGGCAGTGATGGAGCACAACCTCCCCAGACTGCTCCTCCTCCTGGCCCACTGCACCAAGGAGGACATTAACACCCCGGTCAGCCTGGCGCTCGCCTCCAGGTCCCCCTTGGCGGCCCGACTCCCCAGCTCTGCCCTGCACGCTGCCTGTCAGCAGGCTGATGTGGTCATGACACAGCTGCTTGTCTGGGTATGTTTCTATCCCTCTCCTCATCGTTTGTTACAGCTGCTGTTAGCTTGTGATGTAGGAGGTCAACAAAACATCCCTGTTGAGGATCCCATTCATACCAAAATGTAAACAAAATGCTACAACCACCACATAGTTCTATTCACAGTGAATGTACAGTATTTTCAAGCTATGAAATACATATATATATATTTTAAATCATGTCAGTGAAACATTGGATCAGAGTTAGTGTTAGTTAGTTAACAGTGTGTTGAGTTATGCAAAAATGCAAAAATATTTACCTGTAAGCCTTACCTGTCAAGGCTATTTGTATACCCCAAAAAACAACAGTATGGTGAAAGTGGCAATCAAGATAACTGAGCAGACCGTCCTAACTGATCGATATGTGTGACTGCCCTAGTGGGGAGAGTCAGTCCTATCAGGCCAAATCAAATAGATAGACGTTCTCACTTATCCCATATATGGTAAACCTGCCTTAACCTGGAATAGAGGATAATTACATAATGGAAAATACATTCTAATTTAATCATTTCTATTTTCTTCTCTCGTTGCCTGCAGTATGGTGGTGATGTTCGGTATCGGGACGCACAGGGGCAGACGGCCCTGGCATTGGCACGCAATGCTGGCAGTCAGGAGTGTGTTGACATCTTGCTCCAGTACGGATGCCCAAATGAACCAGCCCCCTCCATCGCCACAACAGCCAGCTTCGCAGTAGCCGCGACACCCGGCTTCTCTGTTGCCATGACGCCGAGCCTATCGGTCGCCACGACACTCAAGATCTCGCACAAGAGCAGCGCCACCAGCTTGAGTTACAGCAGCTCGAGAAGAGCAGTGTCATAATCAAAATGTGGTGTGGTATAGTGTGTGTGTGTGTGTGTGTGTGTGTGTGTCCACCGGTATTGAACAGGTCGCTTTGCCCTCATAGTGTCTACTGTAAAGTACCCATACACTCACGCTTGGACACAGTCACAGGCCGGCAGGACTGATGAACAAGCTGCCAAATCTCTCACCTCTAAAGCCAGATAATGAGTTTGTAAAGGGTGTGTGTGTGTGTGACAGGGATGAGGCTACTCAATGTGCCACCGGTCCCCACTGGTACTGACACAGACATACTTAGTTTGCTAGAATGGATTAACCATAACTATGAGGGAAATGCTCCTGACAAAACTGTATAATCACCACCATCCCTGTTCTATGCTTCATAAGACAGACAAAGAAACTGACATCCAGATGCCCCAACAGCCAAATTCGGTAGGAACTTATTGTACTGCACACCAACTGATATGATTCATGATTTATCATCTATCTGAGCCTAGAGCCTTTAAGTAAAGAAGTGCAATAATTTTACTGTTTGAGAGATGGATGTTTCTATCTTCAAGGCTGGGTCTGTCTCAATCCGCTTGAAATCCCAATGTTAAAGACATCAAAGTTTATCACCTTTATTGACAAAAAATATCAGTTACAAATTCAAAGTGCATAGACTGTGTTATGATCAACACAACCAGTCATGTGTTTAAATAATGCTGTGTAAGTGAATTTAGAAAAAAAAAAAAAGTCTCCAATGGCTGGGAAGGGGAGGATATTTTAAAGATTATAGAAAATAACTGTACAGAAATGAATTGATAAAACACTATTACAAAATAGTGAAATAGTGAAAATTTAAAAGTGCTTCATTTTCAAGATTGTTATTGTATGATTTGTACAGTTGGTTCTGTGTATAATACTCAAAGGGTTACCCCATAGCTGTTCAGAGATTTACAACTTCTTGGTTAGGTTTTCCTTTGATAGCCAGATGATTATTCTTCTTTAAAAATCTCTTTGACATCAAAGACAGAGATTTGTAATTTATGTTTGTATAGCTGTGCGTGACACAAGCACTGTACCGGCTGTGCTGATGCTGAACTCACACATAAGTGCATCAACACTCGGAAAGGGAACGATCCCAGCAGCAGCCCTTTGTCTCGGCTAGTAAACTACTAGACATGCCAAGTAAATGAACAAATGAAATGCCTTGATTTTGACTGAATGTATTCCAAAAACAGTGGTTTCAGTTCTTTATTTCAAATACAAATTCAGATGATACAGCTGTGTTTCGACCTCTGTTTTGGTGCACTGTCAGGGCGTTTTTATTAGACTAACATTACTCCTGTTGTACAACTAAACTATTAATAGACAAAACTGTAAGTCTTGAAACTTGGCAAAGGTTCCCATCTGTAAAACTGGGCCCTCTAATGACTATATTTCTAAGTGGCTACAAATCAACATAAGATAGGATTGTTGCACAAACTGACACTTGAAAACCTGGCATAAAAACAAACCACCTGCAGTATGTATGTATTTTTTTATTTTAACCTGAAAACTCCACTGATTGTACACGTCTGTGATGTAAGCATCTCTTTCCATTTGTATTTTTTTACCCATGCAATGATTCATAGAGCATTGGTTATCAATACAATTAGGCTACTGCCCAAGCTGTGATGTTTTATTTTGAGATGTGTGTGCGTGTGTGTGTGTGCATGTGTGTGTGTATCTATGTCGGGGTGGAGACGGGATCATATTTCGAAGTGCAATATGTGTTGATGTTTATTATGTGTATAATATATATTCAGAGCTGGTTTATTTCTCATGATGTGGTGACCAGATGCAATGTATCTAAACCCTTTAAAAAGGCTCCTACACCTCAGTAAACAAAAGGAGTTCATATTTCCGTAAGTGTTTCCCAGACAAACACCTGAGGAGGGTGGTAGGCTGCAGCAGACAGCAACATCTGTTAGCATACAGTATAGTTGTGTTGCATTGAGCCGGTGAGCAGAGAGTTCATGTGTCAAACCAGGCTGGGAGTATTTTCTGAACAGGTAGCGCCTGCCAGTAGCCAGTGGCCATCAGTTACACTAGACTAGCGCTTCAATGTGACATCTTCTGGAACAAACCTTTGTCCTTGTTAAAGAGCCTCAATTGACCATAACCTACTTTTTTCAAAGTCAAAGTCATGGATTCACTTTTGTACTATGACCACGCTGAGCAATCTGCTTTTTTGTTTCATGGCTCTATTTTGAAAAACCGCAAAGGTATCTTGATGGACAAACACATAAACAAAGAGATATTACAAAGAGTAACTGCAAGTGCAGTTTGAGGGTTCAAGCCAATATGGGAATGTTTGAGATTTGTAGCTGTCAGGGTTCGGGAGCTAATGTTGGAAATGTTAAAATATGAGGTTTTGATGCATCAAGTGTCATCTTAAAAAGGGCAACCATCCAATGATGTGCATCCATGTTTGTGTTAACATTGCTGTGACACACTCAAAGTGCTACCATTTGGATACCATTGGGTCAGATTAGCATGAAATTTGGCAGACGTGAGGTGACATGTATACCAGGTTGTATAAGGAAGGTGAAAAAACAACTGGGGCTATTATGTAATTACAGAATGACTCACAGGATTAATTTATGGCATTTTTGACACTGTATTGGTCAGTTTAAAATACCTTTGTAGTTGTGGTTCCTTACATGTGCTCAACAATATGTACAAAGTTTCATGATGATTGGACAAGCGGTCAGAGTAATGGCTAATTTTGTGATGGGTCTATCCCTTTCTCAAGTTAATTGCTTTTCTCAGTCTATGGGTTGGATCCAAGCTACATGTTTTTGACATAAAAAGCTCTTTGATCAACTTACAGTTCAGTATTTAGTGTGCTGCAGTGCTTTTGAGATGATGCAAGCTGCTGTGTACCATCCACTACACATAACACAGCGTTGCACAGGCTTGCAACACACACACACACACACACACACAGAACAACTTGCTGTACCTACATCTACAGTAGCCTACTTTGTGCCCACATATTTACAGCATTAGCTAGTGATATATTTATATATTTTTTCACTCTTAAGGGAAAAAAAATACTGCACGCAAGGAATTAGTTCCCAAAAGCAGGTAAGTGCTCCCTTGGGTTATAAATTAGTGAGAATCTCTGATGAAGCTAGGAAGCTAATATTACTCAATTCTTTATTTTTCATTTAGTGGCTCCTCACCTAAGAGAAATAACCTACCTGGTGTATTTGTTTACTTTCTGTGTAAAGGGTTTTAATAGCATATTCATTATAGGCTGATGTCATGATTAATAATACATTCATGAATAAACAATCAACATTTCAAATTGCTTCATTACCTATTTACATAACATAATTACATAGTAGATTTAAAAAAAAAAGAAAAAGTTGTCTAAACCATTCAATTTTCATTTAAAAATATGTGCCAAAAAGAAGCCTAACAATAGTAATAATTGGTGCCCCACTACACCTCTATCTTTGTGCCATTTATTTTAAAGCTGCACTAGGCAATATAATATAAGTGAAAACAAAAGAGGACCATTAACATCCATGTGTTGCCCAAGTAGTCTCAATTTAATCTGTGCACAAATGCCCACTGTCTTGCAGTGTGGTATAATATTGAGGGGGAATATTGAAACTGCAAATAAATCATTAAGAAATTTAATTAACTGTGAATCTTCCATTTTTCATGATGTTGAAACAGTTGCATGGCGAAGCTCCCCTTGTATTGAATGACTATGGAAGCCCAGACTGCAAAACGTTGAACTAGGCGAAGATCTTAGTAATGAACTCTCGGAAACGTTTAGCATACTGCTCTGGGTGAACTGTTGAGATTTCTGCTCCTGCCTGAAAAACATCAGAGAAAATCAGAAAAAACCTTTAAACTTTGCAGGATACGGAGCCATGCTGACTTTACTGTATGTGTTTGGTGAAGGAAAACAACACATCAAAATTTAAAGTGACATCCCTTTATGCCCTCTCCCTTTCAAAGACACTGATCACTCACCCCGTGCTTGACAGCCTTAGCAGCATGAGCAGCTTTCTTCTTGGTGTCGTATTGCGTCAGCACATCGATGAGACCCATAAAATAGACCTCCCTCTGGGGCGCACCTACATCACAGCATGCAGAGGAGCAGTGAGCGACAGTCTGTGGTGAGTGATCTTGGTCTGTACAGATGATCTAGTCTGCGCCGGTCACTAGCTTGAGATGTGGTGTAGCGTAAGAGCAGTAAAGTGGGACACCTAGAGCGCGTGTCTCCTAACCTATTTAAATTGTCTGATGACTTGTCAGGACTGACCTACGGCGCTCTGGACGGCGTACACGTCCACATAAGGGTCGAACTCCCCCGGGCCCATGGGCTTGAAGGAGTTCATGTAGCCAGCGATCCCCTCGGGCGAGGTGGAGCCCGGAGCAGGAGCGGGAGCCAGGCCGTTTTCATCCTCCTCTTCCTCCTCATAGGATGACTCCATCTCCTCCTCCTCCTCCCTCTCAGCCCGCTCAACGTCATGAATACCCAGCAGCAGGCTGTAGTCCATGATCCTCATATGCACCAGAAACTGAAAACAGAGGCACACGAGTACACACAACCAGCCAAGAAAACAATGTGCACAAGACACTTTTTTAACACTTTTTCTTACCTCTACATCTCTATTGAGCTTATCCATGACCTTCTCCTTCTCTTCATCACTCACATAAACCTTTTGCATGTTATTCCTGAAGTCTACGTCTTTATAAGTGGGCAACTCTTTCACCTGGAAATACAGAGTGAAGATCAACTAAGTTACATTCAGCAAGAAAATACCAAGATTACAGAAATGCCACAATAACCATTTAGCATTTTTCTCATCAAAAGGTAATATACAAAGTAGTCAATAACATTGGCCAAATATTTATTTCATGTCAACATGGTCAGAAAGCTCAAAAGTTTCCAAAGCTACAGTTATTTAAACAGTCTTCAAACATTTGCAATTAGAAATATGTCAAACTAGGGAAAACAGCTTGCACTCTGCTGGGTCCCCAGGGAGACTGACAGCTCCTGAACTTCTGTGCAGATGCTGTGATGGGAAGCCTGTGTTGCCTGTGAAAGCTGAGCATCAGCACCACGGACAGCAGCAATCAACACATAAACAAAGAGCACATGGAGCCAGGGCAGGGACTCCTCATCCTCCACACCTTCAGCTGGACTGCGGTGCCACAGCTGCAGACGATTCAGCGCTCGTTAAAAAAGAGCCAGGACACAACAGTCTGGTGGGAACGCAGAGAGTCGAAGCTGCTTCTGCTTTTCTTCAGTGCCATCCTCTGACTGGGACCCTGAAGGGAGGCTGCCGTGATCCCAGCACCCAACAGCAACGCTTGCAGCAATTCTGCTCACCCTCTCACCCTGCGGTTTGGTTCTTCACCCCCATTTCCCCTTCGTAAACTCTTTTTAATAAATCACTCCACCAGGGGTTTTGCACCTCCTTCTGGTCTCTCTGTGTACACGCTAAAAAGTGAAAATGTTCTACATTATTGTGGACTTTGCAATAGCGCTCACTACCCTGTTTATGTATTACATATGGCTTAGGACACATTTGGCAGCAAATACGTCACCACTGTTAAACACTGGATGAGGCCACAAGAGAAAATGATCTTGTCCATATTTGACAGCTCAAAGCATTGAAAGCACTCCTGAATGCCGTCTTTGTGTCCATCTGGATCATTGTCTGTTATCATTGTCTGTTTTACAATTTTTACCCAAGTCATCCTCATTAAGCATTAAACAAAGTGCTGAAGATTTAATTTGACTTTACTTAATACAATACAATACTGGCAGTTTGGCCAGGATTCATGAAACATGTCAAAGATTGTAAAACATATGGTGACCTTATAGACAATGACATTTCTCAAACCTCTGGGTTACTGACGTCTCCAGTTACGGTAGAGCTCAAAGAAAGGACCATGAGGAAGAACTGAAACACCATGAAAGTGTCAGGACGGATGAACAGGAACATGTCTTTTGGTTATAAGAGAGAGAACCTGGAAATGCTCAGATCCCAGACACCCCACACTCAGTCTTCACCAGAGTTTCATCTAGGTTTAAGTAACTAGCTCATGCCACCTTTAATTGAAAAGGAGATGGATATGTATTTTGCAGTTTCAGCAGCAAGCCACATCCCTAAAACGGCCCCAAGATGCTCGCTCACTACTCCATTAAAGTGTTCTGGTTTGAAAACTTCATAAAGTGTATGCTGCTATATTTTACTCAGAGTTCAAATTAGCATGTTAGCATAAATCTGCATCAACAAGCAGGCTGTTGTCTGATGGTATTTTAAAAAATGTCAAGGACATTGAGGGGTTGAAAGCACTTACTATTCAAGCAGCTCAAAGGCTGTCTTCCTTAGATTGTCATTATGCACAATATAAAGATCTCACTGTAGGCCTTACAGAGTTTGTGTTAATAAGTTACAATCATAGATAACACAAGCATTTCTCACACCAACAAAAACAGATAAAAGTAACCAGAAAGTGACTAGATAATACCCATTTTACAAAGATAAAAGTATGGCATGCAGAATGCAGAGATTAACAACAGCAAATCATACGACTTTTAACGTAGCCTGATCTCACCTTCTCTTTGAAACTTGCTTCACGAGACACCAGGGAGCCCTGAGAGAAGAAAAGATCCCACAGCATTTCATTGATAAGCTCCTGTTTAACTTGAGCCTTATTAGTAACCATATGCACACATTACTTAATGCACCTGTAGTTGTCACTCCCGGCTTTAACATTCACCATGGCTGGAATTATCCTTTAATTAAGCTGGATGATCCAATTTGCAACATCTGCTATTTATTTATTTATTTATTTTTTGTTTTTGGCATTTTATGCTTTATTGACAGAGATAGTGTGAGAGAGAGACAGGAAGGTATGGGAGAGAGAGAGAGGGGAGGACATGCAGCAAATGACCGCGGGCTGGATTCAAACCCAGGTCGTTGCGGGAAGGACTGAGCCTTATGGTACACGCTCTACTCGGTCTGAGCCACCGGGGCGTCCACATTTGCTATTTATTAAGAAGGCTTAACAATTTCAGTTTGGTGAGCAAATTATAGGGCTGTAACGAAAGTTTGTAACACAAAATGTCACGATACAAAAATTCAACAATTGTGGAGTTGAACATTTTTCTCTATTTCAGCTGTGGTCTAATCTAACAATTTTTTTCATTTGTATTGCCTGAACACTAGAGAGCGCAAGGCTAGCAAGTTTTACCTTGGGTCATCTCGTGTTGAAGCATGCTTCAACACGAGATGACCCACATGACTGTCTATGTCCCATTCACAATCAGAGTTTTGTATTGATTGCACTGAAAGAAAACCCACTCTGAATACTCCTCTAACTAAATAACTGCTACAATACGTACCTTGAGGTCATACTTCCAGTGTACATGCAGTCTGTGGCTGAACATGTTCCTCATAACTAAGAGGTAGGTGTCCTCGCTCTCCACAGAGACTCGGTACATGGCCAGGAACTGAGGCAGCAGCGTACTGCCATGGCAGGTGACAATGTGCTGGAAGAGGACAGTTAGGAATGAATGGACCGTAGATGATGGGGAACGGAGGAAACATCTAATCAGTGGCATGGGGCAGTGTAAATATGAAAGTGCTGCGCCTGCAGATAGTCAAGTGGTTAAATCCCCTGCCTCTGGATCCACACGCATACTTCCACTAGCCTATCATCACATCTTGACAGGCTGTCTGTATCTCCTTTACTCTGTCTCCTTCTCTAGTTTCCTGCTGTCTGAATAAATAATGCAGTGCCAAAAGTGAGTGGACTGCCCGCTCTCCTTTAAAAAAATATGAAGGTTCATATCAAAGCACATTATATTGCTGTAGGATACTCAGCAGCCTGGGTTGTACTTAGCATACTGACAGGGCCGTTTAATTTGTCAGACAAAAATATTCATCATCATTTAACCCGACCATTAAGACGAGACAAATGCTAGGACCTAAACTAGTTGCCTAAACTAAAATGATGTTAACATGACAAGACAAATGTATGAAGAAATCACTAGACATTACATTTTCTGATGATGTACAAATTCAATTATCCTCAGTTTTGTTAAATACCTTTAAAGACAGTACAGTAGGTGCACTTCCCCATCTCTCTATCTACTTTGATAGCAGAAAGCAGAAAGACCCTTGACTAGAAGATTTTCTGTATTTCTTTGCTTGACAGAGGTATGTCTATAACCTTAAATTTCACTGTAAAAGCAAGAGCCATGGTCATATATTATCACTCGTTGAAACACTCTTTCTGTGTGAAAGTCAACCTCTCATCTTTTTGCTTTGATGTTGTCAAACCTTTGCCATGGCAACCAGAGCTATCATAAAATGAACAACTCTCCCCTGTAGCATCCTAGCATGCAGAAGATACAGGACAAAATGTGACAAAAATAAATTAAAATACCCTTAAATTTCATTGACTACTACTATACACTAACTAAAAATGGATGAAATCACTAAAAGGAGGGTAACGGTCATTGTGATTAATATCAGAATATATCTAAAACTCGATATGAACAGTGTAACACAGGAGAATTAAGGGCTTCACTTTGTGTCTTACCTGGTGATATTCAGAGAGAATATTGTGTATATCCTCCACTTCCTCACTGGAGATTTCTTTCACTACCAAAGTGCGGTCGTATGATGTCAGCAGCAGCCCCATGCCCTGCCCCTCCCCATCTTTGACTGGAGGACTGCGGGCTAGAGACACCTGTTGGTGAGTAAGAATATGGCATGTCTAACAAGATTAAAATGTAACATGAACTGTGGTGCAACTGTGCTGTACATCTTCCCAGTGATGCCTTCACATCCCTTACACAGGTTCCTGAAATCTTTTTATACCTACTGTGTGATATATTGCCAGGCAATATATTGACAAATTCAGCAGTTATATATAATTAACATTACTCAGTTTCAACTGTTTTACATCCAGTTGTGCTTGCACATTTCCAGTAAGCCCCTGACCATTACTTAGTGATAATAAAATTAAACACATAGTTATGGCTGTTGAGAAGAGGATTTACTTGTGAAGGAACCTGCCTAGTCACCTATAGCTGCCTAAAAATGTTACCTAAGTTCATGTGGAGGGGGTCTGGATGGTGTTCAACCTATTTAACTTGAGAAAGTGTCTGAGTTGAAAGTTTCAAGAAAAACAGACTCTGCTGGTTATTTTAAGCATACACAATTATTACAAACTGTCCAATGTGTAAATCATATTCATTAAAGATCCAGTGCAATTTCAATTCAATCAGGAACATTTTTTTTTATTTCTAACACAATGAGCATCTTTTTTTTTTTTTGATGGTTAGATGGTACAAAGCTTGTAGGACTGAGTGATATCTGAACCTTCCACTGCATGACAATGTTTCTGTCTTTGGGGAACAAATATCCAGCGTTGGAACTTCTGCACCCAGCAACAAAGGAGGCACAGAGATTTTGTCTAGTTTGGCAAGTACCTGGCTGGCTGTTGTCTGACAGACTGTGGGACACCTGATTAACTATACATACTGTCCACCAATTAGAGCATTCATTAAAACCAGTGTGAAGGTGACATCATTTACACCAGGAAGTAGATTGGAATTGTGTTGACAAATGTTTGATTCTGTTGACAACCAGAGGGAGAGTTTTCAAAGGGCGTCAAATTTTCACAAGGCTGACAGTTATAATAATTTGGGTAACTTTACATTAAAAGGTCCTTTGTTGAATTATACCATGGAATTTAAGAATTGCAATTCCCATTGCACTGGACATTGGATATTTAATATATATTAATAAACAAAGACTTTAATAAATCTAACAAAAATGTACGGGTACTTATTCTAATAGTCACTGGGCATTCTACATCCTGCCCTGAAAATATACAAACATGACTGACTGATGACTTTTTTTTTAGTAGCTGGCAGATATTTAACTACTTTTGTAGAGTAATGTACATGAGATTGCCAACAAATGCAAACCAAAAACAGGAAAAACATGATTTTGAAAGCAAAGGCATATTTGTAGTCTCAGTTTACAGTGTCAGTGTAATACAGCTCAATTTGTGCAACACTGGGACATAAAAATCTGCATTTTGCACCAACGGCCACTTCCTCCCTCTTATACTACAAACAGTCCCGTAGGTCAACAGTAATATTCCTTTAAACAGTACATGTTTTATGACAATGCACATACTGTATGCCTCACATAATGTGTGCTAAACAAATGTGTAGAGAGCAGATCGATGACTAGACTGTGCGCCACCTGACACATGCAAATATTATACAAATGAATGCAAATTTAGAAGGGCACACATCAACACAGACCAAAAAATTTTAGTTAAACGAATAGATGTCTAGTTTTCATTAGAGGATAAAAAACACATTGAAAAATCTAGCAACACTGGAAAAGTTCCTGTGGCTTCAGATATATTCTGTCAAGAACCACTTGTTACCCCTTCACATTGTAACCACTGTAGAGTAAATATAACACTTGATGCAGCTTATTGATTGTAATGCTGATTTTGTTTGAGGTTGCCGGTAGTGCGGAGTGATGCTCTGATGAGTACACATGCATGTGTTTGATTAGGTATTATTGCACCGGATAAGCCATAGACCGCGACGCAAAACGGCCAAACGCCTCGAAGGCAAAAGGTGTTGAGAGTACCAGGCTGCAGTGACTCCACAGCAAGGCGGACTTCAGCCTACTTTACATAGACTATTACACCAGAGATGACAACAAAAAAAGGTCTGTTCAGCGGCACGTCTGAATAACTTCCCGCAAAGTTATTCCACAGTATTGGCCTTTTTGTCATGGAGACTAGCCTTCGTCAAAGGTAAAACAGCAAGTTCTCACATACACATACTGTATGCCTCACATAATGTGTGCTAAACAAATGTGTAGAGAGCAGATCGATGACTAGACTGTGCGCCACCTGACACATGCAAATATTATACAAATGAATGCAAATTTAGAAGGGCACACATCAACACAGACCAAAAAATTTTAGTTAAACAAATAGATGTCTAGTTTTCATTAGAGGATAAAAAACACATTGAAAAATCTAGCAACACTGGAAAAGTTCCTGTGGCTTCAGATATATTCTGTCAAGAACCACTTGTTACCCCTTCACATTGTAACCACTGTAGAGTAAATATAACACTTGATGGGAGCTGTAAATGGGATCAAAGTCCAAAATCTCCACTCTAAAATTAAAGTTGAGCATTTTTGCCCTTTTTAAATTCTAAAATCCATTCTGTAAATTGCTACCATATGCACAATTGTGAAATTCTCTGATTTGACAATCAACAAGTCAAATGTGGATTTGTGGTGAATTCATACCCGTACCTGATAATCCTGGTCTTCAATTCCAAAGCGCTCTCTGAGGTTTCTGAACACCTGTGGACAGTACTCTTTGAATTTGAATTGTCCCGGAAGATTCTCTCTGAGGGGAAGCACACAACATTTTATTCAATAAAGTAAGGATGATGCAGCTCGGTTTACTGTGTTGTGCACATCTAATCACCAACTCTTTATTTGAGCTACATGGTACATTCATGAATACTGAATACTGTTATCTCTCCCTGTATCTCACTGTCTCTTCTCCCTACTTAGGGCAGGAATATAATATTGTACAAAAGTAAAGTATTCTAATCATAAGTGTGATTGTATGTGGATCATAAGTGCAAAAAAGGTGAACTATAGGTAAAATGGCTGCAGGTTTGTGCCACTCATATCCTCTTTCAAGATTAAAATCTATGCAGAAGTAGGTAGTAACCAATTACAAAATGTATTCATTTATTCAATGCTCTTGTCACAGTGTATATTTTTTAGGAATGCTACTCAAACATGCATACTGAATGTGTTTGAGGGCAAGGTAGTGTCAAATTCGCTGCTGAAACGTTTTGCATAATGTATATTGAAAATTGGGTCATGGGTCATGTTCAGATATGATATCTAAGGACTGATTGAGTACCTTTTAGTGAGAAACTTTAGTTTTTTACTTGACCAGTTTCCAACACAAGTAGGTTTACTACTACTTGAGTAAAATTTCACTGAGGCAACAGCACTTCTACTTGAGAAAACATATTTTATTGTTCTTATTGTTCTTCCCACCTCTGTCTATGAGTCCTTTACCAGGCCCTGGATTCCTGAATGGATTAAAGGATTATTGAAAGCCACTCATTGAGATTTTTGTAGATTCCGTCTGTATGGAAACTGGACCTCACAGCAGACATAATGTATAACACAGTATCCACAAATTGTGGTGCAGCATTTATATTGTAACATATTCTGTCAAACTCTCCCTCCGACTGACACGTCTCCTCTGTGAGCCCCACAAAGTTTTCACATGCTTTCAGTGGGCATCAATCTACTTAGCTGTTCTCTGTCATGTTTTTGCTTGGTACATATTAATATTCTGGTGTTTCACAACCTCTGGCACCACTGGTACAATTTACTGAGGAGACTGTGCTGTATTTCCTTCCTTTTAATTGTGTGCGGCACACAATGTGTTAGAATATTAATCTTTTTACATAGCCCAGTACTATATAGTTACACTGTAAGCCTACTGTAGACACGTTAGTTATTTCTAATCTATTTGACTTGTTAAATTACTAGTATTGTTATTATTATTATTAGTAGGCCTAGTAATGGTAGAAGTAGTAGTAGTAGTGGTAGTAACAGTAATAGTAATCGTAGTAGTAGTAGTAGCAGTGGCAGTAGTAATATAAGTTGTAGTAAATACACTGTTATACTGTAGTTAGCATTGTTGTTTCTTATTCCTGTTGTAAAGGGGTCACTGCAAACTCTGATAAGCAGGCAAATAAATCTTAAGATCCACAGAAATCTCTAGAAATCACAGGATGCTGGATGGAGGCTCATACAATCTAGCAGTACTGTACTTGTTGAAGAGGTGGTTGTTGACTTTGATCTTGGTGTTGGCTTTGAAGTCGTCTGGAAGCAGCATGACAGGGACAGGCACCTGGCTCAGGTCATTAATCTGCAGATGGTGGACATACAGTCAATACAGATATTAGATACACACACACGCGCGCGCGCACACACACACACACACACACACACACACACACACACACACACACACACACAGCCTACCTACCGAATGATTGACTCCCCACATGAGCACGCTCAACACGGGGTCACTCGCGCGGAAAACCTCTACTTTCTGCTGCACAAAATGTTTCTTCTTTGTCTTCCTCTTTGGTGCCAGAGCATTGAGAGGGTTCGAGGTGGCACTGGGAGAAGCCATCGCACTTTAACAGGTTAGGAGAGCTTGCTGTTTTACCTTTGACGAAGGCTAGTCTCCATGACAAAAAGGCCAATACTGTGGAATAACTTTGCGGGAAGTTATTCAGACGTGCCGCTGAACAGACCTTTTTTTGTTGTCATCTCTGGTGTAATAGTCTATGTAAAGTAGGCTGAAGTCCGCCTTGCTGTGGAGTCACTGCAGCCTGGTACTCTCAACACCTTTTGCCTTCGCCGTTTTGCGTCGCGGTCTATGGCTTATCCGGTGCAATAATACCTAATCAAACACATGCATGTGTACTCATCAGAGCATCACTCCGCACTACCGGCAACCTCAAACAAAATCAGCATTACAATCAGTAAGCTGCAATTAGGCTACACTGGATTCATCACATTTTCCACCCATTTATTGATGTAACATTTCTTAATTTCATTCATTCGAGATAATAGAATGCGTCTTTGTGTGTTTTCTGTGTGTTTTCTCAGTCATATATGTAGGCTACATTTGCAAATTCTAACACAACTTTTGACCAACATAATATTAATAATGATAATAATAAAGGTGAAAGGTGCTATAGGCTATATAAATAAAGTTTATTAATACACTTTATTTATATATAGCACCTTTCAAAACAAATGCAAAGCAAATAAGATACAAAATAAATCAACAGTAAAGCGCAACATCATAAAAATGAGTTTAAAGCATGTACAGAGGGCTTGTTCCATAGTGTTGGGGCTCTGATGGCAGAAGCTCTATCATCTCTGACAGGGACAGTTGAAAGAGTTTGTCAGCTGATCTAAGACTGCATTCATAAAAGATCCATGATATAGCTAGGGGCCAAGCCACTGCTTTAAAAACAATCAATCAAATATTGAAATCAATTCTATAATCAAGGAGGCCAGAGTAAATTTGCTAAAATTAGACTTATGCTCTCTCTCCTGTTAGATCTAGTCAAAAGCTTAGAAGGTGCATTTTGGATTAGTTGCAGGAGAGATAGAGCTTTCGGATTAAAGCCAGAATACAGGGAATTACAATAGTCAATATGAGATGAAATCACTGCATTAAAGACTGAAGTCTGAACAGGATATAAATGACCTGATCCTAGATATAGTTCTTAACTGATAGAAACAAGACTACCACTTTGAATTTCTCACATTTCAAACCGGAATTAAAATGACTGACATATTTCTGGCTGCTGGCTCGATAGCCGTTATGTTACCAAGATTTTCATGAATCGGTTGCATCAAGAGGGCAAAACACAACAACCTCAGACTTAGTTACAGAAAGTTTAGAGACATCCAACAACTAATTTCGGCTAAGCACTCCCTGAGAGTGTCAAGGCTACTTGAATCACTGGATTTTATGGGCAGATACAGTTGTGTGTCATCAGCATAACAGTGAAAGGAAACATTATGTCGACAAATTATGTGTTCAAGTGGGAGCATATAAATGGAGAACAAAATGGGACCAAGTATGGATCCTTGGGGTACTCCTTGGGAAAATTAAACTACGGAGAATATAAAATCCAGGCCATGAGATGAGATATAAATCAAACAGTAGGCTTTTTAAGAAGAGGCTGGATAAATGCACGTTTGAAGTCCAGTGGCCAATGAGCTATCTATTATTTAAAGAAAATATGGACAAACAGCATCAAAGACCTCTTTTGGGTGTCTAGACAGAATTGTATCTGAAGACATGATGAACTTTTCATATGAGGAACAATCTCCAAAATGTTTATGCTGAGATCTGAGGAGCTAAAGGAACTGCTCACTTGACGGATCACAATCAACTCATGCTTAGGAGGTACAATCAGATTTCTTCTGTTTACAATTTTCTTAGTGTAGAAGGTTAAAAACTTCTCACTATAATATTAAATACTTCTCTCACACAGTCTTAAGTGCAGTATTATATCCTGACATCAATTCATTCATATGTAAGTAAAAGCCATAAAGTTTGAAGGTTCTTGAGATTTCTTGAGGGTGAGCACATCACAGCAGCAGAGGGATCCGTCCTAACAGCCTGTGCAGCATCAGACAGTCCATCAGCAGCCGCAGGAGCATGCAGCCAGGGCCGGAACAGTGTGCTGTTGATTACTGATTATCTACTTAAAACTTTAACCAGTAACCCAACACAGATCATTGGATTCACTAATCACATTACTTTCAGTTGCTCCAATATGAAGTTACTTTAAGTTAAGTTATGAAGAAATGACATATATCCTTTTTGAGGGAAAAAGCACCAATTATCACATTATCATAAAACACATTTTACTATAGCCAGTGCTTGACAAAGCAGAACTCAGCACAGAGAGTGAAGATCTGTCTGCGTGAGATTATTGTTGCAAATGCCAATTAAGTGATAATCTAATTTACCATTTCCTTCCTATGGACTGTCCAACAGAAACTGGCAGGCAATCCATGTAAATAGATTATAAGGAATTCTTGACATTTATCAGCCACACACAAAGGCTCTAATCAGTGAACAATACGGACAATATGGGGTGGGTGGGTGGGTGGGGGGGTCCCCTTGTCCTTTTGCCCTTTTCAGATTGAAACATCTAAACATTGGTAACACTGATCACCTGAGGAGTTATAATCTATAGGGGCTTCTCTAACCAATTTAAAGGTATTTGTAGGCTTTTTAACCCTGGTGCACATACCTTATCTCTCATCAACAGCTTACATTAGTCAGCAGTGAGCATTTAAGGCCAGGTCAACATTCATCCTCTCCATAAAATCATAAGGCATTATGGAAGCCCATTCCCGCCACTCAATAAAATAAAAAACAACTCAATTGTTTTTTTCTTGCAATTGTGACATTATTTCTCAGAATTCAGACTTTTTTTCTCAGAATTCAGACTTTTTATCGCACAATTCTGACTTTATATCTCAGAATTCAGACTTTTTTTGTGAGAGAAAAACTCACAATTGAGTTGTTTTTTATTTTATTGAGTGGCAGGAATGGGCTTCCATACATTTGCCTCCTTCTCTTATCCGATCAATGCAGAAATAATGGCTTTAAAAATGAGAGATTGTGAGAAATTGTGAGAGATGCCAAACTGCATTGAGAAGCAACTATGGCTTAGAAACACAATTTTAAACCTGTCTACATCTATTGTGCTCATCTATTTTTTTTTTTTACACCATTAACTGTATGGGCAACATGGCCATAATGGGCAACATTTTTAAAATAGCATGCCAAACTATCAATAAAGTGATTCTCAAAATACGTCTTCACTTTCAGCAACCTAATGCAGATTCACCTGGAATTCATAACAGCCTCTGAACCCCAAAAAGAATTGTGCATGTGCATTGACTCTTATTGATGGAATAGTGCAACTTGTGGAAGAAAGTGGAAATTTCAATTACTGAATACAAACACTGGCTATTTTGTATAAACATTCTAGAAATACTAATACTGGTTGAGTGCTTTCTTATTGCTATGAATGGTATGATGATTGGAATGGATTTTTTTTTTTTTTTTGGATAGTTTTACAGTACAGATAGACAGGAAAGATTAGGAGAGAGAGGTGGATGACATGCGACAAAGGTCCTGGGCCGGATTCGAAACCCGGGACGTCACAGTTACATGATACGCGCCTTAGACCACTGAGAGACCGTGTCACCCCCAATAAGCACATATAAGCACATATTTCCTCATGTATTTTTAATCTCATTACTGTTTTTTCAGCAAATATAATGAATTACAGTTACCATTCTTGTTACATGTACTCTGTTACTCCCCAACCCTGCATGTATCCACAATGCTTCACTGTTTTCATGTAGGGTGAAAACATACTCCAAACAAGCCTTAAAAGGTGGGCAGTCCTGTCCCAGTTCTCTCAGTCCCTGATCATATGAGAAAGATTGTTGGATTAAGGGACTAGAGGGCTTTACTTCCAGAGCAAAGTTATTGTTATTTACAACAAAAGCAACCATAATGGTTTTTGTATTACAATCCCTGAAGTCTATCAAGAACGTTTTAGTAATATTGTCTGTTAGTGATGAGTATTTTTTTATCATTCTCAACTTTTTTTTTAACACTTCCTCTTACAGTTCAAGAGGTCAATTTCCTCCTTGTATTCACTGTGTTCCATGCTTGTATAAGTAAGATTTACGTTGAACATGCCTGGTTAAATAAAGGATAAATGCAATGAAAACAGAAATAAAAATAATGCCCCTAAATCTGTGTTATAAACACAAAGGTTTCAGGTTCTTCTCATTATACCTCTGGTGTCTGCTCTCAGGCAAGCACTGATACATTATTTACCTATATAAAGGTAGCATGCTATAAAGAGTAGCATCAATATTAACATAAATAGAGTATTATATTTAAGGGAACATAAATAGAATGACATTGAGAGATTATATACACCAATTACAGTAATAAAATTACAGTGAATTACAGAAAAAAGATGTAAAAAACAAAACAAAACTGCAAAACACATGATGAAAATAAAAAAAAGTCAAAAAATACATTAAGTATAGCGAGTGCATACAAAAGACCTACTAAAACTTTGAAAAGATACTGTGTGCTATTGCTCTAGTAATGAAAAAAATGTAAGTTACAAAATCATATTGGTTCCTGATGCTTGATTCATGGCATGAGATATATTGTTTATTATGTATGGAGCTAAAATCTTGAAAGTGAAAGATGAGCATGTTCATTATGTGCAGTCCCACACTGTAAGCACAGTTTCTGAGTTACTGCTGTAGACACAAGGATGGACCAGACAGTGGACATGTTATAACTACTACAGATGTAATGGTTTGACTTAACAGAATGCCATGCTACCGTGTGACACTTGGCTGGGTGATTTCACACCTTCATATACAAATATGAGTAGATGTCAAAGGATGTCAGGGTGCTGAAATGAAAATAAGGTTCTGTGAGTATACAGTCTCCTCACTTTCCCAGTTTAAAGAAGTTGTATGACTTATGTTCAGTAGAGGGCGCAAGGAGACCAACTTACAACTGACTATGGAAAAAGCTTTTCAAGAAGGGATTTCTGCTTTCAGGTGGTGGAGAATAAGTGTGAGGGCAAAGTAGTGTCCAGCACCTTTAGAATCTGTGTGTTGCTCTTTTGTCCATATCTCACATTGGTGATCCAGCTCGAGCCTCCTCTGCTTTAGCCTAGTCTTCATGCACTTTCACAGATCAGGGTGCCCTCCTTTTTAACATATGAAGGCGTTGGCATGCCATGTTTATCCACACACCAGCAGTTGCCCCGCTGCATACCTCGAGAGGACCGACACTGCACAAAGACAACATGCAAACACATGGTGGAACCCTATTTTAGAGCTGCAAACGATGTAGATATGCCATTCGCTCTAGTTACTATGATTGAAACAATCTCACATAAATTTAGATGAATATTGTACCAACTCACTTGCTTCTTTCTGAAGAAACCACGCTTGTCACAATTGGGCATGTAAATATCATGATGTGACTGAAATAACTGGGCATCAAGACCTTGGATAATTGTGAAAAGCAGTTTACGACATGGAGCCTAGTGAGGAAGAGACACAGATTTCAAGAGATAAGCATAAGCCCAATTTCAGGTCATTCATCTACTGTTTCTCTGAAGTATTGCAGTCATCAGATGGAGAGGATTGTTACCTTCTCTGGATCCCCAGTAGGTGTAGGGTCTGGGATCAAATAAAGAAAAGATAGAACAGTTAATTGCTATGTGAATAGCTGTTAAAATAAACACAAACTTATGTTATTGTTTAGTCAGCAGCAATTATGCTACTACTAATTATACTACTACAATTTTCAATGAAATCTTCAACAAGGAAACTCTTTTTTTGACTGCGGGTGAGGTAGTGTGATTATTTTTTGTTAACAAACCTTAGTTTATTAATAGCATAAGAAAGTATCTGAACCAAATACCCATGTTTGTACTGTGGTGGCTAAGCCAGCAAAATCTAAAATAATTTTTCACACAACTTATTGTAACATTTCACTGATTGTCCTAAAACAACAGTCTTTATTTAACCACATCCTGGACTGAGCAGTTGGTACATGAACAAAGTAACTCAATACTAGTGTTTCTGTCATGTAAGAACAAGTGTATTAGTCATATTATCATTATTTCCTCTATTACAAAGGAAACCCTCTCTCACATTACAGGAAGAGCGGTTGAACAGTCATTTCTGGATTTAAAGTGACATGCAAGCTCCTAGTCCAGCCAAAACTGACATAGCAAACACTGAGTGTTAGTGTTGAAAATATAAATCTGGATACCATGAACCTAACCTAAGCCCAAAAGTTGAATGACACTCGTTTAAAGTGTCCCCAGGTACAAACTGTTGTGGCAGCCTTACCCACAGTGTGGACCCTCTCAGTTGGGTTGATCCTGCTGGTGTTGCTGCAGACACCCCTGCCTTCCAGCAGGGCCTGCAGGGGCCGGGGGTCGTCCTCTGGAGGGGCGCAACGAACCCCCTGGGCACAGCTCAGAGTGTAGACCCCGCATGGGTCTCCGACAGCCAGAACAGCGGTGCTGAAATCTGCAGACTGATGTCTCTGCGAAGGGCTCGTACGCTCCTGACTTCCCTGGCAGGTGGGACACCCTCTGGCGGTCGTCACCAGGGAGCTCAGCGGCCGAGGGCTTGACAGAGCCAGCTGCAGGAGGAGCAGGGCCAGGATGTTCAGGTATAGAGCCATCTCACTCTACACCTTGTCCACTAACAACTGGGAACGGTCCACTCTCCTAGTATTAGAATGCTGCCTGTGATGAGTTCTTATTTTCACTTCTCTTCCATGTGTTGTGTGTGGATGTGCTGATTACCAAATAAAGGTTCTTCTTCTTCTTCTTTTTTTCTGTTGTAGTTTAGTTCCGCTGACTACAGTCTGTAGAGAAGCAAAGTGGATAGGAATTCCCTCAAGCTAAGACAAAGCGATAATGAGGCTGACAGATACCACTGACAGCAGCTTTTAAAGAGCCAAAACTAAGGGAAAGGTATGGGAGTGTACGTGATGGAGAATGTTAGTCTCTCCTCTCATTTCCACACTGCTGAGCACACCCCCATTTCCCCTTGTCTCTGACACACACACACACACGCTCATACCATTCCTTGTCTGTCATCTTGCAGAACAGTAATGTTTTCAACATCAACATAAATCACAAGTGATTGCTGTGTATGCTACTCCGTTCATTTATTAATTTATTTCCAGAGCTGACACATATATAGGCATATATAATCAACCAATCATGGGTCTGTAGACAAGCAATTTGCCATTAAGCTTTTAAAATGATTGCTGTTTGTCAAAAATGTGTGACAAGGACAATATGGTGGCCTGTCTCTACAAAGTTGTGGATTAAATTTAATATAATTAGTCACATATTGTGAACATATGGTTAAAAAAAAGTTTACATATTGTGGTGAATAAGTGCTGATATCAGGGTGGATTTTTGTATGAGGTTGTCATGACTTTGCTTTGAATAGCAACAACAAAAACAAACATTTTCTTCTCAGTCTAAAGCAGCTGGCAGAAGGATAGGCATAAGGTTTTATGGCGTACAGTGAGAGGCTAAAGGAGTGCTACTCAACAGGTTGGATGACTAAGCCATTAATAGCCACGGGCAAAAGTCCCACTCCACAAATTCCACTGTGTGTGAGTCACAAATGTACTGATTATATTGGAAGACCAGTTGAATAACCTATAACTTAAAGTATCATAGGCCTATGGGACAACCTGGGATCGCTTAATCTCAAATAATGTCAATGTTAATACGCTATACTGTGGCAGTAAACGTGAAAATGTAATAATTTAACTGTTTTAGCTTCGGTTTTGTAGACCCCTCCCAAAAGAGAGAGAGTCAAACTTTCCATCAATATTATAACAAAAGTAACAAGGCGACGTCTCATGGAAATGATAATCTTGGACAAAGCTTTGAGGTGAGGCTTCATTTCATTTTTCTTCTTAACTCCGTTTGATGTTTTCCTTTTCAGTGTTAGGATTTTTTTTTTGTCAGGTCGAGATAAACTTCCTCCTTGACTGTAGCTGCGTCCTCTCGCGTCCTGGCCAAACAAAAAGCTACTTATCTACGTGTCGAACGGTGCTCGGCGAAACAATAGAGTACATACAGCTTTTCTTACAACAGATGTAAAAAACAAAGATTACACACACACACACACACACACACACACACATCCACACACACACACACACACACACGCGCATACACGCTTACATGCGCGCACATACACATACATTGCACATGCAAGTTTTCTCTGCCTCCTGTGGTTAGCACGGCATGGGTTAAAGAAGGCTTACCCGCATTTACCCTTTGATGTGATTGGCTGAGTGGGCGGGACTTCCGACAGTGCAGGTTGGACATAAAGTGACAGATCTCACCTCCTTAAAATTGGAAGCGAAAACAAAAGGACGACGGCGCTACAAGTTATTAAGCAGTAAGGAATGAAAGTGACATCAAGGGGCTTTGGATAATATGTGGATAACTTAAGGTATATTCATGTTCACATTCTGTTATTAATCATACAGTGGGACAATTTTATAACGTTGGCAAGCCAGCTAGCCGGCCACCGGAGTCCTGGCTGTAGTAGTTTGGGAAATGTGATGCTGCGTTCGCGGTAGGCTCGTAAATGGGTAAAGTGGTGGATTTATCCCACGATCAATCGTATTTGCGAGGTGATAGCGTTTGGATGTTTGTTTCGTTTTGTTTATTTTGTTAAAATAAGTTACCAGTTAGATCTAAGGTTCATTCAACTATATGATTCAGTCGTGTTTGGGCTGGTAACGTTTTGTCATCACATTTGGCAAATATGTTCATAGTTTCCTCTTATGTTTAAAGGGGAACAGAAAATATTTCCAAGCTTTTTCTACCAAACTCATGTTTCCTCTATCTTGAGAAGAAAATATCCCCCACTGATCCAATGGTTCACAATGTGAAAAATCAACATTTTTAGATATTTTGATACTAAATAATGAATTTTAATGACATAAGAGCAAAAGCAGACTGTGAGAAGGTATCTGTGTTCACATGGGTGGGCCTGACTTTGATTGTATACTCTGCCAAAAAAAGAAAGGCCTACAGTAGATTTCACATTGTAGTGTGTCAGTGAGGTACAGGCCTAAATGAGGCATTTCACTCTGCAATATTTCATTTCAGGAAAATAGATACTAAATTACTGGGTGACTCAGCAAAATGCCCGGGCTGTCCCCTAAACTTCGGTTATAATAGAGGAAGAAGACATTTTTACATTGGAGTGAAATATCCAATGTAAACATGTCTTATCATCTGGAGTCTATCCCAGCATACATTGGGTGGAAGGCAGGGAGACACCAGGCCACCACAGCGCTAACACAGGTAGAAACTCACATTAATGCTCACTGGCAAAGTGGAGTCTCCAGTCCGTTCTGACTTGCATGTCTTTGGAATGTGGGAGGAAACGGAAGCAGAAAAACCCACACAAACACACAAACTCCACACAGCAAGGGCTTGTTGTGAGGTGACAGTGCTAGGCCTAATCGCTTGGTCACAGATTTTTGCTTTCTTTTTAAGGAGGATCTGTGCTCTCATTTCATTCTTTGGATACATTCATTGCTAGCCCTTTTCCTCCTCCGCTGCTTCTGTAACAGATGCAGTCTGTACTGACACACTCAACACTCTAGTGCTCCATAAGAGTCACAATTTCTCTACAATTGTTCTTCCTGCATTACCAACAGAAGCATCAAAAATAGATGAAAGGATTTTTTCTGGACCCGTGTTATTTTGAGCCTCCTATCAGACAGCTTGGCAAGTGTCTTGTGCTGTGATCGACTTGTGCGGCAAGGTGCAAAGCACCGGCAGGATTTACCCATTTCCATTCGCTTTAAATGATGTTGCATCCACAAACACAAGGAGCTTTGTTTGCAATATTTCCACCACAAATTGAAGGATCAGGCACACGTTACACACACAAATAGGTGAGAAATAATCTACCTACCAAACCACCATAATTTAGCCTTACAGAGAAGGTCTAATGCTATGAGCAACTTGTTAACTCTCCTTAAACACAAACTTTGGAGCTCCCGGAAATGTCATCATGCAGTAAAGCTGAACTTTGTTAGATGGTAAGATAGCTATCTAATGCCAGCTGGCTCGGCTTTGAAGGTAACATTCTCCACAGTAGTAAAAAAATGTTTGATTTGTTTCCCCGTCTCCTAGATTGTAATGATATCAGGAGATGGACGACATCAACCTCCACTATCGCTTTCTGAACTGGAGGAGGCGAATCCGAGAAATTCGTGAAGTGCGAGCGGTGCGATATCGGGATCGGTTCAAAAGAATGCTGAGGGACGGAGACATACTCAGGTAACAGTAGTGAGCAAAGCCACCGTGAGAGTTCTAACTGGCAGCACCAGCTGGTCAGATATGGGTTTGATCCCTGACTTTAACCTTAAGGCTCTTTTGCTTTGCTGAATCAGCATCTCACATTACTGACATTGTTTGAGTTCACAGAAACATTTTTACTTTTTGTTTTCATTTTTGTATATCTATTTATTTGTAGGTATCAAGGGAACTCTGAAGAAGTTGGCTGTTATGTGGCCCCCAGGCCATTATCGAAAAGAAACCGCTATTTTGAAGTAAGAATTAATGATGTCCTCTAATTTCACAGCTGTCCCTTTGACACAGGAGTTGACTACCAAATTTTAAAAAAAGTACCTGGCCAGGGAAAGGCTAAGGTCACTACAGCAATATAATATCTTTATTGTCTACCACTTGAAATTAGGACAAACACCCAACCTACACTAACTTGACCTATCTGGATTTTATGTACAGTAGTTTGCGTGGGCTTCCCTTATTTCCACATTGTTGAGCAACTGCCAATGTACAGGCTAATTGATGATATTCACTAGTATAGATCTGGAGCATCATAAGCATAATTCCAATCACAATTCACATGTTCCTCACCAATTATACTTTGTGCTCAATCCTTTTAATAATGGCATTTATCAAATGTAATCTTTTCACTTTAAAAGAATGCAATGTGTGACAGATTACCCCAGAGATCCATCATTGTTTTCATATCAGTTGCTCCAGACTAAATGAAGACGGCAGAATCATAAAAAGTCAATAAAAAGTAATGCTTAACCAAGAAGGGCTTGGCTGTACACAGTGAGATATGCTTACTGTGTAATATTGACCAAATGCCAGACTAAAGAGCGAGTATAGCAAAGGAGTCCTAGTTCTGTGTTGATGAGAAGGGACTTGGCAGACCATCGTGTCTGGCTGCGTGCCTACATCTTCTTCAGCCTTAATGAAAGGGAAATCATCACACCTCTTGGGAGTAGCACCTTAGAAGTGCAGCACTATCCTGTTTGAGAAATAGAGTTTGAAGATCTTTTAGCTTGGAAATTGGCAGTGATTATTAAATTGTGTGCTGGGACTGGGCATAATTGCTGAAGCTATTGTTAATTCTTCAAGGGTTATAGATGCCAAAGTCAAAGATGCCAATGTCAGAAGCAATTTCAGCAATAAAGTCCAGTCCCAGCACAAAAGTAAGCAATCTCTGATCTTTTTTGTGCTCCAAAGTGATTCAGCTATTAATGTTGAGCACCCTCCCCTGACTGGTCAACTGCAAGTTCATTGTGGCCTACGACAACTGTACAACTTAACCTAATAACTTTGCTGTTTGATGAAAATTTTTTTTAACGTAAAGCTTTTGCGATGAGTGAGAAGAGGCAACAATATATTGTGGAATCAGTGGAGTAACCTCATTTCATATGAAAAAGTTATGGTGACAGCTAGCTAGTAGGCTACCAATGAAGCCCCTTTGCCTCCAGAACAGCCTGAAGTTTTAGGGCGCTTTCACACCTGACAGTCCGCTTCCTTGGTTCGCACCTGATGCGAGAATGATACATTGTTTCGTTCTTCAGCTGGTTTGGTTCGGTTTCACAAAGCCAAAAATCAAACAGTCCAGATAAGGTAGCCAACCCTCCTGGATTGGCAGTAACTAGTATAAGTCTCTCTGTCGGTCGGTTGGTAGGGTTGGTAGGGTTAGTAGGGTTAGTAGGGTTGGCAGGGTTGGCAGGGTTGCTCTGTTTCTCTGTTGGTTGCTTTTAGCTACTTGGTAGAGCAGCGGACTTCAACGCAAACGTCCCGGGTTCTAATCCTGGGCTTGTCAACTTAGGCTTTTGTGTTTGGTTTCACAGAGCCAAATAGCTCGCAGCTTATCACGAATTTCGTGCTTGTTTGTATATTGCACTATTCTCAGTAAACTCTAGATGCTGTAATGCGCAAACATCCCAGCAGGGAGGCTGTTTCTGAGAAGCTGGAGCGTTTGGCACCAACGATCACAACACGTACAAACTTGCTTAAATCACACATCCTGCCCAGTCTGACGTCAAACAGTAACTGAACCTTTCAAAATTATCTGTATGCTATATACTTACGCTTCATCTGCGTGACTCACTTCTGGAGGAGGGAGCAGTTTGCGTAAATGGGGTGATGTGCTAATAAATTATATTAAAGTGGATGCTGATTGTAGATCTGAGGTTGGATTTGAATGTCCTGAGTGTTACTCGTTGACACAACAGAGACATTCTCTCTGGGGACCGGTGCTGAGGTCATGGGAAAGGACTTAAAGTTTCCTCTTTTCCTTGCCCTGGATTTGCCAGTGCTCCGCTTGCAATGCGTCCATGTAGGGCTCCCTAGGGATGATGTCATATATAATCATGGTCAGTATTCGCTTTAGGTAACAAGGATGTAGGCCAGCTTGCTTGTCGCTGTTGGGTTTTCACTTCTGATGAACATGAAAAAACTGTATTTACAAAAAGATAATGCCCTTTGAGGTTGCAATATTTTAAATGTAAAACAGTATCATTAACAGTAATACCTTAACCACAATTCAACCACAACAGTTCAACAACCCAAAAGCAAAATATAATGGCATTTAAAAATCTAGGGGCAAACTTGGTATGTGAATAGAAACCAAACTTTACACACACTCCTGTTGGGGCAGTCAAACTTTCAGTTTCACCTTGTATATTTTTGCTGTAAAATTGTGAAAACAGTCAAATGAGCCCTTCACTGTTTGAAAGCTCTACTAAAACACTAATTAAAAGGTAGACCATCTGTCAGTGTTTTTCACTGAACTAGTTTAATCAGTAAACAGAGTCAGTCAGCTAAACATGAGCACTCGGTTCTCTATGTAGGTTTGCCACCCAGCAATGGTTATTTACTTATTTGCACGGTAAATATTCATTTAAAATCTACTGTATGTATATGTGAACAGAATATATGCAGTATTTTCACAGCCCTGGTCTGACAAAATCAACCACAAGAAAATCTAAGAAAAGCAGAATAAAACATAAACATTCCCTCTGTCCCTGTCCTCCCTCTTAACTCATTAACCATCTTCCTCGCTGCACCCCCTCATGCTCCTTCCCTCTCCTCCTCTCACCATCTCTTGTTCTGCTCCAATAACTCTTCATACTGCCTCACACTGTAACACCCTCCCACAAAAAAGAAACAGAGATACATACACATATGTAAAGCGTGTAGTTTATGACGTCGTGCTCTCTGTCTTAAAACAGTATCTTTTAAAGTCTAGGTTGGCATCCAAAAATGCATCAAAGGAAGAATAAAATTATTCTGAAGAAATTAATATCTAAAGCTTCTAGCTATGTTTAGGTTGGCTAAGGGTGTTAGGAGCCCCCACCAAATAAAACAGACATTTGGCTAGATTACCCCACAAAATAGCCCACAGAAATATGTTATGAAATTATTTTGGAGGAGTCCCAAAGAAAAAAAATAACTTGAAGGAAAGGGGCAGTTTCAGTTGAAATGGTAATTCTTCCCTTGTCTCCTGGTCATAATGTGGTCTGTGGGATTTGTAGGTGACAATCATCGACACAGGAGTGAGGGGGATGATTGCTGTCGGCCTGGTGCCTCAGATGTACAAGCTGGACCACCAGCCGGGCTGGCTCCCACAATCTGTGGCTTATCATGCTGATGATGGCAAGTATGTGACATGCCTTGAAACACTGATACATTCTCTGAATTATCTTTAGATTTAAATTGAACATATTCTTAAATGGTACATGACATGCAGATGGAACAGATTTATTTTCTCCTAACTTAAAATACTGGTATACTTCACATGAATTGTTCAACAGTAACACCAACTTTAACTTTCGTACAACCTCACAAAAACATGTTTGTTTATGTAGATTGACTGACTGATTGAATGTAGCTGACAATTTAATACATATGAAGCAGACGTTATTTTTATTTTTTCACTTTTTATAACTTCAAAGCAAATTCAAATTTTGTTAAATATTTACTCTTCAAATGTGTAATTATATGTTTGAAAGTTACTGCTCTTAGCAAGAGCTTTGTCAGTCAGTTTGAGAGCACAAAACTTGTTTGTTGTTTTAGGAACTGGAGACAGGTTACAGTAGCTACACATTAACATTTCCATTAAGGACTGGTCCTTTTAAATAGCCTATTGACAGCCTATTGCTGTATAACAATAGACGAAATACTCCAGGACAGCACTCCAATTAATTAATTTATATTTATTGCCGCAATTATTGACGCAATAAATATAAATTAATTAATTGGAGTGCTGTCCTGGAGTATTTCGTTACACATTTTTTGAGGATTCAGCACCCACATAAATAACTGAGGGTTGAGCTTGTTTTTTGGTGAATTGTTTTGTATAACAATAGACACAATTTTTTATTGTTCTGTAAGTTCTGTTTTCTGGTATGTACAGGCTTCCTCACCCTGTCCTGGTGTGGATAATGATATAAATTGATGTCAGTTCACTAAAACAACAATAGCATAGCACTTTTCTTTAAAACAAAGTCACAAAGTGCTGTAAAATGAAAGGAACTAAACAAACAGTTAATCAGCTTTAATAAAGTGTAGACTTGCACTGCTGGCTCCATCAAAGGGGCTGTCAGCATAACAGAAATGGCATAAGACTAAGTTGTACCAATAATACTAAACAAACACTGAGTAAGGTGAGTAGCAGTCACTGAACCACTCTGTCCTTCCACAGGCTGTACAATGGCAACGTTGTGGGTCAGCAGTTTGGGCCAAAATGCAACCGAGGTGATAGAATTGGCTGTGGAATAAATCTGGACTTTTGTGATGATGGGCAGATCACAGTGTTTTTT
This sequence comes from Centroberyx gerrardi, assembly GCF_048128805.1. NCBI lineage: Eukaryota > Metazoa > Chordata > Actinopteri > Beryciformes > Berycidae > Centroberyx > Centroberyx gerrardi. The sequence continues at coordinate 21,964,770 of NC_136001.1, read as the reverse complement.
ACCAAGAACGGCAAGGAAGTAAGTTCTGCGTTCCCATCTTATTCTACTTCAGACACACAGGCTACTCACCATTACAATTATTTACAAGTGTATTCACCTTGTGTTATTTAGTCCATAGCTCCCAGCTGGTTTACCCTAAGGAGTAGCCTACTGTATTTGAATTTGTGTCCAGGTTGGCAATGTGGAGATCCTAGGATCTCCCGAGGCTTTCTACCCTGCTGTGGGAATGCACTCTTTGGGGGAAGAAGTGCAGCTGGACCTGCAGGCAGAGTGGGGGATGGAGGAGGATGATGGACTGATGATAGTGGACAGCCATGAAGACGAATGGGGCCGTCTCCATGACGTCAAGGTGACTGGCACGGTAAGTCCTGTCGTGGAGTAGATGGAAAGTGGAAAAAAAAGCCAAATCTAAAAAATGGACATTCACTTTCAACCCTTGTAAAATCAAGTACTCCTTGTGTGTGACAGGCTGGTGAGAGTGTGTGCATTAGTGCATCTGTCTCCCTCATAAATGTTGATGCTGTGTAGTGATTTGGTGATACGACTGATTGAATCATTTACTAGCTGCCTTGCAGAAGAGAGACACCACATGGTTGTCATAGTGTGACTCCATCATTCATGCAGTTCATTCACTTTTTTCTCGTGTTCAGAAATCCCTGGTGATAAATTGTGTTTGTATGGTTAGCATCCACTATTTAATTTACAAGCAGCATTAAAACTAGCTGTACACTTCTACAGGCTAGACTCTCTGTGTTTGTTGAGGAGCGGTGCAGTACCCATGTATATTTTGCCCAACATTAAGACCCGCTACATAGACACACTTGCCATCTCTACCTCTCTCTCTCTTTAGTAAGATTTATTCATTAATGTGACCAAAGTGTTCAAATACAATGGGAATTTATCAAAAAGTTGAAAAAGAACATCTGCCCCTATACAGAGTATCAGTAATTCTACTATGTGTATGGAACTAGTGTTTGTGTATAAAAAGAAATCAACTATCAGAAAAATTCAAATTATATAAGAAAAATAAATAAGTAGAGTAACCTTTTAGATTACAGGGTGTGAATAAGATTAATCACATATAGTCAATACGGTAATTCAGAATTAAATAGTAACTATTAAATAGACAGTAAGAAGTGATGACCAATATTATCACAGGTGAAGTAGATATTTTCCCAAAGGTAAAACCAAGATGTTTCTCTCTCCCTCCCTCCCTCCCTCCGTCCCCCAGATGGCCTCTGATGGTGAGTTATGATGAGTTTAAAGGAGGGGAAGTCTGTCTGGCATTGTCCAACTCAGTGCAGCGAGGTGTGTCTCTGACTCAGGGTGGTTCACACAAAACCTTTTTGAATGGAAGGAGGATGGGAGGGGATTGCAGCTGAAGAGCCCTTGGGCAGGAGCAGCTAACCTGCTTGCCTCCTACGCATTTAATTATACTTGATTTCTACAAATTTGGCCCTCTCCTCTGTGTTATTGCACCGCTACAGTCTGAAATCCCTGGAAGTCATTATTTACGCATAGGCACACCTTAATACTAGATGAAAGCTGTCAGGACAGAATAAACAAGACATGTCAGTAACAGAGCAGCAGTAGTGCTTTTCTGTGGGCTCTGAAGGGTTTTGAGGGATAGAGGAGTTTAAAGCAGTATGCTTTGATACTTTGCAGTGTGATATTGATTTGCGGGCATCCTGGTGGCTCAGTGGTCTAAGGCAAGCACCATGTAAACGCGACAACCTGGGTCAGCCCCCTCTCTCCTAGTCTTTCTTGTCTCTCTCAACTTTAAACTATTGGATAAAGGCAAAAGTGACACAAAAATCATCTAAAAAAAAACAACTTAGTGGATTGAAGTGTGAAATGTAGGTTTGTGGTTTCCTATTATCAGCCTAGATCCTGGTTTGAATTGGTCTGAGTAATACATAATAGTAATATTTTGTAATTGCAGCATTGGTTTGTTTACATTTCTTGTTGACAACTGACAAAACAAATTGATGAACATGAAGTCATGTGGTAGCACAGGTCAGCCATTTATTGGACACAGGGTTAAATATTAACATGTAGATGTGTTAACAAACAAAATCTTTTCATGTCCACTTCAGCTACAAAGACAAAATGTTACTACTGTTCTAAGATTGATTTATTACGCATGCAGTTTGTTTAGTATTGTGATGTTAATCGGATATTTCCAGCAAGCTTAAATTCAAAAGTGATGATCTTGAAAACATTCATAGATGTATGAGAGACTGTAAACAGAAATCAGCCAATCAGTTTAAATTACAATTCCCTAGTTACTTTCCCATCTGAAGTCCCACTGTATTTTTACTCAAAGTGAACTGCTTCAGGTTCCACTCAGAAGTGTCCAGAGACGCTTGAAAAAGTTTGTATGTATAATGGTAATTTTATTTATTATTATTATTTTTGTTTTTTAGGTGTTTTGCTAAACTGCCTATAGTAATGTGTTCAGTTTAACTGGGCGACCCCAGTTTATACAAAGTAATTCAAGAGGAAGGTGTGTATTTGCACAGAGTGGAAAATGCCTTGTTATCCTGCCTTGGTGGATTTGAGTAGCCAAGCCTACCAAGCTAGCTCATTCATTCTCTTTCAGTCTCAGACTGTTAATAAAAGGTAGTACACTGATCATGGATACATATGTTTTATATTCCTCATATTTAGATAAAATATTATTGAAGATAGAAATTAAAACTAACTTCACTGCCCTCAAGTTGCATAATAAGGTGATTTTTTTGCCTAATAGAGCATAAACGCCTTTCAAAGTAGGCTAAATGGAGTGAAAAAGAGTTTCTATGACACGTGTTAGCCCTACATGAGAAATATGTCCTTTTTCACTTGAGTGCAAAATTAAAATAATCTAAAATAGCCTAAAGCATTTTATTCAGGCTGAGAACGCATAATAGTCAGTGTACGCTCAGTGGCCTAAAACTGTAGAACAGTTTGAATAAAAGCACATTATCAAAATTGTTTTCCACCCAAAATAGCTTAACTAACTTCCAACTAAAGCCTAACCCTGTTTCAGATTTACTACCTTTTTGTTTTTAATTCAATACTGCATTCTCATATTCTCAAATGTTGGGGGAAGTCAAGCAATAGCCAACTCCTGTGTATCTTCAGGTTCAGTGACAACCTTTTTGTATATGTGTCTTCTCGGCCCTTCAGCTGCTGGAGTACATGGGCAAGGGGAAGAGCATTGTGGACGTGGGCTTGGCCCAGGCCCGCCGCCCGCTGAGCACACGCTGCCACTACTATGAGCTGGAGATCACAAGCGCTGGAGAGAAGTGTTACATCGCCCTGGGATTGGCGCGCAGGGTAAGAGTCTCCTCACTGTTGTCATCACTACCATCCTCTAGTAAACACATATCATCATCGTTTTCTGTCACACATTCTATTATATACTCAGCTCTGTGTTTATTTGTTACCCACCGCTGCCCTCACTGTTTCCAGGCTGAGTGATGGATGACCGAGAGAGGAAAAGCTAACAACAGAATAAATATTGTCTCATTTTAACCCCTCGTTTGGTTTTCCGTAGAAAGCGCAGGTTGTTCCATTTACATGCTAACCAACTATGCTAACTTGATAGCATTATGCAATGCAGTATGGGAAATCAGTTGTGTGGGACGGGGTCTCTTCCTGCAAGATGAGAACCTCTAATCGCTCTATTTCTCTCTGTCAGTTTCTTTCAGTTTTACTTTCTCTCCGTTTTCTTCTTCATCTTTGCATACTGACAGTCAGCCGCCGTACACAATAAGAAAATGTGAAAAAATACAAAGTATGCAGTAGTTCCTCAGGCAAAGCAATTTACGGTTGATATCCAAAGTAATTTGGCTCATTCAGGTAGCATCTCATCATAATTGATGACAGCAACTGATGATCCATATTTTGGAAATAAGTAGTAATCAGCTGGTTCTGAGAAAGGACTTGTTCAATGTTTACACAACAGAGATGCAATCAACTGGCTTTAGCCTCACATTGAATCAACATGAACTCTTCACACCATATTTAATATAAATAAAATCGCATAATAATTAAGATGCAGTCACTTTGTCAATGAAATGATAGCTTGAGAGAAATGAAGCATGGTTTAAATATTGCTGCTGTCAGCTGGGCTGTACAGCGCTCATTGTACTCAGTCTGACCAGTCTGCTGGATCCTGACTGGTTGCACGTCAGTCTTCCTAATCGCTCTGGTGTTTCACCAGCTGTGATCCTGCTCACAACCGGGGAGGTGACAGATCATTGTTCATCACTGCTCTGCTCGCTCTCCTTTTCCCGTCCTCTACGTCAAGCCCCCCCACACACCTCTACCTCCACAGTGTGTGTGTAGCTTGTGCCCTCGGGCCGGACCGTGTGGAGAATGGAGCTCTGTCATTTCACTGATTGTTTTCCAGGAATTGTTTTTTTTTCTGAGGTGTCTGCGGTTTTGGTGGGGCATTATAAATCCATCAATCGGTCATTCCTGAGGTTTCATTCCAACCCCCACACCTCCTACCAGGTACAATGAGGCATCCTTTCATCAGTCTGCTGATGGGAGCCATTACCTCCCACTGCAAACATCAAAACAAAAATGCTGAAGCCCACTTGTGGTGACAGCAGTTTCAAGTTGCTCAACTGTTGCTCCTCTTATATTAGATAAAGGAGCAATTGTTCATGGTGCCTTCCTTTGCTTCTCTGTATTCCTATCCTTTTGTTCTATCTACACACCAGTCATTACAGGCTCCCAATCTCTTCACATTAACTACAGTCCATCTTTACTCTAGGATAGAGTAGGATAGAATGAATTTTGAATCTCCTAAAGAGTCCATGATATCCCCACCATTTTAGCCTCTCATCCTTTCTCTCTCCAGTGCCCTGTGCTCCTGCTGTACCTGTTGCTATCTCTCCATCATAGCTTTCTGCTGCCAGTAAAGTGCTCTGCCTATAGGGGCTTACATGGGTACATCATCTAATTTCTCTCTCCTCATTGCAAATTAGAATAAGCCATTAACTGGCAGATCGACATTTTGTTACAGTGGGTCCCATTGAACAATCCATAGTGCTGTTGTGCCTGGTAATGCCATCCTGAGGTGATGTGATGTCGCTGATTAGCATCACAGAGTTTGGTGAAAGAGGGTGTTAGCTTGCTGTTTGTCTAACAAACCATCTACAGAGAAGTGACACCTGCGGATGCCAAAAGGTAGATCCTCTAAAAAAAACTAACTGGATTGTCAATTGTATTTAAAGAGGTAAATAAGATAAGAGTGAATGCTGGAGAAAATTAAGAAGTGTGTTTTGCATGTCACTTAAGAAATGTTTTCACAATTTAAGTAGACTACTGATAAGTTACTGATAAGTAGACTTCTCAACTAACAGGCAAGATGCTTCCAGAGACACAGTTGTGCATTGTTTAAAGCAGCCTGACCTCAGTAGAGAGTAAAAATTGCTTTAAATCAGCAGCAATTAAATGTGCAGGTTTCATTTAACTCCCATTTCACAATTACTACATTATTACATTAGTTACCATGGTAAAAAAAAATAGATAAGAAAATCATTATAGTGATCAATAAAATAACCCATGGATATGTTTTGATGTTTTTTTTCCCCTTCAGTTTGTTTTTTACTTTATAATACTATTTTTTGTATATATACAAATGAAAATGTCACACCCTGATGTTGGATTCTTAGTGATGTTACAGCACAATTAAGATCTAAAGGTTTTCATTCCTGATGCATTTCTGATGCAGGCCTTGATGTTCCTAACCTGTCAGTCCAACCATCGTTAAACAATGTTTGTAAAACTTCAACTCAACGTCTTGAGCTGGAACACTGAGCACAGCATGAAACAAAATTTGATTGTCAGTTTGCCCTGCACAAACTAAGAGAGAAAGAGAGAGCAAAGTATTCTATTAAAGGCCCCTAGAGAAGGTAGCAGTGCTTTGCAGCGCCTCTTAATATCAAATCTGACAAACCCCACCCCATAAAAATGAAATAAAATGATATGCGTAATCCCATGGTAAGTCTCCATCTACCACAGTATCGCAGCAATTGTAAGGACCCCATTTAATTCATCTTCAGATATTATGAGAAACATTTCATCTTAGGACTTTGTTTATTTCAGCTAAAGCCACCTAATGTAAGGTTATTGTACACACACACACAAAACAAATGAAAAGAAATGGAGACACAGTACAGATTAGTTGACGCTCTGTTGACTCATGAGATTTCATGTTCATTTGATTCGCAGGACTACCCCAAAAACAGACATCCTGGTTGGAGCAGAGGGTCCATTGCCTACCATGCAGGTGAGTGTTGCTGCATGATGTCACTGTGTTTTCTAACTGTTCCTTTTCCTCTGTTACTCAAAGTCAAGCCTCTCCCAACTCTAAAAATTCAAGAACCAAGACTGATGAAATGTTTGTGTAAACATTTATATCCAATCAAATCCATATTGCAGTAGCACTATCAGTTGGCCAGATAATGTGCGTCATCATCATGGGTACTGTCACTGTCATGTTTCCCATGTCATTCAGTATGGAGCTGTACACAGGTATGATATCACCACTGAGCGGATGGGAGGTGGCACCGACCTGTTTCATGTTTTTGGCAATGGGAGAAAGGATTGGATGTTCATTAATGCAAATCAACAAGAACAACACATTTCAAAGCTGATATTTGGTGGTTATTGTCTTTAAAGAACACCAGCGGAATCATTTTTTGGGTCACTAGCAACAGTAAACCCCTGGTATCTTTCACATACATACTGTATACTTCTCCCACCTGTGTTGCCCCTTCTTCCAGATGCCACTGGCTCTCATTCTGCTGCTAACTGTATCAAAAACAACTTACAGATACACACTGCTTCTTAGAGAGTCATATTACATTATTGCAAAAAAAAAAAAGAGGGGAATTAACAAGTACAGATTCAGTACACTCCCATTGCATCCATGGTAATGATATATATGGAGGATACAGTAACGTTAGTATTGTCTAATGAACATTAAGATTTAACTATATATTGTATAGTTGCTAGAGAAGTGCAAAAGTTTTATTGTCAGTGGGTGCTTTGGTTTGGACAAATTGATTAGTCGGAGTCTACAAAATGCCAAAGTTCAACCAAAGCTTATTGACTTATGGACAAAACAATATCTTGACATTTTAAACATAAAAAACAAGCACAAATTGTGTTTATTTTCTCTTCAGTGAATCATGAACATTTATTTTGTTATAGAAGTAGGCAATCAATTTAAAAGAACAAAATTGATTTCATTATCCCGCTCTGTACCTGGAGGCAATAATCAAATAATGGATAATAATGATTTAGATATTTTATTTTTGAGAGTTTGAAAAAACAAAAAGTGCGAGACTAGCCAAAATAACTTTCAACATTTATAAGTCCAAAAGACAGCACTGTAATAGTCTACAAATAACAAATGTAGTTATTGAAGTATTAAATTCACTGATATAACAATAATATAGTATTCAAGTGTAACCTTCGATGAGAGCATAATGTTTAGGAACTTCAATAAACAATAAAATTGTTTATCTATTAATCTGAAATATGGTAATGACTAATGTCTAATTAATACTTAATTACAGAACAGTATAACTAAACAAATCTACATGATGGAATGATAGAAAGATAGAAAGTAGCCAAAACTCAACATTTTTTGAGTCACATGTAAAGATGCTGCACAATGAAGTCTCTTATAATCCTCACTGAGGAAGTCTGCCATTGCTGCCATCTGGCTCTCCTGCTGGCAGCCATGGCAACACAGTGTATGACATTCACTTTAAAGCCACTGTTTATTGCCAACTGCAAAGTATGTGCAAAGCACAGTGTTGAGTCCCACTCAAGTCGCTGGGTGTTGTCCAGACGGATGTTGCTGGCATCGTCACAGACAGACTATTACCTCTGTCTGTAGGCCCACTGCTGCTCTCAGCACCTCTTACAGGTTCAGTAGTGTGTCTCTCAGGCATCAAACAAGTTTGTAATACAGCGCTCTTTATTTCCCTGTTCTCACTTATATAATGACATGTTAACGTAACATAGGATGTCAAAGCATTTGTTGTTAAAGCTTCTTTGCCACTACAAACTGGCAAAGAAGCCAAGTTGTTTTTGATGCAGATAATAATAGAGTGGGAACCCCAACGCTGTCTGGAAGTTACGGCTAGTGAGTGTGTTTTGATTAACAGTTAGAGAGCAAGGCAACAACCTCAATCGACAGAATATTTAAAGACTATTTATTGAGGCCATTTCTTATTTTCGAGTGACCTTATAAGTTGACCTCACCTTACCTAGTAATATTTTAATGTTGTTTTTTCATGACAGTTTTCCTTGGGCCACGCCTGTCTTCCTATTCATTCAAATTATGAAAAAGTGGTTCTCTCTTTACAGATGTCTTCGAACGTTTTGGTTATGTTTACATAAGGACAGCGTGTTTTAACTACAAAAGCTAAGCATGATACTATCAACATGGCTTTTTAAAAATGTTTCTTTCTTGATAAAATCTTAATGTCTTGATGGTATCTTACTCCGTCATGCATGGTGACACGATTTAACAAAGCCCCAGTCAGCTAACCTGTCATTCTTTGTAGACGATGGAAAGATGTTCCAGGGCAGCGGGGTGGGCGACCCCTTTGGGCCACGCTGCTTTGAGGGGGACATTATGGGCTGTGGGATCATGTTTCCACGCGACTATATGCTTGACAGTGGAGGTGAGTGTCCTTACATTGTGTGTGTAAACACTCGTCGAAACTACAGAACGGTCTGTGTCTCGTCACGTACAGTTTCTGTCTGTAATCATGTTTCTGCCCTTCTCTCCGTGTTGCTGTGTTCATCGTTCAGATGACATAGATGATTGGGACCTAGACGTGTGGCCCAAGCAGAGTCCGGTTCAGAATGACTTGTATGCAAATAATGACGATGAGGAGGAGGACGGAGAAGATTTGGAGGGGAGGAAGGTCATGGTGAGACACCTTGTGAAATCTAGGAATGGGAACCAGGAATTAACTGAACAACAAACGTGTAATTCTGAGCTCTTAAACCAACTCATTGCTGTCCCCTTGTGTTTGAACAGGTGTTCTTCACCCGCAATGGGAAGGTGGTGGGCCGGAGGGAGGTGGCCTTGCCGGCGGGGGGCTTCTACCCCACTATCGGCATGATGAGCAGCGGGGAGAAGGTCAGGGTGGACCTGCACCCCCTCAGTGGCTGACCCGAGTAGAAGAAAATGGAAGGAACAGGGAAAACAGAGGGAGGATGGATAGAGGAAAGAATGAGCTCTATTTAGAACTTGCCTTTTAGTAAAAATCGGAGGGCGTCCCAGTGTATTTTGGAGATGCAACACTAAATAATACCTCTCTATTGGCTCCAATGTGTTACTTGAAAAGTCACCTCAGTATAGTTTACAATGACTCCCTCATGATTTAAGAATGATACTGTTTGAAATTTTAGGAAGAATGAGCATGATCAAAATAATGTATGTTAATATAGCATGAGTGCCTCAAGAAAGTGCTTATTATTAAAACGGTTTCAGGGGAGATCGTTGAACCAGTCTAGAGAGGTCCAAAAGGACAGTAACACTGTTTTTGACATTTGGATCGTACAGCGTATGATAAAAGATAAATGAAACGCCAACATGGTCCCACCAGAATGAAGAGTGTAAAATGCTAGACAGAGCAGTCCCCAGCTGCAAAATAGAGGAGAAGAAGAGGAGCGTCATCAGTGGTCCGTTCTGAAAGCTGCTTCCTCGTTCTGCCCAGAATTCAGTGCTTCTTCCTCATTAGAGGTGCAATAGAACTAGTTGAGCTGTTGTTGGTGCGTTACTGACACTCAGTGGTGAGAGTGACCGGTTGAAAAATGATGCTCAGACAGTCTTCCTAATGCACTATGAGCTTATGAGATTATCATTTCACTCTTTTGACTTGGACATTGTATTTTACATGTCAACATTAGTATGTGTGACTACAACTAGTTTCTTCATTTCTATGGTTCTGGTGGTTCTGTACAAGTGTGGGTGCATGTTCTGACATGGACTCATTCCTGTAATTATGCTGTATTTTGTAGCGATTGTGCAATAAGTATAAAAGGTTTGTTCCTAAGCCACATCTATTGGCAATTATGGGTAATTAAATTTAATAACAATTTGTTGAAACTAAATCCAAACCCTAATCATTCTCTTTGACCTTCAAAACACACAAAATAGTTACTCCTGTTTGCCTTCATAAGGCAGTGAATCTCAGCAGTTTCAAAAGCAAATTTCATGTCATTAAATTAATTATTATTGATAATACAACTCAAATCAAGGCGGGTTGCATCATGACCATTATGCTAGCTATGTCCTTCTTATTAGATTTGATCCTACTGTAATTGTTTGAGACAGTGTACTTTGTCATTATAAAGATGGAGAGTTCATCACCACCAATAACTAGGACCAAACCATGTCAGAAAAAGCACCCACACCAATACAGAGCCACCATGTCTTTATGCTGGTGTTTTCTTTATTTTGACAATATCTTTGTAGCTTTGCTGTTTCATTCCTCTGTGAATTGCATGTTTTTTCATTACTGAGATATTTGGTATCCATGTGAGATTAGGGGGTATCAGGCGTTCACTGCATCTGATAATTTGCCTTACACATCTAAAAACAAAACAAAACATAGTAACCTGCATATTTGAATTGATAAAAGTGACATGCTAAACTCAGAGCTATCCTTTTCTTCTTTTTGAGAAATGGAGGTGCAGGTGTGTTTTATCAGCATAAAAAGAATACCAAATGTCTCAATAAGGGAAAGCGATGAGCAATCCTCTGAAGTATTAAATTCTATCAAGACAAGAATGATATAGGACTAACATGTCAGAAATGTACCAGTACATTAAGCAGCTAGTGTACCTGGTAGTCTTACTAGTTCAACTAGTTTTCATATTTTAGTAAAGATTCAAATGTTGAAAATGAAGCCATAGCCAAAATTTGCTACTCTCAGGTATATACCAAAGTCACAATTAATTAAAATTATATTACTTTTTAACTTCAGTACTGTATTTTAGGGTTTTCTAAAACACATTCTGCCATATATGTTCATAATAAGCACTTTATAGATGCAGTATACAGTAGAACTTTGATTATTTGAACTTCAGTCCTCTACTACTTAAAGTCACAATGAAATCAAAAATGACTTTTTCACTTTGTTAGCTAATTTCCCATGCAATAATATACACATATTTAACAATAAATGCCAAATAAATTACAAAATATTTATTTTATTGTATATTTTATATTTCAAAATACCATTACTTTTACTTCCTGGAAAACAGTGTGTCTTTAATGGTTACCTCATGCTATACCAGTAGGCATAAATAAAAATTGCAACCAATAATACCTTCACAGATCTTTCAACTGTCCCGCCCCTTTGCCCCTCTCATCAAATAAAATTGCCTTTCTCTCCCTAACTGATCTCCCATTAGCTAGTACTAGTTAGGACGCCCCGTTTGCCCTCAGAGCAGCGTGAATTCTTCGAGGTACGGATTCAACAAGGTGCTGGAAACGTTTCACAGGGATCTTGGTGCATGCCGACTCTCCACATGAAGGGCTGCACCTGGTCAGCACTGTTTAGGTAGCCTGTGGTGTTCAAGTGATGCTCCATTGTTACTAAGGGGCCTAATGTGAAGAATGCCAAGAAAACATTCCCCACACCATTACACCATTACACCACCATCACCAGCCTGTACTGTACTGCAGACATCAGCAGGATGGATCCATGGATCCATGTTGTTTATGCTAAACTCAGACCCTGCCATGTCATAATAGAAACCAGGACTCATCGGGTCAGACGGCCTTTTTTCACTTCAATTATCTAATTTTTGTGATCACGTGCCGACTGTAGCTTCATCTTCTTCTTGTTAGTTGTGAACCCAGCATGTTCTGCTGCTGCTGTAGCCCATCTGCTACAGGTTCTTCATATTAAGCCTCACTTGTCTTAGCCTCCTTTGTGGAATGGCCCTGGGGCCAGTCTCATGAAGCAAGTTCAACATAGTCAGGGTATCTTTTAGTGTTTGCTAACCCAGTCCTCACATACCCCCTGTCCTACAAGTTTTTGTCCCATCTTTACTCTTGCACACCTGATCCAATTAAGGGCTACACACTTTCATGCTAGCCCTGTTCAGGTAGATCTGTTTCTACTGTCTACTGTTTCTTTCTAATTGGGAAACACTGGTCTAGCAGTGGGAATCCACAGATGACCGCATTTATATATATTATTATATTATATTCACACTAATACAATCAACCATACTTAGAAAAAGCGAGCAATATCTGTTTTTATTCATATCTGGTTTTGTAAATGGAATTTTTGCAATAAAGGTTATTAAATAAAAGGCCATGGTATCCTCTAGGAGTGGTGATGACATTTTCCAGAGAGTTGATTGGCTTTTTATACGTTTGGATCTGATCTGAACATAACCTGCTCCAGAGTAGGTTAGCTGTGCAGCCTGAGTTACCATGGGGATGTACCCCACTATATGTGACCCACTGCTGTGAGACTGAAAAGCCAGGGTTAAACCCAAAGTTAGCTCGCTAACCCACTAATCTTGCCAAAAATAATCTAATAATAATAATAAACTAAGGCTTTGTTACCACTTGCACTGTCCGCTCTCAAAAGCATTTGTCCATGGGCTTAAAATGGAATTGAGATCATCATAGTAAGTTGTTTTTATGAAACCCAGACCAGTTCTTTCAGTCTCAAAACAAAATGTATAATAATATTTTTCCCGCTGTTTTATTTTGGTAATTTGTGGCTGCATAAGGGCTAATTAGTGTTTTTGTTAAGGCCTCAGACAGCAGACTTTAACATTTTGTTCTCTGTGCAATGACATAATCCTTGTCAGTAACTCATCACAGTAAATTACCCCACTTAAAGTGATTTACAGATATACACATAGTAACAGGGGCTCTGGGGTGAAAAAGTCAAAGAACCCTTGATCAGTTTTAACAGAACTGGCCTCTAGTTGGCAGTATTTCATAAGGGACGATTATCTTCACACAGTTGCTGCATTGAGAAATATTTGATTTCATCAGTGTGATGGATATACTGAATGAATGTACTGGATGTCATCTTTAAGTGATGTAAATGTATGCAATGTTTAAGTACTAAAAGACAAAAGTATATTTCTGTACAACAGCAGGCTGTGATATTAACAATCAGAGGACTACAATTACTAAGGACTACAGAAGAGAGTATGAATGTGTCACAGTTGGAGAAACTAATTAAGCTCCTATCTAATGTGTTTGTTAGCATGAATGACACTTATAACAAGACGTTAACTGAGAAAGATATTGTTCAGAATATTGCCTGCAAGTGAAGAAATCTGACGGTGTGAATTTACAAATAGTCTAATACTTTGGTCGGATATGAAACAAAGTAGGCCTAATGACACAAACCAGGAAGCTGGCAGTTATATCGGCTACATCTGATTCATTAGTCAGTGAATTCAAACAAGAGTGCAGATGAATCATAATATTTATTTATTGCAACCATTTTCCCTGTTTAGTTTACCTCAATAACACAATGCAACTTTTTTGGTCCTCACCAAAGATATATAAAACATGAGGATACAATAAGTCTAATACAGTAGAGCCTTGTTTATCTGAGCCCCATAAGTAGTGAAGAAGAAATGCGTAAACACATTCTGTTGACTGTGCAAATGTTGAAATTCTTTTTTGATACATAAATTCATTTCAACTACAGCTTAGACTGTAAAGAGCAATTTGAGCACATGGGCTTGCATGTATCATATTGTGTAAATAGTTTACACATATTTCAATATATTTCAGTCTATGAAGACTTGAATAATTCCAACAATATCAACTCAAAAGGTGTTCAAATTAACAAGGTACTACTGTAGTGCGTGCATACATATATCCTGTTGCACATATTAAAAAAAATCATTACAAAATACTTTATATACAATACAAATCCAGACAGCCCAAAGAGGCAATACATATTGAGATTTTACACTGAAAGTATAGCCATCAGTAGAAACACTCTCCCTTGTTGTGGCAATGGTGGTCTATAACGAGGGACATTTCATGGTATATTAGACTATTTTATGGTCAACCTTTGATCAGGGCGTTTTATTCAATTTGGTTCAGATGAATACACATATGCCAAAAAAAAAATCAAATGATTGTAATACCTCACTAGTGAGTCTGGAGTTCTGTGTCCCACAGGAGGAGATACGAAGGGCACTTTACATAGTGTCACCCCAAATACTAAGATCATCCCAGTGCAATTTGCCCTTACAGCTGCATGGTACTGTGTATTTTTACAAAACCAGGGTGCTTTTTGCAGGTTAGCGTTGTTATGGTTTACTGAATAGTTTGTATATACAGCACGTTTAGTAAAAGACTTCCAGTTAATTGTACTATATTGTGTATATTCAGGTTCTGGGTGAAAGGCGAAGGCTGAATAAAGAGTTGCTATCCTGCTTAGAGCAGTAAACAACATACTGCCATGCTCCACAGTACCACTATAAGAGCTGGTACAGAGAACTTTGCCTGAGGAAGGAGATTTCAAGTAATTCTAATACCTCCGATAGAGGCACAGTGGAGAAGTACTGACTCCCATGAGAGGAGATACGAAGGCTGCTGGACAAAGGAGAACAATGACAACATTGGTGGTAGAGATGACTTCATCCCTGAGCCAGGACAAGGCCTCTGCAACGTTAGCTTAGACATCCGCTGAAACCTTATCCAGAACATACTCGTTTGGCTGTTTGTGATTCACTTTGTCACTTATTTTACTTATTTAAACTGAGACAATACTCAAAAATATTAACTACAAAAATGCACAGACATTTTATTTTCCAACTAGCTGCATCGTAACATAATAACATCGTCTTAGAATTATTTGTGCAGCCCACTGTATGATGGCAAATGGGATACATTCTGTTAATTAATTAAGCTAACGTCTAATTATTCCCAGTCTAGGTGGAAGGGCAAAAATCCACATAACGATTGTTTTACTGTATGCAAGTTCTGGACTGCCTGTTATGCAAGATCATTTTTAAGTGCCACTTAAAATATGATGCTCCTCTAAATAATGAGCCCCTGATGATGCACATAAAAAATTAAAAAATGAGGCCCAGTGATGCATTGATTCAAACCTAGAGGCCCACAACACAATGTAATCATATGTCATATAAAAGCTGTATCAGATGCTTTTACAGTCTGTAATTCCAAATTTAAAAAAAAAATCATAAAAATAGTAAAAATTAAAGGCAATAGTAGCAATATATATATGCACACACACTATGATGTATTTCTGCAATTCCCCTGTAATGCTATAAAATCCGGGAATCTAAATTTGGAACTTATGTACCTATAAAGAGACAAAATATGATGCATAAGACGTTGTATGGATGAGCGTTGTATGGTGGAAGGAGTGACAATAAGACAATGACATTTTGCTGATTCAGTCATCATCCTCCTCATAATAGCGGTTCCTCTTGATCATCTCTTCTGCGGTCAGCTCCTCAGCATCACTTCCTTCCTTCTCCTCCTCCCAGAAGCCAACATCCTGGGAGGTGCGATTATTTTTTGGCTGCAAAGGTGGAGAGGGGGACGTGGAGATATCTGGGGAGATGCTTCTCAGAGAGCCCTCTTCCGCCGCCAGCTTCTCTGCTGCTGCATTTCCTCTCTGTACTCGTTCATCTCTTTGTTCCCACTGCTCAGGGAGAGTCTCCACATCCTCCTCTGAGATGGTCTCACTTGCTCTTGATGCATCTCCACTTGTCAGGACTTCTGTCTTCTGCTCTTTCCGTTCCTGCTGTTTCACCTGCTGGAGCTCTGGTTTATTTTCCCTGGGTATTTCCTCTGCTGAGCGTGTTTCCTCCAAGGATCCCCTCCTTTCCAGCAGGGCTTTGAGAGGGCGGCGAGGCTCCCGGGGTCCTGGAGCGGTGGCGGGGCCGGGCCTAGCTGCGACCGTGAAGGGCCGACTGCGCTCCTTTAGAGAAGAGCTCCTCCTCAGGCTCTTCAGTTCAGTCCGCTCCAGGCTCTGGGTGGATGACGGTAGATCTTCCTCTGGAGGCCACTTGGCCCTCCAGGGTCGACTTGAAGCAGCTCCCTCCGCGGCTGGACTGGAGCGTTGCCCCCCTGCCCCGGAGAGACCGTCACCAGCCGGAGGGGGCCAGGCGACTCTCAGCCTGCGGGTCTCAGCTGGCCTCTCTGTAGAGTGAAACTTCTCACTAGAGCTACTGTGTGTCTGGCCATGTGTCTCCAGCAAAGCAGTCAGGTCTGTAACCTTGGCCTGTGGAGACGTTTCCACAGGTGGGGTGGATTGTTGAGCTGAGATACTCTCAGCTGGACGTGTTACCGCTGCTGGTTCCTCTCGTTCCTTCGGCTTCACCGCTTCCTCCTCTTCATCTCCTTCAGCTCGGGGGGTCCACAGCTCCTTGTGAGGCCGGTGACCAAAGCCCTCATCATAGTTGCCTTTGGCCTTAAACAGCTGGTTGAAATGGGGCTTGCAGTAGACATTACCATGCAGAGAGGCATAGTTCCCGAGACTAAAAAGCAGAGGGTAGCAAAGCGATATTTCACTGAAGCAGTGGAACATTGTAGTTTTTTCTTGAACAGTTAGCCACCAATGATTATTATGACAACAGGCATATACAGGCACTGCTTAAATCAATATAGGAAAAATATGTAATGCAAACTGGCTATATATTGTTCAGTAATGTGTGGTGATGAGAGACCAACCTGAGCTTTGTGTTGCAGTGAGCACAGCGGAAGCAGGGTTTGTGGTAGATATGCTGATCGGCCACCAGTCTCTCCAGTGGGTACACCGTCTTCAGACAAGCAACGCAAGTCTCCCTCACCGGCAGGCAGAACTTCTAAATGCACATACAGTCACATATATCCATACGTAAACAAGGGTCGAAATTGGATTGCCATTCATAGTTCATTCATGTCACACACTTGTGAGGACTGACTCACCCTGGATGCCTTGGGTGGGTCGCTGCTCTCCCCTGAAACAGACCAAAAACACAAAACTTCAGTCTCTATTGTGGCTCAAAAGGCAATCAGAGGCGTTGAGAATGGCAATCAAACCAAAATGGATTTCACTCAAAGGAACTACAGCCTCCCATGTACATGCCAGTGCATTTGGTACAGATTAGTATGTCAGTCTTTGTGCCATTTCACATTTAAAGTAGTAATAGTATGATGCTGAAAATTAAAACATTACAGTCTAAAAACTTATGGAGCTCACTGTATGTGACTGATAGCCAGTAATAGCCACTAACTGAAATCTTTCAGAGGTATATGGTCAGTCCAATGTCAGTCAAGGCCAATGTCAGTTTTGACAACTGGCAGGTTCTTTATGTTGAACTATGTTACTGTATCAAAAACATTTTAAGTTTGAATTGAAATCACAGCACACAGTAACTTCTGTATGAAATGGAACCACAATAAATTCTTGTTTATTTCTTCTGGTGTTAAGTCAAGCTATGTGAGAGCACTAGGTGCTGTAAATAATCCTACAATAGCCTACAGCGTAAAGATGTTAGCCTGTAGCCTACCTACTCATGTGCTTCTCTTCTTTATTTCACTTCTTCCTTTTGAATGACTTTCTTAACTAGCTGTATACATGCACATCATTTTAATACACGGGAATAGCCAGGCTAAAAACATGGTAGTCCTTATGAAAGCATTAATATGATACCATGGCATTGTTTTTTGATAAAGAAATGCAATTTGCTGGACATAGGCTTATTAAATAAGATATGCAGCCCTTCACAGCATCCTTGACCTGGCATCCCTGCTAATGAGGCAGGCTGGAGTTTTGAAGTTTTAATTGAAAATGATAGGCAACTTTATTCAAAAGTGACAAATGACAGAGCTATCTCAATATGTCTAATTTGAGTTACAGACGTTGAGAAGTTGCATGCATTTGCAGCACTATTTATTGCTTCAGAGGCAGAAAAGAAAGTGGGGAAATGTGACGGGGCGAGGTGGTACGCAGTACAGTGTGGGATGAGCTAAAAAGTGTGAGTTTGTAATTAGATTCCTAGGCCTATCCTCATTTTTCATAGCGATAATAGTAATATGAGTCAGATGTATCTGGGAATATGTCCTTGAAGTATATTCCAGTCCCTGAGTCCTGAGACTCACCATTGTGCTCAGGTACAGATATGTGTTTCTCAGGTACAGGTGCAGATATTTTTTGACTAGGCATATCTGGGGCCAGACCCTGGAGGAAAGAAAGAAAGAAAGAAAGAAAGAAAGAAAGAAAGAAAGAAAGAAAGAAAGAAAGAAAGAAAGAACAGTAACATCAGTTATAATGTTAACTCACTATTTAGAACCATCGTCATAATTAATTTTTCTATCTAATACAATACTACAAAACTGTTCAATAAAATATCTAGATGTATTTTCACCTGCACTGTATGAATCTATCAAAATTCATGCAAACATTTCTCACTGTGTTCTTTTCCAATCACTGCCTAAATATGAATGAAAAGCTCCTGAGTTGGCATGAACTCACAGAGTGTGTGGGCGCTTGTTTGGAAATAGCAGCCTGGTACTTGGCCATCTTCTCCCTCAGGGACATGGTCTCCAGGACCCTGTCAGACAAAGACAGGCCTGTAGGGCAGAAGGGAGATACACACACAACGCTTTAACTGTGGATCTGCTGCAGTACAGTCAGTCGGTGCTACCGTTACAGGGCAAAATAAGGTGACATTCTTGGTATTAACTGGCCCAGAGGGGGACTGAATCATTCACGGGAGACGGCATATTTATTGTTGCCTGGGGTATGTGTGTGTGCAATTGTCTTTACCCCCCTGCTGCTGGTCCATGTCCTCTGATGAAGTGCTGCGCAGTCCTGTCCTGCTAACCTAGATGATAAGAGAGAGAGATTGACAGGATCAGTGGGTCAGTTTACACAACAATATGCACCAACCCAGTTTCCCTCAACTTTTCTAACTTTTGTCTTTTCTAACTTTTGTCTATGGCATAAATCAACCACATTTGTTTATGCCAAAACATCATTAGTCACTGCTGACCACTTCCACAAATCCCCTTTCCCCCTCTCAAGACGCCCACCTAAACCTCAACAGCCGAGTCATGCTTACTAAACATGAGATCTTTTACTACACTCTCACAAAACAGAGACCCTTTACATGAAAGTACACATTCTGTTTTGTGTAAGTATTTGCTAAATTTGATTTAATTTGATGTAAAGTACCACCATGATATATTAAACATAACCAGACCAAGGTCATTAAGCTCATTACTGTATGAATTAGTAAATATAATAATATAAGTATGTCACCATACTATATGTTTTCACATAACACATGGGCAGTATTAATATGAATCTTAAAGCATTAAGGAGTTGTAGTAGTTTCAAGAAAATATATTTTTCCTCATTAAAATGAAAATGTATGCAGCAAGGTGCTCCAAAATTGATTCTAATGTAACATTTAGATTGCAGTATGCATGACTGTATAATTTATTATTTTTCTTTCGGCTGAGCAGAGGAATCATTCCAGTGTGGTGTGGGAGTATTGTCAGAGGGGCCAGTCAGTAAAACCCGACATGCAATTTGATTTTCTTTGCACAATGTATTTATATTGTTCAATAATGTTACTATAATTAATAATAACAACAATACATTAAATTAAGGCCCAATGTATCCCAGTTTCCCCCTGCCTTAGAAAGCTGCCAATCCACCTAATACAATTTCAGTATGGGTTTTAGTTTTAGTGTCACGTGAAGGTCCACATGCTGTTTCAGCTTTCCGGCTTTTCCACCGGGGTGGGAACACTGAATCCTTGCAATTTTTTGGATTAAAATGGTCACATCACAAGCTATTGGATACCAGCACAAAATATTAGCTATTGGCATCTTTAATCCTAAAATATCTGTATCTACATCAAAAAACCATATCGGTTTTAGGTAGCTCAACTTTATCAAGAAGACTGAATGAATCAAGTAAAAAACTTTAACAGTGGCAACAAAAAGTAAATACAACTAGATGAGAAAGACAGTACAAGCCATCTGTGATTTCCTTCCATTTAGAGTAGAATTTCCTGTAATGCGCTGAGGCATCAAGGTCACACCTGCTGCTGCTGCCATGTCCTGTCATGACAATTTCACTCTGTGGTTTCATGACAACATCACTCTGTGATTTCTTTTAAATTATTTTAGGCGCATTTCAGCTTTATAAGACATCATGAAGTGGAGACTGACAGGAAAGATTTGACAAAGAAAGGGGAAGACATACACAAAAAGCCATGAATCACACTTGGACCCATAACATGACAAGCTGATGACCTTGCATTCTTTGGACCCACTTAAAGGCATACTGGGTAGGATTTTGCTGCTTGTGGCTTGTAAACACAACTTTCAAAGTTGACTCCTCCTCCCTGCGGTTGCCAGAATGGTAAAAAACATTAAAGAAGTACAGCGAGGCAAAACACCAAGCAGACAAGGCTCGTTCCAAAACAAGATTGAATCTGGGGTTGCCTTTCACCCATTGGAGAGTATTAAAGGAGAGAATGGGGATGAAGAGTGACGCTGAGTTGGCCTGTTTTCTGTTGGAAAGGTAGTTGCCAGTTAGCTTAGCTATCAGCTTTTCTACTACAACGAAGCTACACTAACTGTAGCTAGCTGCCAGCTCACGATACACAACAGCTCTGACCGGTTGCTCTGCTTTAGAGTTTGGGACTACTACCCTAGCCAACGTGGCTTTTAGATATAAAATGATTTAGCAGTGGTTTTGGTTGCAGCTGGACACACCTACTACCAAAAGGTTGACGCCCAGAAATGTCCCGAGCAGCAGGTAAGCATATTGAAAAATTAAGATGTACCAAAGTGAAATGTATTTTATTCACTGGACAACCAACCAGCTCTGGAAGAGGCTGCAATAGCTAACAAACACCATGAAAGCCTGCAAAATCCCTGAAATTAACAAGAAGTATGCAAACTAGAGGGTGATGCCTTTTTAGACAGCCTCACAATCCTGTTCATCCCTCCTTTCTCGGGGGAAGGGTGCCCCACTATCTAAGGTATGCAGTGGTGGTGTGCCTGTACAAGAACAACAGTAAGGAGTCAGATTCCCAAACTACCATTAAATAACTTTAACATTTCCAATGTCCAGAGTTCTTCTTGACAGACTGACACCCACAATTTTAAATAAATCCTTCTGGAAAAATATGCCTGCAAACTGGTCCTATATGCTCCCTGTCCCAATCTGCAACATGGTTCCATATGCTCAGTATTCTCGCATCCCCCCTCCCCCCTGAGCAAGATATCAGCTCCTAAGACATAAGGACTTCATGTTCACTGTTGATACAGTGGTCAGTAGATTGGATTTTATGAGCAAGGCAAAAGAGAAACAGAGATTAGATTGCTAGTTGACATTTTGACACCAAAATTATATTAATGAAAAAAAAGACAAAAAAAAAAGACAAAAAAACATTAGGCTATTATAAATTAGGCTACATTTCATTCTCAACGGGATGTTGCCAGGCAACAAAATAAACAGAAAGTTAACCTATAGCTAGAATTTTGTTGTTCAAGTGGCAGGTAATCACCGTCAAAAGGAAAGACCCTTTGTGTGTCATACTCATGTAAGCCAGGGAATTGCTGTCCAGCAAATCAGAATAAAATTTGACAAAGGACCAGGGGATTTAGAGCACAAAGGCATTTACTCTAGTATGTGCTGAATTTTGTGCAGTGGCTCATAATTTGATGACTGCTTTGGGGAGTAATCTATGCTGGTAAAGGAAACGGATAACTGCTAAGGCTGAAACAGCTGGTCTCCCCCCCCCCCCCCCCTCCACACTGTCTTCACCACTATCAAATTGTTTGTCCCCATAAGACCCCACCATCCCCCTTGAAATTTGTGTACACATCAACTACTGCATATGCTGCCTTCATTGATCACACTAAGGCCCTACAGTGTCTTAGGATGGTCTTTGGAAAGTACTTTCCCTCCAAACTCCTGACTGCACTTCAGCAAAGTTCTGCACTGAGGACAAACCAGGTCAAATGCAATGGAAGCCCTTCAGACATCTCTCCCTCCCAGGGAGTCAAGACTGTTGGAACAAGCCCACATCTTTTTACTTGGTGGAATGCTAATCATCGCCCAGCTTGCCCATCCCTGCCCTTGTTCATACAAGTATGATTAAGATTGCAACATCTACAACTTAAGAGTTGACAAGAATAAATGGTGCGCCACAAGTAAAGAAGCAGCTCTGAGGGCAGAGTACACCAGAAGTGAAGCCACAGAGGAAAAATGGAAGCAGAGAAACAGTGATGTCCCTTTCCAGACGTCCATTTAAGGCCTGGTAATACGTTGAGTTCCAGTGCACCAATCAGGAGGACCGAAACCACTCTATTGCTTTTTGATTGCAAAGAATGAGCTATGTGTATGTGCGTATGTATGCGTGTGTGTTTGTGTGTGTGCGTCAGCAACACTAATGAGTAAACCAGACAGTGTGGCTTAGCAGTAATCCCAGACACACATGAGTGGAGAAGAGATCTGGCCAATTAAAACGGCCTGCTCCTTCAGGCTGCTTCACTGGAACCGTGGGGTCCTGTTGCGCTTATATCCACCTCAGCCTCTGCATGTAAATCCAGTACAAAAAACAACAACTAGATTATAGCACACTCAAGACTGTGGCCTTCTGTAGGGGCAGGCCATGGGTAAATTGGTCTGCTAGTATTCATTGAATAGTCAACCTACTGACAGAATAAGCAAACTGTTAATGTACACCGCGGTAGTTTTTTCACTTCTCTTTTCCACTCTGTGATTGAACGTTACATCCTGGTGGTGATGTAATGGCATTAGTCATACAAGTACGTTTAAACGATTGCAACATCTACAACTTAAGACACCATGGCAGAAGTGACAGAGAGTGCTTACAGCCGAGGAAAATAACAGGAAAACACTGTAGAATACTGAGCACCTGTAGAGTGTAATTTAATGTTAAAATTGTATGTTTATTTTTTTATGAAGATGAAGTGTAGATTGTATAACGGTGGTGTGAGAGCAGCTGCACATTTAGTATGCAAGGCTGTCAAAAACCTAAAATAGAAAACACAAGGGAGATTGTTGCAAAATTCAGAACTCACACCTGAAAAAGTTAAATAGCTAATGAAAAGTAACAGAAAGAGAGAGGAATTGCTCCTCACAGGAGGGTCTTTGAAGAACGAAACAGAGGAATGCAGGAACATTCCTGACCTAGGGCTATTAGGGAAGGTAGAGAGTGGGGTTGAGTTAAAGTTGTTTTGGGCTGAGAGAGAGATATATATGGGTAGTGGGGAGACAAGGCAGAAGCCTGGTAGAAACAGGACTAGCCTACTTCAGGAAATATAAAGGACAGAGGACATCAGAAAGAATACGTTTGAGAAGAAACTGAGTAAGGGACATGGAAATGCTCACATGGAAATGAATGCATGATTATGCATAGTGCAATGCAGTGAATAGCACTTGCACACTAGGACAAATAGTGGCCTTTCACATGGAGTGGTCCATTTACAACAAAATCAAACTTTTGAGTATTTCCATATGTCTGTTTTATATATGCTCAAGGAAGAATCTGCCTTTGGCCAGCCAGTTCTTGCCGCACGGTATGAATTGGCTACTGGTGACAAAATGTACTTATTGTAAGTCGCTTTGGACAGAAGCGTCTGCTAAATGACATAATGGTCAAGATTTCCTCCAAATTGTGCAATGGTCACATTCAGAGTCAAGAAAATAAATGCAAGTTAACTGTGGTGACATCCTGAGGCTGTTAAGGCTACTACAAAGTATGCTACACAAAGTTAGCCATATGGGGAAAAACGCCCTTCGTTTTTCTCAAGAGGGTTTCAGAAACTGTAAGAATGTTCAAACATCAGTACAGTAAATCCCACCATCCACAGTGTGGTCACAGTTAATGCCTGAGAGACATGGCCAATAGATGCACAGCTGTCAAAAAAGAAGAGGCCATGCATTTTCTTACAAAAAATTTGGCTCAGTGCAGCATGTAGCCAGACAGCTTAACCTTTTCAGGCAATGGCGGTCTCAAGCTTTGTAGGGAAGTATGACCACAAAATTGATTTGAATACTTATTTGACAATGCCATTATTAGAGACAATGCACCCAATATCTGGATTCTAGCAGCTTTGGTAGTGCTTAATAGTAACTGATGGAATCCAAGACGGGAAAGAGCAGGAGTCCTCATGTGAGATGTGGATCATGTCCTGCTGCCTGCTGAAGTGTTCATTACATTGGGTGTCAGGAGCCGCAGCAGAAGAGGTTGCCAGAGGTTGTTCTTTTAACAGTGAATCTGCCTGTCTGCACTTGGCATGCAGTACCTCAGACTCAAAACTCAATGAAATTGCCTTTTAATGCTTTCTATTTATATGATCAGAGAAAATAACATTAAGGAGAGCTAAAACTTCAGCATTGTGCTTTCCCTTGAGAAACTTAACTCAAACCATCCTTAGATAGAGTGTCCTGATGAAGTAATTAGCGTTGTGTTGCTCAAGTGGAAGTGACACTTAAATACATATATGCATGCAGTCCAATTAATTATTCAATCAATATGAAAAATACATGATCAAAAAGTCACTGTCAAAGAGAAATCAACGTACCAGCTTCCCCCACTCAGTACGGATTAATACCAGGAATACACAATCCACAGCATAAACATAACACTTAGGAAAAATAAGTATCAAGAAAAATATAATAGAAGAATAGAAGAATAGAAAATATAGCTAAATGTCTCTGCACATATATCTCACAAATTTTTATCATTTCAAAATACAGATCCTCTACACAGAAAATGGAAATGAAGGGAGGCTAAATATTCCCTTGTACAGGCAGAAGATATTAGCCTTATGAAACTAAACAACTGCACATACAATTGGCCAATAGAACATGCAGTCAGCTGCAGCAGGCAAATCTGCCCAAACAGCCTGGGCTCTCCTTAAAGTTAGGAGTAGAGCCACTAATTAATAGCCACCCTCCGCATTTTCAAATACATATGAGCCCGACAACAAAGTAGAAGGACTGGAATGAGTGCAGCGCATATCAATACACCAACAAGAAAAAAACTTAAAATATGTATTCAAAAAAATGCATATTTATTTCACGAATACAAGTTCAGACAATTTCAGAGAAAACACCCTAATAATAATTCTTCATTCAGACCTTTTGGGTGTTCAGTTTGTAAAGTATGTATCCAAAACGCCTCTCTCTGCAAAAGTGTCTTATCTCTATCACCCCCTCTTTTCAAAGGTCTGACTTCTTCTATACCTTGGAACCTCAAGGAAGACACGTCATGGCCTGCTGAGTTAAAGTGTCTCGCTACTGAGGACTTCTCATCCCTATTCCTAATGCAACTTTTATGTTCAGATATCCGGGTTTTTAGTTCTCTTTTAGTTTTACCAACATAGCACATCCCACATGGGCATTTCAAAAGGTAAACCACACGCTTCGTCTTACGAGAAATCCTACTCTTAATAAAAAACTTTTTGCCAGAGTGTGGATGTAAAAAAGACTCTCCTATTTCTGAAGACGAAGCGTGTGGTTTACCTTTTGAAATGCCCATGTGGGATGTGCTATGTTGGTAAAACTAAAAGAGAACTAAAAACCCGGATATCTGAACATAAAAGTTGCATTAGGAATAGGGATGAGAAGTCCTCAGTAGCGAGACACTTTAACTCAGCAGGCCATGACGTTGTTCCTTGAGGTTCCAAGGTATAGAAGAAGTCAGACCTTTGAAAAGAGGGGGTGATAGAGATAAGACACTTTTGCAGAGAGAGGCGTTTTGGATACATACTTTACAAACTGAACACCCAAAAGGTCTGAATGAAGAATTATTATTAGGGTGTTTTCTCTGAAATTGTCTGAACTTGTATTCGTGAAATAGATATGCATTTTTTTGAATACATATTTTAAGTTTTTTCTTGTTGGTGTATTGATATGTGCTGCACTCATTCCAGTCCTAGGCTCATATGTATTTGGAAATAATTAGTGGCTCTACTCCTAACTTTAAGGAGAGCCCAGGCTGTTTGGGCAGATTTGCCTGCTGCAGCTGACTGCATGTTCTATTGGCCAATTGTATGTGCAGTTGTTTAGTTTCATAAGGCTAATATCTTCTGCCTGTACAAGGGAATATTTAGCCTCCCTTCATTTCCATTTTCTGTGTAGAGAATCTGTATTTTGAAATGATAAAAAATTGTGAGATATATGTGCAGAGACATTTAGCTGTATTTTCTATTCTTCTATTCTTATATTATATTTTTCTTGATACTTATTTTTCCTAAGTGTTATGTTTATGCTGTGGATTGTGTATTCCTGGTATTAATCCGTACTGAGTGGGGGAAGCTGGTATGTTGATTTCTCTTTGACAGTGACTTTTTGATCATGTATTTTTCATATTGATTGAATAATTAATTGGACTGTATGCATATATGTATTTAAGTGTCACTTCCGCTTTGAGCAACACAACGCTGATGATGGCTTATTGCTGAAATGCATCCGTCGTTTGTGCTCTATAGCTGCCCATTTAATTAAAAGACAAAAGGACATTATGAGTGCTGGCTTTTCTTTCTTCATTTATTAATCTTTGGCCGTGCACCTAAGGAGGATCTTTTGATCGACTTGTGCTCGCACTTGGCGGAGTTTGGACACTGATGAAATAATCACACACACACACACACACACACACACACATACGCTAAAGCATGATGATGATAATAAATTATGGGGGGGGGGGGGTACATGTTTACCTTGACCGTGGTTTCCTCTCCCTTCTCAAACCTCATCTTCAGGTTGTTGAGTGGCACACTGGGTTTCTCAAAAGAGGCACAGGGGCTGGATGGAACTGGCTCTTCAAGCTTTTTGGGCCCTTCACTATACGTCAGCTCATCCCTCTCCATCCCTCTCTTCTGGTCTCCCTCGGCTGCTCTTGAAGCTGCTGAGGGGTGCTGGAAGCAGCCGGCTGTACCTCGACCTCCCGGGGGCGTCAGCGGTCCAGGGGACTTCGATGGAGGGCAGTGCTCGCTGACAGGAGCAGGTTTGGGCAGGGCAGGAGGTGTGAAGCGGGAGCTGGGTTGGCTAGGAAGTAGGAGGGAGGAGGGCTTGTCCTGAGGAAGGTGCCCCGCCTGCTCCCAACGCTTCTTCAGAACACTCAGGTTGCCGGTGCGCAGGGCGGGTGCCGCACTCTCAAATGACTGTGAGGAAGAGAAGAGATTAAAAGCAATTAAGCAGTGATCATCCCAAAGCAAAACAATATTATCACCACCTGGCATGATAAAATAAGTTGAGAGTACATTCTAAATCATATAGGGAAATGTTTGTCCATTTGGCAACCGTTCATATGCAGTACTAAATACACGCCTTAAGCTTCAAATGCTGTACAATGGAATATAGGAACTGCTGGAAAAATCTTAACGCTTGGCTACACTGACAGATTAGGTGAACAGCTGTTCAAAGAAGTTGGTCCAGGAAACAGAAGCTTTGCTGTGGCTGCTCAAGCCAAGGATTGGTTCAAGATGGAGACAGGAGGGCTGAGCATGGAGGCAGCTTTTTCAGCTGCATTCCATTCCATACGACAACTTCACCTTTCCCAAAAACACCGGGGAGGGCTGTGTTCGCCACTCAATCACCCATGAAAACAAAAGATGTTGAGCAGCTGACAGCACAACAGAACAACAGGAGGCACATTGCTGCTGTTTGACGTACAGAACTTTCCTCAATGAGAAAAAGGAATGAGAAGTTGAAGGAACCATGACTTATGAAGAAGGTCTAGACATGAGAACAAATGACCCTGAGATTAGCAAACTAATCAACTAATAAATCTTGTTCAAGTGCTTTTTTCAGGCTTCGTGCTACAAGACAGAGTTTTAGGTCGGCATGAAACATTTAACCACTACTATGTCGCAAATATGCTGTCAACAACCAAAATTCCTCAACAAAGAAAAAAATGACTTTTCAACATTTAGCATCCAACATTAGAGACGACTCTTCCTGACTTTTCTACTTCACACAATAATCAATCATTTGAAAACACACAATTAGCAACTCAAAGAAATAACTACCTTAGCAGACTACGTCTACAATTACAAGTAAGTTATACTAAGAAAGAAAGAAAGAAAGAAAGAAAGCAAGAAAGAAAGAAAGAAAAAGATTGACAGCAGAATAGAATAAAAGAATAGAGTAACGGGAAGAGGGAGAGAAAACCCAAAGTGGACAGAAAACAGATGCACAATCACTGTCTTTGTGAGGCAAGCCCAGGGTAAAGGGAGAGAACTGGACAATGAAAAGATTGTTCCCTGTTTCTTAAGCAAAAAGGAGAAACCTCTGTGAATGCGAAGGAGTGGCGAGACGAGGTATAACCAGAACTAGAAAGTGAGCGTCCTCTGGCCGGTCCTTCTCTATGGGTCAGTGTGCTGAGAGAAAGTGAGAGATAGAGCTCTCCCAGATGTTAGCGGCTAGACAAACTCTGCTTGTAGGAACTAGCCCAACCCCTTTACCACCAGGAAAGCGAGAGAGAGAGAGAGAGAGAGAGACAGAGAGACAGAGAGAGAGAGAGAATACCCAGGAAACCAGAGCAGGAAATGATACATTCAGGGAAAAGTTAACTATTTGTTCACTATGTCGGCTTTGTGTCATGTCCCACTTACAACTGATTTCTGATCATAATAATAGTAATAATAATAAACGTTACTTATATAGCACATATTTAACAGACTTTAACAGACTTTACAAAGATCCTCACATAAAAAAAACAAAATAGCACAACATATGGAATAACAATGAATAAAACGAGACCAGAAGAAAGGAACAGATGTAGGAACAAAAATAGGAACAAACAAATGAATAAAAGACAGACTAAAATAAATCACATGAAACCAAGTCTATAGAAATGAGTCTTGAGAAGAAATTTAAAAGGTTTACAATATAGCTAGGGACCAAACAATGGTCTGATATGGTTTCTCCGTTTAGCACCAGTTAAAATCTGGCATCTGT
Organism: Centroberyx gerrardi; assembly: GCF_048128805.1. Classification (NCBI taxonomy): domain Eukaryota; kingdom Metazoa; phylum Chordata; class Actinopteri; order Beryciformes; family Berycidae; genus Centroberyx; species Centroberyx gerrardi. Next base: position 21,935,761 of record NC_136001.1, on the reverse strand, counting down.
ATTCTGTACTGGACAAGAGATTGACTTTTGATACATTATATTAGGCTACAGGAGATGCTATAAAAGCATGAATGTCCTTCTCCAAGTCGGCCCAGGATAAAAATGCCTTGATTTTAGATATATTCCTCAGTTGAAAGAAACAGAACTGTACTAGCTTCTAAACCTCAAAAAGTCAGATCGCTGTGCCAAAACCACCCCTTGGTTTCTGGACACTGATTTAATGTGGGAAAATAGACACCTAGTTTGTTCTGGCTCATACTTCTGGAGTTGGAAGGACCAAATACAATTACTTCAGATTCCATATCCTTGAGTTCTAAGAAGTTGTGAGACCAGCACCATAATATTGTGGGGGCAAACGTTGAGAGTGTTAAGGCTGCGTGGATCAATGGGTTTTAACGGGAGATAATGCTGGGAAATTAAACATTGTGTTTACAGATTATATGGCCGAGGGGGAGCATGTACCGTGAGGACCCAGAATGTGATTTGATGTGACAGTCCACAGAAAAATGAAGAAATTTGAATATGTAAATTTTGATGGTAACTAGCTGTGTAATAAATAGGTGAAATAGGCTTATTGTAGCACATATTTAATTCTGCACAAAGTATAAACACAGCATCCTTACAGTTTCTTTGATGCAAAGCCATTATATTTGATTGACATTTTATTTAATCATCATTTAGTCAGCTTATTTAATCACCCCCCAACACACACACACACACACACTAACACAGACAGACAGATGGTCCGTTATGCTACAAACTAGGCTCAGACAGATACATCGGGACACAAGTGTTATCTGCCAATATTTAACTAGTTTCCTTCATCCCCCTAATATTGGCATCATCTGAGCTCCACATTATTGGTGATTATGATAAATCCATGATGAATCATATTAATCGTGATGTAAGGTATAGAAAAAATGAACTTTGTTGCTTAGCTTTACAGAAATTAGCCTTCAAAGCATCTTTTAACTATTGTTCTTTAAACACTAAATCTGAGTGAACAATGCAAGAAATGCAAGTAATTTTCACATAAAGTCAAACTACTGGAGTAAATGGAACCAGCACGCTGAACACCACACCATGAAACAAAGACTGTGAAAAAGCTAACATATTTTTAAGCAGCTAGCTCACACACATTTGGTAAACACATAAACTATCACATAAAATGTCCCATAATGTCACATAAAATATATCCACAGCGGTATTACCTTAAACTTCTGCATGATATTAGCTGATCACTTATTAATTTATTCTTAATCCAGGATTGTTTATTAGTCTTTCAGACTGACAAAGCCAGCTAACTTACAGTTGGAACTGTAGAGAGCATTGCCAGAGGATTACACTGAAGTAGGATTATGGGTTTGATGGCCTGCCTATCGCAACAAGTGGCCAATAAGAGGTCAGCCAGGACAAGACATTTGCACCGGACTCTGTGTTGGCATGGTGTGCGTGTGTGTGTGTGTGTGAGTGTGTGTGTGTGCGCGTGTGTGTGTGCTCAACGTACAGTGGTTACGCAAAAAATGTGCTTCAGCAGCAGTGAAGGACCTCTACTGAGCTAATCCACTCAGGCATACGTATATTACTTTAGTCAGCATTATTCAGTTCAGTAAGAAGCCCAGCGAAAGACATTTCAGCAATAAGCACCTCCACTCCACGTAGACATAACATAATGTGCAATTAATTTCTATGGTGTGCCTTATGTGATGTAGCATCCTATTTCACCATAGCAGAGCCTGTTATCAGAGTGGTATAAAGTTGCCCCCAGATGAATACAGGAACAGTAAATTATTTTTTATTACCACTATATTTAGATTTGGGTAAAGTAAAAACCTGCGTGTCTGGGAGACAAAATGTCTCTGGTGGTCTGTTTGAAAAGCTTAGCAGAAATACTTACTCCTTTTCTTCTCTCTGCATTTGACTCCTCAGCAGCTCTCTGGTACCTGAGAGAGACAGAGGGAGATGGGAACAACACTGACCTCTGCTGATTCAAGACAGTGTCAAAGAGAAGCGTAAAGGCTTTCATCACATTTCCTCTTTTAAAAACCTTGTATGGTGTTCAAGCATTGCATACTGTTAAACATTCACTACTGTCTATTTTACCACCGTAGTCAGAGAACTGCTGGCCCACTTGTCCAAATCAGCATATATGATTTGTGAATAGGTTTGATGCTCATCACACTGGTATGAGCAAAAAAAACAACTAACAAACCTAGCTTTTGCAGACATCAATTTTAAGAGTTTTATAAGGATGAGATGGAAATGAGTATCAGTAAATCATAGGGCTGTTATAGTTTTGGATTTTGGTAGTGTGGTTTTGGTAGGTTTAGTTTAGTTTTTATGTTTTACAAATGCTTCGTTGTAGTTTCAGTTCTAGTTTTAGTATTTTTTATTTTAGGGGCAGTATTTTTTTTAAAGTACAAGCTAATGATATAAGTTCAGAACAAGTATTCTGTACATGTTTGCAACAAGTATTGTGTAATACAAACAAGAAATCATAAATTCTTTTACAATTTTATTTACATTAATTTTTCAATACATCCTCATGCTGCACAAATTAATTGTATTAGCAGACTCACCAGCAATCTGAATTCAGACCATTTAGCTCAAAATAAATAAACAAACGAGGATACAAACAAATGATAAATAAACAAACAAGACTGCATTTTCTCCCAAGCATTTTCAGCATGACTTGTGCAAACAGCTATGGCAACGCTGGCACTTCCTCTGAGAACCAATGGGAGCCTAGCAAGTCGGCCTACAGGATAGAGCCATCTAGTGGTGTAGTTAGAGGTCAGTAAAAATAGACAAAAATTCTCTGCTCAAAATCTATATAAACAAAAAGACTAAAACTAAAAACATTTCAAAATTTTTATTTTATTTTACTTAGTTTTACAAATAGCAAAGATAGTTTTAGTTCAGTTTCAGTTTCATTTTTATTTTATTTCTGTTTACAACAATGTTTTTAACACCTAGTTTTCATCTTAGTTTCAGTTCATGATAATAACCTCAGTTATGATCATTATTATGAGCAATGTCATCAGGGATCCATAAAGATTCTATTGCTTTGTTAGTATAGCTTACTGTGCACATTTCTTCCAACATGGCTCAAAGTAATGGCAGAGCTGAGTACATTCTCAGCGCTGTTTGCATCTACAAAGAGCGGATGCCTTATTCTGTGGCCAAGGTGAGGACACAGTGTGCCAAAGTAGAGCTTAGTAGATACATAAGCATAACAGTGTTCTTTTCCATCCATTGATTTCATTCCCAAAACAAATGCACTCAATATAAAATGAACCATAGTCATTATGGAAACCATGTGATGTGTGGGCTTTACTCACTTGGAGAAGCGTTCTGCAATAGCATTACTCTTCCCTCTGCCACTGACCAGCGACAGCTCCTTAGCAGTGACACGTAAGGACTGTGACGCCCAAGACCGCCGACTGAACGGACCACTTTCCATCTCTGGCAACTGCTCGGTTACCTGAAACACAAACACACACACACACACACACACACACACACACACATACAAACAGTGTGTATTAGTACACTTATGATTACCCATTGTCTACCATCATTCCCTAACCGGGACCCTCACTACTAAACTTAAACCTTACCCTTAGCCATCACTTTATCCTAACATTTGACAAGTGGAACAGGTGTCTTTTATCAGTGTACAGACTCTTCAATAGTCAGTAAAACTCCTATTGCATTGTTAGTGAATCCATATAGACACAGGCTACCTTTATACAACCAAATATTGCAGTAGCGGATTAGTGGCAGAGTTCAGGTCGGTGCCAACATGGTTTGTGGATATAAAGGGACAACCTGCTCTCTGAGGTCACTGATCTGCAAGATAATCACCTGCTCAGGTCAGTTTCTCTCATAGACATCGCCCACCACACCCCCACTACATGGCATGTGTTTACAAATAAGCACATGCACATACACATATACATGTGCGCTCATACACATATGCATGTATGCAAACACACACACAGTGTCATTTATAAATTCAAGCCTGTAGATCAGGTCAGCATGTTTAAACTCGCACTCCAGTTTGTGCTGCTTGATTGCAAGATGGAAACACAAGATTTAAGCAGCTAAGCTGTTATTTTCTGAATCTGAGCATATCATCAATCTGACTCTGAGTAGTTAACTTGCAAAGGGCAACATTTACAGAGGACCAGAGAATGGCAGAGTGCCACAAACACTCGGTTAATACACACACACACAGTTGGTCTTTAATTGCACTCTGACAAACCCATACTTACATGAGCACCACAGACAGACGATAAGCCTCTGATAGTCTTGTCTGGAGGGACAGAACATTCTAAACAGCTCTTAAGGTATTCTGTCAGGCCATGAATCTCTCCTTTAGTGCATAGTGAGTCAGAAGAGACTGAAAATCTGCAAATTTCAGTTTGTAAATTTGCGCTGCTCAATCTTTTCGCTGTCGCTTATGATTGGAAAAATCTTATGTTATCTTATGTTATAACCGTGTGTTTCCATATAAATCACCACTGCTGTAGCAGCTGGTAGGTTTTATCAACAATGGTTTCTCTGATTATCTGGGCCTTTTCACTGAGGTGCACCTATGTAATAGGTCACTGAGACACAAAGAGACACTGGCAACAAATAGTCTAAGGACTTTGGACTGAACTGAATGTCAACCTAGCACTGGCTCTGTAATATTGAAAAAAAAACAAAAAAAAACTTAATACCTCTCACAAAGACTCAAATTCAGATACACATTGAAACGGCATTGCCCACTTGCCCACCAATTTAGATGAAAATGATATTCAACTTCTCCCCAAATCATTTAATTTGTTGACTTCCAATATCTATCAGGTGCTACCAGGTTCTCATTGTAAGGTATCACACTGATTTCTCATGACATTAATATTTATAGTCACAAGGAGGTTGTTGCACTTTGCAGCAATTTCATATTTATTTATTATTTTACTTATTCACCCAGACAGATCAATTATCAATTAATATTAATTTAGATTTACTGTCTGGCTAGCATGTAGGCCTCCTGATGGGCAGAAGGCCGAGATTCAAATAAAAGACAAATAAAACACCCAACATAGACGCAACATAGAGACGTGAAGGCCTGTCCAGTGCTCAAGCATTGTGGTTAGGTTTCTCAAGAGCCAGGGGCTGTTTGCTGTTGTTACAGGTTTTGTGGCCTGATTGGCAAGTTTACCTTGCTGTCACTCAGTGGCATGCTGTGCTGTGTAAAATTAAGAGGGAATGGGCAACAGAGCATTCAAAGACATTGTCGTTTGGTGGCCATGTGGAAAAGATGCAGTGATTCATTCCTTCTCTCTATACCCTTTAATCTTTTTACGGTCTTGGGAGGTTGGAGTCTATCCCAGCATCCACTGCGTAGAAGGCAGGGAAACAGCCTGAATAGGCTGCCAGTCCATCACAGGGTTAATACAGATAGACACATTCACACCTATGGATAATTTACAGTCTCCAATCCACCTGACTTGTGACTGTGGACTGTGGGAGGTAACCCACACAAACACGGGGAGAACAGGCAAAGCCCACAGAGAAAGGGCCGGGCCTGGAATCAAACCCGGGTCCTTCTTGCTGTGCGTGCACTATCCTGAAGAGAACGGGATAGGTTGAGGTTGAACTGTCATCTACAACTAATGAATTTCCAGCAGCAGGAAATGTTAATCATATAAATGAAGAACAGGGCGGGGCCAAGGAATGCTACAATGTGAAGGCAAACATGATGCCATTACTCCATGATGCCATTACTCTACACACCATCTATTCAACAGATTCTGACATTCTTTTGGGTGGCCTGGTTTGGAAACAAATTCTTAATAACATCATGTAGCAAACAATATCACTGGCACTCAGCAGACCACCGTGATATATCTATGACTGGTACTGCTCAAACTCCAAATAATTAAGCTGTACAAGCCACCCTTTGTATGTCAAATAAGTTCTCATACATCCCACATGCAAATATTTGCTCAATTCTAACAGATAATGTGGTGTGTTGTGTGTTTCTATAATTGTTTTAACTCAGCTATACTTCTTCAAAGGCCAGACATAAAAATGACTTTGAAGTTGCAGGTATGATTACTTGGCATTGAAAGAAAACCGCAGAAGATGTTTTGCCTCAAAGGCAGTAAACAGTTTCTTCTCTGAGAACAGGTGAATGTAATCTTTCGCAACTGGCCTTCGCAACATCTGTTCCCGCTGAGGATTCTTCACTTCCATTTTTTTTCCACTGTGTGCTATCAGTTATTATTTGGTGTCTTGGTTCTCAGGATTCAGAAGAGAATTGTTCATCATCTCAAACATTGCCAAAATTGTCCACGATCGGAGGAATAACTGGATTTAGGCTGGATTTCCTCTTTAAAGTGTTTTTTCACTTACATTTTAAAGCCCCAACTCAAGAATTATTTAGCTATTTCGTGTTAGGTATATTCACACAGATTCTTTAAGAGTTTGACTCATATGGAGATATGCTTTTTACAAGTTTCATAACCAACTGTAACACAAAATACAGAGTTACACAAAAGTTTATTTATCACATAGGCTACTTTAAGTAATTGTATCAATAGAGAAATCTGAAAGTGAAAAAATATTTTCAATCCAATGTATCCATGTAAACAAAGTCAAAAGCATGGTGACGAGGCGAGGCATACTGCAACTGGGGCTTCAAAACACATATCTGGATATGAGTTTTTGAACAGCCCACCTGTGACTTTGCCTCGCTTGATAATCTAGAACAATCACCAGCATTTAGCTTTTGTCCCCATCTCTTGTTATCAGTGGAAGGTGGATACTAAGTTTGCTTCAACAGCAAGCAGGCTGACCTTTAACCCTCACTTTTAGCCAAGTTCTCCTTAGCAACATGTAACCACAACAAACCCAGATATGACTAAGGAGAGGTCCACATTGTGCAACACATGATTGATGTAAGGTACATCTAAATTAAATACATTAATCACAAAATGTCTGTTTATTGGAAAATGATTAACTGAGTGTAAACAAGTAAAAAATCAGTACTGAGGCAATGCCAGAAACAGCCAGCGACATAGGACACATCTTGAGGACTCTGACATTGAGTCCTGCCCAACGGTGAGTAGCCTTCATGTTATTTGAAGAACAGTAGAGATAATTACCGGACTGTAGCAATTGTCAACACTTTGTGGTGGAAGGAACATCTTGATACAGAGCCAGATAAAGTTAGCATTAGTGGTGATCAACTGAATTTTGTGGCTTTTGACCTATACTATACCATTTCACTTATAGCTTTTTGCTTACAATTAATCTTTAACTTTGTTATACAACCATGTGTGACTTTAGTTCCATTTCGTTTCAAGAGTAGCAATTTCTAGCACATTAATAGTAACCACTGTGTTTGGGAAATTGCCCCTAATGTGATTACAAACTCAGCAGCTAGATAACAAAAGGAAAAGGCATAGATATCTTGACAAAGATGGGGAGTTCTTTGAGTGGCAGGAATGAGTATGCGCACATGCGGAAAGTGGAAATTCAATACCTCAACCTATACACTCATAGGCTCACCCGCCTTTTGAAAATGTCTAGTTTTTGCAGTTTGAAAAGCAGCACCTGCTAGAGAGTTATACATATGTTTTCATATCCTTGATTTTAGTTCTCTCTTACCTGTGCGAACTTCCGATGAGTCACTCCTTCTGTGAAACCTTGAGACACCTGACACTTTCAGCGAGTGTCTCACCGTCCACTGGAGTGTACGAGGTGGAGCGAGCAGAAAGGTGTCATGGGAGTGGAAGAGGCAGGTCATGTGATTTTCTGCACCAATGACCTTAGGTATTGCATTTCCCCTACCTGGTACATTGTGTGTGTGTGTGTGTGTGTGTGTGTGTGTGTGTGTGTGTGTGTGAGTGAGTTTGTGTGAGTCTGTGTGAGTGTGTGTGTGCATTTGCACGCATGAATGTCACCCAGCAAAATTCCTGAAAACAATAGGCAATAACTCCCGAGGCAATAATTTGTCAAATTGAAAAATAACTAAATAAATAAAATAACACCAACCCATTATGGAAAAGTGGTATTTTATACAACTTAATACCTTCATAAAGCTGATATGATAAGAGGACGTGGGAAGGTTTAGTAGGAAGATAGGTGAAGACAAAGCAGAGGAATGGGACAGAAAGGAAAGGAATGGAGAAACAGACATAGCGAGAAGCTCAGGTTTCTCTGCACAGTTTGTATGACGGAGCAGAACTGAAGTCCCCAGGGACTGGCAATGCAGTGATGTATGACAGAGTTTTGTTAAACACTGTTTTTGTCCACTTTATGTGAAATGCTTACTCATAGTACATTACAAAGTTGTATGAACTCTGATTCAGGCTTTTTTGTGCCCTTTAAGTCAAATAGTTACAATGTATTGTAGTGCTTTGGAGCTGAATGGTTGGGCCATGCGTCTTTGCTGCTCTCAACAGCACAAAACCAAAAGTATCTAAAGCAGAGTGAATGGGCAATGAATGTGAAAACTGTCTTGACGTGTTACCATTGCTACAACACTCTAGGCAACTGCCTGCAGAACAACAGAAAGTTTTAAATAAAAATAGCATATCAAATATATTTGATCTTACATAATTTGTTGTGATGGGTATAAAAAGAGGCTGTGGTTGTGCATTGTGCAGGCATTAGATGATTGTGTTAGCCTTGCCTTGAGGCCAGCAGGATGGCATAGTGAGGAGGGAGACCATCCTTTCAACTGGAGGACCCAGGTTCAAGCCGCTGTGTTGGCAAGCATCCACTCTGCTGAACTGTCCTTGAGCAAGACACCGTGTCCCTACCAGCTCCAGGGGCGCTGCTCTGAAACTGACCCTTCACTCTGACCTAGGACAAGCGAATAGAGAATTTCATTTGTCATTGCACTTTTGATATTTAAAAAACGTATGCTGTTTTGAGAACACTGTCTTTGCATTATATAGAATTACATAGATTGGGAACTGTTAGGCTGAAGTGACTCATAGACAACCATTCAAATTGATCAGCAAACAAAATTAATGGTTCAGCAAGCTCTATATTACACTACACACAAGCATTTAACTTAACATAAAGGGGACAAAACCACATGAACAGGAGTTCATTAATCTAACACACATATGTGCAAGAATTGAAATTAACTGAGAGTGGACAAAAACATACAGTGCCTTGTAAAGCTTCATAATGTACACAACAAGAGTTCCTATAGCTTTTTGGCAGGCAGTGCCTTACTGAGGTCACAAAATACCTGACCCCATAATGAACTATATGAAAACTTTTATGTCATGTTAATGTTTAGGGTTGGAATATTTCATTTCTCAGGACACAAATCAGGCTGCTCAATAACAAAGAAAACATATATGAATAAAGAAACCAATAGAAAATCATATTTGAAACCAGTTATATAGGAGTTCAGTTGGATTTTGTCCAGTTACTATATTATTTTATTGGAATCCTGTAGATTTTTTTGACCAGCACAGTGTTCATACAGGGGCTTCTGTGTAGTCCAAAAGCCACTTTTGTTCATTTGAAAATAGTATTATTACAGTAATTTTCGTTTGATTGGGGATTTGTCAAGGGAATTGCATACTTGCAATCCCAAGGTGGGACATTTTGCATCATGAGCAAGGATTTCTCTTTTAGGACAAAAACACAGTAATTGCAAAAAAAATTATAATGGCATAGGTTATTGTAGGCTATTTGGTGTCAGACAACATAAATAATTAATTATTTTATTCTCTTCTCACTGTGTGAAAACAGAAAGAACATGTTAATCAAATTAATGGACTTTTGTGTCGAATTTTTAAATGGTCTAGATTAATGGGATAGGAAAGCTCACTGAAAATGGACCCTTTCCATTTTCACATAAAATAGTGACTTTAGCCGACTGTTTTTTGTCTTTGAAGCCTCAGAAGCTGGTCTCAAATACCAAATGTTTTAATTCTAGCATTCTAAATACAATTCCGAAGCAGAGTCTAACATACACCCTAAATGCAATTGCACTGAATGGACCTGATACAGTCGGCTTTGTAACATGGCACAGAAACGGGCTTTGGAGCGGCGTGGATAATGAAGTCTGATATTTGTCATTTTAAGTGTTCAGCCCTTCCTTCTTTTTCTGCGTCTCTTTACCCAGTAGTCGTCTGCATCTGCTGCAAACGGAGACAGGCCCGATCGACCACGAAATAACCAGCTAACGATACGTTGGAGCTCCTGAACAATAGTAGAAATAGATTAGCAAGCCGAATGATGTCCATTCTCACAATCGGCGCTCCCTTCGCATAGAGAGCTGATTGAAGAAATCGTTATTATGATGACCCTTTTCTCCTCGCTTGAGAAGGCTTTCCTGTGTGGGGGAGTGGGTTACATCCTGTGGCGTTTCCTGTGTTTGTAAACTAGACGGGATCGAAAACGTCGGACGAGTGAAGCTCTAAGGTAGCTAAATAGCTGTTTATTTTTCATCGATGCTCGATGGATTTTAATTGTGTAGTCAGTGGTTTGCTGTTTGATATAAAATTTACTCTCGAACTAGGCAGCAAATGGATTTAGCTAATGTTACAGCGTCAGTGTTAGCCAATGCTAACCAGCTAGCAAACGTTAGCTAAATCAGCGGGAGGGGGAGGCGCTCGCAACGACGGCCATCACGAATATCTTTATCGCTGAATCTTGTCTTGAATGAACTGAGCTTGTGCCTTATTTTATGACCATAGTAGAAAGCTTTAATCGGACAGTTAGTTCGGTAGATAATTTAGTAGAGCTAAGCTTTCGAACAGATGACCAGGTGGGGACATAACATTGTTCAATTACTACACTGGGCGAGGGCGCCAGCGAGTGGCTAGCTAGCTAGCTAGCTAATGTTAGCAAGCTCGTCCAACATCGGTAAAGCTAGGTTGAATAACGTTAGCAGTGCTAAGGCCATTACAGTCAGTGATGTGATATAAACTGCGCATATTGATCCTCACGCAACACTATGTTAACGTTATTGCCTTTCTTCTGCTGGAAACTACACTATGGTGTAGCTGCCTGCCTACTAGCTAACGTTAGCTATCTATTTTGCTAGTACCGTTAGCTACCTAACGCAAATGGCGAAAGCAGTGTAACGTTAACGTAACATGCAAAATCTGTGCCTCTACTTGGCTATCGTTAACTTTGTGTTAGCTTGCTAACGTACATGTAGTGCTTTGAACCATTAGCAGACAGACCTTGCATCGACGGTGCTTCACAAGATTCGAGTAACGCTGTTATTTGTTCAGTAAATTAATGGCCTCCTCGCAACACATTCAAACCTTGGAAAACATACAGACGTGTTTTAGATTAGATGAGTATAGGCCCCGAGCTTTGCTTTCTTAAGTCTTCGTACCAAGTCCAACATCCGTTAGAAAATGAAGTTAGATAAAAATGTGTAATACCGCATTTACGCCCACCAATAACGTTAACTTGCATAGCAAAAGTGAATCGTATTCAGTCTTCCCGAGACTCAGTTTAGTATTCTGAGTACACCAATACATATGATAAGTTGATCACATTTAACTAGAATGATACTAGGCAGGGTTTTTTTGTTTTGCATTTAAACTTTACAAGGCGAATGTAGTAATAACTAGTTTTGGAAAGGGGGCCTCGCCCTCCCCCAATCACATATGAAAACAACAGAAGAAGCAGACTCGCAGCAAATCTGAAAACTGTTCCCACTGTGTTCACTTTTTCACGCATTGTTCCTTATTGTTAGCTGTATAGTGTGCTTTAAAGCAGCACCCTTTCGTGTTTTGGGTTAGGGTTAGTAATAACTTTAAGATATAAACTCCAGTCCATTTTTAAACTGTAGATTCGTTGAAACGTGTGTTATGACTTTTGTTCAATACTCTCAAGAAGTCTTGCTTTTATCGCTAATAACTCTTACACATGGTATGTTCAGGTGAGTTAGAGTGAAGGGGCCTGGTTTTGTCTCACTCTAACAGGAGCAATGGTTTTGAATGCACTTCGACTTCCATTGTATTTTTAACTATTAGATGTTTTGAGTGTTGTTTAGGTGGACACTGATCATTTTTCAATGTGTGTGTATATATATTTCATTAGTGTGTGTATCCATTTACTTGTGTGTGTTATTTATCTGTGTACCTAACGCTGGGGCTTACAGTCAAATTTGAGTTTGTGCTGAATTTCTGCCTGGTGTTATTTCATGCTTACAACATTGTTATAATACTTAAATTATAGTAGTTTTTATAAAAAATCTGTCAATTGGATATTTTAAATTTTCATGCTTGGAGGATCTGCTCCAGTTTCAAATTACTAGGTATATCATCAAGCATACTCATAAAATGAAATTATTTTGTAATATGAGCTGTAGAGGTTTTAGCCTGTCTCCTTCTCTCAGCCCATTTTCTTTTGCTCTTTTTTTCTGTGCAATACCTTCTCATCTTCTCAGGTTTCAACTTAATTGTTTCCCGCAAATCTTACCGAATACTTGTATACAATGCCAATTGTCACTAAATTCGATAGCAGTTAATATAGAGTACAAAGGGACCTATTATACTGCACATGCAAGCACATATTTTATTTTAGAAGAGTACTTTGCCTAGTTAAGATCTGCTTGTTGGTTTTGTGGTCCCAGTACATCCAGGTGTGTTGTGTGGTTGGATTGGGGCACTAATGTTAACCAGCATGTTTACTATAATTGTTTGTGAACTAGTGAGGTTAATTGGATTATTGGTAGCTATCTAGCTATGCCAAATAGAAGTAGTATAAGCTACACAGATATTGGTTCTTCTGTATAGTAGGCAGGATATTCAGTTGTATACCCTAATCACAACTCGGATATGGGAAAATTGTTTAATGTCTAGGGATTTGTTTGAAAGCAAATGGTAGTGACAGTCTATAAATTGCTTGCCTTGATCAACTAAGGTAGCTCAGCTACTAGGTAAACGGATTATTAATCAAACAATAACCAATAAGCTGTGTTCATGTTTTTTTTTTGTTGATGGGAAATGCATGAAGAATCATAAGACTGCTATGAACAAAGTCCATGCTAAATCTACAGTTATTAATATCTATTATTTGTACAATTAGAGAATATTGACGTGTATCATATTTTGCGACAAACTTGAAATGTAAATGTGAAAAAATTACCCTAACTGGAGTTAATGGAAGGTGTAACAGCCCATGATGCCGTTGTAATTTAATGTTTGTCTGTTTCATCCACATCCTCCTCTTCCTCAGTTTTAATGCTAGATGAGTGAGGTGGGTGTGGCTTCCCACCAGACCGACCATCCTGACTGACGGATCTCTGGATGACCTTGTCCCCACCCCTGTCCCTGCGCTCACATACACCGTTCCCACAGCAATGTCACATCTGCCCAGCAGCTCAGTCCGCGACCATATGAAATGGGTTTGTTTTAAGAACACCAAAATGGTTACAAATAACATTATTTGCAGTCATGTGTCACTCAGGATGTTGTCGTTGTTGACGTAGCTCGTTAAATGCCGTGTGAATGGCAAAAATGGCTCATGTGCAGACTACATAAAATTACAGCCTGTTTTTAATGTATGGTATAGGTGGTTTAGTTTTGTCCTTAAATCTGCTGTCTTTTGTTTCCAGGCGGGGCTGCTTGGCTGCGAAGCGGTCCTTTCCAGCATGGCCCTGATGCAGGCCAGCTCCATGGCCGGTCCGCCCAAAAAAATGATGGCTCCGCTTGGCCATGGACCACCGCAGAGAGATGGCCCTGACCGTGGGCCCCAGAGCCATATGATCCTCCCATCTGGAATGAGCTGTCCACCCCTGGTTAGGACACACTGGGGAAATGTGGAGTGGAAATGGGGCTATTTTGTTTTGTGTTTTTTAATATCGTAAAGGGTGTAAACCCCCTGCCTTCATAAAACTGAAAACACAGTGCAAGGAGTTTCCCTTTGAATGGAGTCAGAATTTCAAATTATTGTTAAAATTGAATTTTCTAGTTGACATTGTAAAGTAATGAAGTTACCAGCAATGAGTGCAAAGTTTTAACTTTCTGCTGCAGTGTATCCAAAAATTAGAAGGCAGTGATGTTGGCCCACCTCAACTTTACTTTCAAACCATCTCCACTTTTTGTTTTTGTAGTACTTTACCTGTTGAAAAAGAATGTGAGTTGAAATCATACAAGCTGTAGAGGATATAAAAAGTGTTATCTTGACAGAACCACAGTCACACTGTGCATAAGGGCAAATTTAAGCAGGTTCTTTTCCGGGAAGGCTAGTCAATAGATAGAAATTAGCCTCAATATTTCCTGTATTAGTAGCTCCACATAAGCCTGTACAAGCTACACCTGTTAACAATTGATCTAAAACCTTGCTCTAATCAACACATTACTTCATTATATGCCTCAGTGATCAGAACTTCTCCCAATTATTTTTCTCAATTATAATCCCTTCCTGCTATTACTAAAACCATGATGCACAATTTGCAATCCAACTATTCAACACTAGCTTCTTTATCTAGTTGTGGGGAAAAACATGCACATAACAGAGGTTCACATGTATCATTCATTTCACTCATGCCTTGTTTAGATATTTTGCATTGTTTGCTAAAGTAAGGGAAACTTATTTGAAGTAATATAAAATAAGTTTTGCCATGACATTATAATGCACAGTCTTTGAAGATCTTTGTCTTAAGCTTCTATTTTTTTTGTGATCACTAGCTCATCCGGAAGGAAGGTGAATTCCAAGCTCCCCGCCTGCTGGACGAGAAGGAGATGAGGGCCAACGAGGACATGCAGCTGAAAAAAAAGAACAGGAAGTCAGGAACGCCCTGTAAAGTGAGAGAACAAGAAGGAAGGGGAGGGAAGGTCAGTGGCTATGAATGTTAGAGAGGAATGGCCTGTGTGCAAACATGCACAGTAGATATCACAGTAGACATGGTAGAAAATGTGGCTTTTGGCCCCTATTTGTGGTTTTGTAGAGCCATTTAACTTTTTAGTGTGCCTGATCTGGGGCTTTCATGTGTGCACATTTTGTTTGTGTGGGGGTGGGGGGAGGAGTTCAGGGAAGATGTGGAGGGGGTGGAGGATCTCTAGAGAGGAAAGAGGGGGAGGGGAATGGAGCAAAGAGGAGCACAATAACTGCAGTTGTGTGCATAACAGGGGGAGCAGTAACAGGAGGGCATTAGGCCACTGGGAGGGTTGGTGGTTTTTGTCTTTAAAATGAACATCTAGTAGAAAATAAATTTCAGGCCTCGTGCATTCATAACCACTACAGTTTTGGATTTGTTGATGTGTTATATTTTATGTATTTTACAATTTTTATTGTATTTTTCTATTGGGTTAATGTTATGTATCTGCATGATTACTTTCAGGGTTCTGTGTGATCATCCATTTTCAAGTGAATCAAAAATCCCTCTCATTACTGAATTTTAAGAGGCACTGTAGATTTTCACCAGATCTAGTAAAAATGGTGTGTGGGTGTTACAGGAGACATAATGGCTCCCTCAACAATGTGCCAGAGAGATGAGAAATGTACTGCATCTCAGGTTATATAATTTGTGTGGCATTTGAATCAGATGCTGAACTGCTATTCTTTGCTGTTCTCCTTAGGGTACAGGTGCAGATGAGAATGGTCCATCATCCAAAGTGCAGAAAAACTTCATCTGCGATCACTGTTATGGAGCATTTAGGAGTGGATACCACCTGAAGAGACATATCCTCATTCATACAGGTATGTGTCATGCGTGGAACAACCTGCCTTTACAGTATATCCATGAGCATTTGTAATGCCTGATTACATAAAGCAAATTTGTAGGCAGAGGCCCTCAGAGCTTGAGTAAGTTGGACTGAATCTAGGAGTGTGCAGCAACTGTAAGGTTTTGCAATGGCCTGCTTAAAGAGCTTGTTTGGTATTAGCTTTTGCCTCACAGCTAATTGGTGGTATCTGTGGGGACCTTTCACTAAAACTGGTGCTCTTCGGTTTAGGGGAGAAGCCGTATGCTTGTGCCATATGTGACATGAGGTTTATTCAGCGTTACCACCTGGAGAGACACAGCCTCATTCACACGGGTATGCGTCCTCTAACCGTACCCATATTACATAAATCAGACTACCTGTGTAGTCTTCCACTTGAATCAATGGACAGCAAAAGATGCTCAGGGTTCATTTTGTCTGTGGACAGTAATTTCCAACAAAGCAAAAAAAAAAAAAAAACTATTTACCCCTAAATATAAAGCACAGGATTTCTCTTGTACATATTGGTCCCCCAACACCAGAAGAAAAATTAAAGACGGTGATGGTTTATTTGTGAAAGCATCACCGCACAGGCCGCACAAAGCACGTGATTGTTCAATTTTGACGTTTGTTTTAAATCTTTTTTGCATTTGATTATTGCTTTTTAAATGAAAATCAATGCATGGACATCAAAGGACTATATTCCTAATTATTTACTTAAAATGTAGAATGAGGTCTTACAACGTTTGCACAGTATCAGCATTTGCGTTGTACCCTTTGACACTGCATTCTTTGTTTTTCATTGTTTTAAGAGTATGCACTGTGGGTAAGTCAACTTCCAACCTAATAGTTTGTTTACAAAAGTGACCTATTGCCTCCTGTATTGCCAAAATGAAATGCATTAATAGTCAACTAATGTTGACCAAATTAACCCCATTCAGTTGGTGAGGTTTATATGTTACAGTTTTATATTCCAATATCCCAATAGCTTGAGTAAGCAGTTGCTCTTCCATGGCAACAATGCATCTGTTCTTTATGTCCTCTACTTAGGAAAATTTATCCAGTAAAATGATTTTCGCATATTGTGCAGACTGAATAGCTAATAATTTTATGCTCTGTGTGCATAGGGGTGAAGCCGTACGCTTGTTCCATGTGTGACATGAGGTTTTTCCAGCGTTACCACCTGGAGAGACACAGCCTCACTCATACGGGTATGCGTCCATTTACCGTACCCATTTCAGGTTAAACCAACATTCCCCAGCCAAAAGTCCTTTAGGAGTCCAATAGGAAAACCCTTTTAAAATCCAACCTAAACCGTTCATATTTTGGACTAATCGTTGCTCCTTAGTGTCTAACAGAATTTTTAGACGGTCCAGTAGGATTGCAATTTGCATATGACAGTCCAAAAGGATTATTCCTATTAGTTAGGAGTCCTGTTGTGCAAAAATCAGCATTTGATGTGGGTCTTGTGTTATTCTTGCCTTAGGAGTTAATACCTCAGGCCATTGTTTTTCCTTAACATTATGAAAATAATTTGTGCCTACTTGTGCTGATTCATGTGTCTTATACTTCCATTGTGTTTTCAGTTGTACTTGACACTCCTGAAAACTTTCCATTGTGTCACTTTTTTTTCGAAAAATTGCTGTCTTGCTTTATAAAGTTATGGCCCCCCAGTTTTAGCCTTTCTTTGCCTACTGCAGCCCCTACTACTGTTGAAAGTCGCTGTGTGATATATGGGTACACCCCATTACACACCTTTGGTCTATAATGGATTGTGACGCAGTTTAATAGCACATTTTTGCGATGGAGGGGCTGTTCCATCTTTGATTTAAATTACGTTTTATAGCTTGTGACACACATTACAACAGAAGTCCTAGCAAACGCATGTACTCAACACTGTATGTTAGGTGCTGATTTCAAACAGTAGGGGGAGAGTATGAGCAACATTTCCATTCTGAAATACTGAAATCAAATTTGCTCAAACACCGAGAGACTGCAATGTCTCAGATAAGAAAAGGTGAAAATGTATCAAATGTAGTGTTATTTATGGGGTTTCAAATCCCTATTCAATATCTCAATAGAAAAAAAGATGCTGAGGAATGGTCTGAGGTATTAACTCCCATCAAGGTATGAATTGCAAAGAACCCACAAGCCAAAATGCTAGTAATGATCTTTTAAATGATTCTAGACAAGGAAGTATTACTGATTGTTCTCATTAAGCATCTGTCCTTTTAAGTGACTACTACAGAAGCACTGGATCTTAACCATTTTTTTTACATAGAAAAGCCATGCGTGTCGACATGTCTGCTGTATGTGCAAGACATGACACATGACAAGGTGTCCATTAAAGTATTGTAATGGACCTTTGGAGGCAAATAAATACCCAATATGAAGATATATTTTATTGGACCCCTCAAAGTGTATTATCCCGCTTGTACCATTGCCGCTTGCCAACAAAAAAAATCACAACTATTCAATCATAACTGCTTGAAGAAAAATTTACCCTGGCTTTATTTTCTGCTATTTTTTAACAAGATTATTTCCTTGACAACTCCTTTCCTGGCAATTTCCTAGCAACCTGTGACTGCTGCTTCAGCATGCTAGCAGAGCTGGCAGGACTCGCTGTCAGCCATAAAACACTGGGCATATCAAAACTTGAGTAAATTCTGCACATGGTAACACGAAACGACTTGCTAGCGCAAATATGTAGTAACTAAGATATTCGTTAAAACAATTTTTCATTCATAGATTTATCTACGGTAGTTGTGGAGCTCAGTAGGACTTTTGAAGCTAGTGGCATGGTTTCACTGCCACAGTATAAGAGAAGGGGGTGGGTGGTTACATTGTAACATGAGACAAAATAATGCTGTTTGGGGGAGTAGATCTTTCAGGAGACTTGATTGCTAACTAGGGTATTTTGAAGGGACCTTGAATATCTGGGTGTTTGAAACACACCAGTGCATGGCTTTAATGGAATGCTCAGACCCTGCAATGCATTAAAAATAAATGTGTTAAATAAATGTGTTAAAATAAAATGTCCCCCAGCCAGATCAAGTCAGATTTGAGTAGCTGATTCACCTAGGCCATGGTATAATATGGGAATAGTCCTTTGATGTCCAAGCCTATTTGATATGCAGATTTATTGCTGCACAACTCATGTGTCTAAGATGTGATTGTCTGGCTTTTGAACTCAGTTTTTTTATTTGTGAATATGTAGTTGCTCACAGCTCTATAGATGCTTTTTGTGTAGGTTTAAGGCGGCGATCAGATTGAAAGCTTTTAAAAGCCGAGGTGGATCATCACCCTGTAGTCCTAGCGAGCAAGTACACTTATAGCTGTTTATGCCACCATTGAAAATTGAGTTCAAGTGTGGTACATTGAAGTTGAACCAAGTTCAACTCAAGATGCCAAACACTGCTCACCACGATGCTCCGAATGCTTGTTTACACTCACCACAGAAAACAGTGGAGAAGTGTTAGCTAGCGTTTCTGCTTCAGCTTGCCAGTGTGATCGCCGTCTAAGCGCTTCTTTGCTACCTTGCTACTGACCTGTATGTCTTGTTGTAAACATGCCTGGCATATATCCTGTTGCCGTTTTTCTTTCACGATGTAGGCCAGATTCTTTGAAGGGCAATGTTCCTCATAACAACCACTTTCAATCATTAGAAGTAAAGCAAATCAGCCCCTCACACTAAACTTTGATAAGAAAGTGAAATGTCTGCCAGGTTCTAGTGATTTAATGCCTTGTGAATAATGCTTCCCCTTGATGCAAAAGGAACCTCCCAGCTAATATGTTGATGCTTTGTGTATGTAGGGGTGAAGCCGTACGCTTGCTCCATGTGTGACATGAGGTTCTTCCAACGTTACCATCTGGCGAGACACAGCCTCACTCATACTGGTATGCGTCTGCTCACCCTAGCTCATTAGACTGTGGTTTTTTAAAGATGCCTTATCTTTTGGAGTGATAGCGCACAAATTAGGGTTGGGGTTGTCTAATTAACTAAGAGCTTCAAATATTTACACTTTACACTATATATTCACAAACTTCATATATCATAGATGCATCCAGGACATCTGTTGGGACTCTTTCCTCATCTGAAACATGCCATTTTCAGTTGTTGATGTGACTACATGCAGACCTGAGCAAAAGTTTATGACGCTGTTACTCTACTTATTGTTCATCATTTTATTCCAAAGCATAAAGCATGATTAAATGATTTTATTAGATCTGATTCTGGACTGAAGATGAATAAGCTAGATAAACATTCTTTTGACCGACATAATTTGTTCCTCTTGTAGAGATCTAAATTCCGGATATTGCTAACAGCTGGTTTGTTGAAATTCTCTCATCTGTAGATGCACACACTGAGGCGGGGCAAATGTGTGAGAATTGCTTCAAGTCGGAGATACTTTGATACACTGCACATGCACAGCAGCAGCTAATGTAAAAAAAACCCCCCACAAATTAAGGTTTAGATTTAATGCACAATGTGCTGGCTGAAGGTTTGTGAGTGGGATATCTGAATCTACACGACTTCAGCTTTTCCCCTGCTGAATGCTCTGCTTAGCTGTGTGCAATTGTTCCTCCGTTGTGCCTAAATTCTGACTGAATTGACCCAATTCCCGGTCACAGCACACATAACCATGAACGTCAAAAGAAGCATCTGTTTCTCAGGGTGATATAAATTGATGTAGATGCATCAGAAGAGCTATCTGAAGGGAAGAGTTGATGGTTATGTGTTGAAACGTATTTGTCATGTTTCTAGCTAATATTTTCATACTTTTATGTGTGTAGGGGTGAAGCCATACGCTTGCTCCATGTGTGACATGAGGTTTTTCCAACGCTACCACTTGGCAAGACACAGCCTGACTCACACGGGTATGGGTTTGCCCTTCTTTGCTACATTAGAGCCCAAATACCCGGGTTACTGAAGTATAGCAGTTCCACATTTGTAGACTGATAGCACAACAAACTTGAGTCTGGCTTTTAAAACTATTCATAGGCATCAAGCCATGTTTATTGTTAGGGCATGCAGGATATCTTTTAGTTTGTGCTTTAACTTTTTTAAAGTAGTATTTTGGCCAGTATTTCCCTGGGTTGCCTGGATTGCTACTTAAATGCTATGCTTGGAAATTCCATATTTGACTTCAGTGTCTGAAGAAATGTTTCTACCTTTGCAAGCAGCATGTCTGCATTGAAAAAAAGATGTTTTATTGTTTTCAGTGAGGCCACTTGTTTAAGCATTTTGACATAGATTATGAATGCATTGAGCTATCAATTTCTAAATTATGAGTGTGACATCAGATTGCTGCCACTGCTTTTGGCATGTCTGGCTACATGAAATGAATGGGTGTATCCTGTTCAGTTCATCCTGTTCAGTTTTCATAAAAGTTTTTGCTCTGTGTGTGCAGGGGTGAAGCCATATGCTTGCTCCATGTGTGACATGAGATTTTTCCAGAGATACCACCTGGCAAGACACAGTCTCACCCATACGGGTATGAGTCTTACCTTAACCCTCTCACCTGACAGCACCAGGGCTTCTAGAGATTTGCCCTGGTGCCGAGGCAGTGCCTACCTGTGAGAGTACTTTCACACATAGGAGCATGTCTGTGTTGTAATATTCAATCCGTGTTTTGGATTATTGAAGATTTGGTGAAATACAATTTAAAGCTTCAACACTAGTAGCTTAAACACTCCTGTTTTCTTTTCAGGTATAATCTATTTCATGGCATTTTCTAACTGCTTTTAGGCTATGACACATTTTTTTTTTGTCTTTTATGTATGGAGAATAGTTGGTCATGGGGTCTTGTAATTAAGTAAAACTGATCAATGTATGTTAAATGACATATTTTGTGTACATGGTTCATGAGAACAGATTCTAAAGTTTGGTACTGTATGCGTTTAGGGGTGAAGCCATACGCTTGCTCCATGTGTGACATGAGGTTCTTCCAGCGTTACCATTTGGCAAGACACAGCCTCACTCATACTGGTATGCTTGTATTAATTGTTACCCTCTGACTGTGACTTATGACAGGACAACTTACACATGATTTTTTTTATTTTTTATTGATAAACCTCTTTATGTCATATACAATACCATAATTCTGCCATTGTTGATAAACTTCCCTTACTAAAATTAAAAAATATGATAATGGAACTTTAGGCTTTGTTGGAAACTGTCCACTGAAAAATGACTCTTGACATCTTTCTGTCAGTTACCTTGTATTGTGAAAAAATTTTAATTGTACTATTGCATGTGTAGTCAAATTCTATTGTTCAGTAACATGTTAGATATTCAATTAAAGGCACATTACACTTAAAAGTATAAAAAATTCAGGCATCAATAGTCTTTAAAATGTCATGGGAAAAGATGCTACATTTTTCAGAAAATGATCAGCCCCGACCAAATGCAAACACGCACTCTAAGAATTGTTGGCCTGACTGAGCAGCTAAGTGGCACATCTTAAAAGTTAAGGCACTTTAAAAAGCGTCAGTATGAAACTAAAATGAACTTTTCACCCCCATCTATGTGTGTGGTGTGACCAAATAGAATTAAATCTTGTCAAAACCTTATACTGTGAGCCCTTTCTTTCATACAACAATGGGTGTACTTTTTCCTTTGGAGTGATGAAGTGAAGAGATTGAACCCACTGATAACAGAAGTCTTTTGATGTCTGAAAGTTTCTTAGAATCTGACTTTTTTGTGTAATGTCCCTCTGAATTATAGCTGTAATAAGGCATGCAGTTATCAACTTCTTGAATGCTCTTTCATCTTGTTGTTCAAGCATTTAATATTAAGTTGAAACATCGCTAATATTTTTGTGCTCTGTTTAGGGGTGAAGCCGTACGCTTGCACCATGTGTGACATGCGGTTTATACAGCGTTACCAGCTGGAGAGACACAGTCTCACTCATACAGGTATGTCTTCTGGATTTGAACCCTGACCCCTCTCTCTCCCTCACTTTGATCATGCATGAGCCCCACATGAATTTTTACATGGCTGCATCAAACTCGAGTTTGTATTGCCTTCATTTACTATATTGACTAGTGCTAATATTTTAAATATAGAGCAGCATCTACAAGGAGCTCCATAAGTACTTGAACAGCAACATATTTTGTATGTGAAATGACATATATGACCATGAGGCTAAAATGCAGACAGTCTGTTTCAGGTTGAGGTTTCATTCAGCTATATTTGATAAACCAGTAATGTTAGAGTGCTATTTGTAAGCGTTGGGCTGCCAAAAGGATTTGGAAAGATTGAAATTCTGTTCATTAAGGTAGTCATTATTAGTATGTTGTCAAAAAAAGTTGAAATGTGTGATGGCTTCTAGATGTCTACAAGTCATGAACCTTACCATACTTTACTTTCCATACTTTTATGCATTTGAATGTTTGCGAGGACTCAGCTGTGACTATGCTTGGTAGAAATTCAGGTAGAATTTTCTTGTAGAGTTCAATTGGAAAAACGTAGTTGGGAGAAACAACCCGTAAAGTTATTCATGGCTTACTTTGTAAGGCAGAAATGGCAGCCGCATAATGATGAGGCTGGTTGGATTAATCAGATTGTTGTTTAGGCTGTCTGTAATCATTCAGACAGTCATGTACTTCATACTGCCTCTGAGTAATTCAGAGTCAAATGCCGTCTACAGCTTGATTCTCATAATTACATGAAATGCATAATGAGTTGGAACAGCTTGTGAAAATAAGATTCTAAGACTCTGGTGGTGTCTGTGGGTTGCAGACTTATAAAAGTCATTGCACATTAAGATTATTATTATTATTATTATTATTTTTTGAATAATTAAAATAATTAATGATTGAATATTAACATTTCCCCATTTCACAACATCAAAAAAATTAGAACAGATTAACAAAATATTCTCCTGTCTGAAAATAGCTTCACATTAAAGTATTTTTTCCCCCAAAAAATGTAGTGCCACTTTGACAGTCCATCCACACTTGCATCTCAGTCATCGTGTCATTTCACATTCCAAGTAATGGCAAGGAGATAAAATATAAATCACTGTGTTGCTATCCAAATACTTGTGAGGTTCACTGTTCATCTTATTTGAGAACAAGTTATATGGAAGATACTGCTACTTTGTATTACTTTTACAGTCTGATTTTCCACTACAATTTGTAATCCTAAATGTTTAAAGGTTAGTTTATGGAGCATTTTCGATTTTTATACCCTGAAAATCCCAGGCTAGTTTTTCTATGGTGGATTTCAGGACAGTGCCAGTTAAACTAAATCAAAGAGCTGTTTAAGTTAAATACATGAGAATTCCTCTGCAAAGCATTGTCAAATCTTATGTTTTGTGTGTAGATGTTTACCAACTGCCTAAAATTGTCTTACCTCTCGATCAGCGTGACAAAAATTCAAGTTTCCCCTTCACAAATCTATTTTGAGCAGCTATATTTAGTATTTATGTATGTATGTATATATGTGAACACAGACTCCCGGTAGCATAGTGTGATAAACTTAAATACTATTGTGCTTAGAGCAAGTTGGAATGCGCTCATTAAGGACTTTGATTTGGCTCGATCATTTGTCTGGTAATTTTTACAGGTTTGGTGATTGTAAATGATTAGCTACACTTGTTATCTATGCAGGGTATCTCCATTATCCCACAATCTTGCTAATTTGGACATTGGCCTTGGACCTATCCCAATTACAGTTTTACATAAATCAGATGTGAAAATGTAATGTTCCAATTGGAATGGCAGATATATTTTGAAATATGCTGGACGGTCCACTGTTGGACAAAGCGCTGATGAGTGCAACCAAACTTTACTAAGCATATTGGCATTAGTAAAGTTTAAAATCGATCATTTTTGGCAGTTGAGTTATTTTTATGCTAAAGTTGGTACTTTGTGTGCATAGGGGTGAAGCCGTACGCTTGCACCATGTGTGACAAGAGGTTTTTTCAGCGCTACCACCTGGCGAGACACAGCCTCACTCATATGGGTATGCGTCTGCCAATCTTACCCAGCCACAAGATTAGGATGCTTCAACATCTGTATGCTTGATCTAGTCTTAAATATCTGTATTCATGTACAAATGATGGATGAGACTTATTTTAAGTGTAACAGCCATTAGATGACATCATCAGCTCATGTGATGTGTTGTGTAAGTGGATTTAAGAACCCCCTTTTTAGAATTGTGTAATTTAAGACAAGCATCTTATTCACTGTTGTTCCCTTGTAAGTAATTGTAGGGTCTGACATTGGTTATTAACCACCAATATCAATTTAGCCAAGATTTGTACTCTTTAACTTTGAAATAGCAATACTGATATTTTTTTCTGTGGCAGAGACACAAAAATAATATTGATGCTCTGGTCGTTTAGGTGTGAAACCTTACGCTTGCACCATGTGTGACATGAGGTTTTTTCAGCGTTACCACCTGGCAAGACACAGCCTCACTCATACGGGTATGGGTCCGTGCACCGTGCCCATGACATTTAGTGTCAGGAATGGATGTGAATTTTATTTAGTTTACTTTTTGAAAGGAAAAGTCAATACAAATATGCGGCTATAGTGTGATTTTCTAGTCTGTTGATCGTAGCCATTATCAATTCATCAAGGTAATCTCATGCCATTATCTTTTGGTGTTTGGTGTTTGTTGGCAACTAGAACATTGCGAAATAGATTAAGAAATTATGAGGGAAATATTTGAAAGAATATCTTTATTTTTGCATGAATTGGCATATGTGTGGTTAATAACCAATAGCTTAGATATTCATTACCAAACCAAAGAGTTGAAAGTGAGGCAAAGTAATGTAATATTGCTACTTTGCGTTTAGGTGTGAAACCTTACGCTTGCACCATGTGCGACAAGAGGTTTTTTCAGCGCTACCACCTGGCGAGACACAGCCTCACTCATATGGGTATGCGCCCGCCCACCTTACCCATGTCACTCAGATCAGACAATACTTCAATTACTTTAGACACAGCGTCAGCCATTTTAAAGCAGTTATCATTTCAACTAGAACATTTTGCTTGATCAAGCTTATCGTACATTATTTGTGTAAATGCAACATAAAAGCAAGTCTGAATGGAATACAGGATTGTGACATCATCAGCTCATGTGATGTGTTTTAGTTGTGGATTTAAGAATTGGTTAACACAGGTCGATGCTTCTCTTAATTGGACTGGGGAAAAAAACAAGAGTTTGACTATTCAGCATGAATTAATTGTAATACAATTTAACCAAATTGGTAAAAAAGTGGTTAACAGCCCATCATTTCTGAATAGATGTGTTTGAATTACATTACTCATTGATAGATTGTGAAACACAAAAAATAAGAAGCCTGAAAATAATGTATTGATGCTCTGCGTTTAGGTGTGAAACCTTTTGCTTGTACCATGTGTGACATGAGGTTTGTTCAGCGTTACCACCTGGCAAGACACAGCCTCACTCATACGGGTATGCGTCCATGCACCTGCCCATCTCACATATTGTAGGGCATCACCACTTATTGTTTATTGTGCTAATATGAGGGACGTTTGTGTGTGGTTGCACAAACATAGTATAAAAACAGATGTTTTTCTGCAGGTATTCAGGTTAGTTGCTGTGTGTAAGTCATTTTAATGAAAGTATTTGCTGTTCTTATTACATTTCTGTAACCTTCAGTTCAACTAGGTTAAGGTATTTTACCTAAAATGAATGTTGCCCTCCAGAATTGTTGGCACCTTTTGTTATAGAGATGAGATAAAAAAAAGGCTGTAAAAACAAGTAAGCCCTATGAACATGCCTTATTCTATGCTCTTAAAGTTCTATTATTGTTATTCGTGCACCGTCCCCATGACACATAGTGTCAGGAATGGATGTGAATTTTATTTAGTTAGTTGACTTTAGACATATGCCTATTGAATTGAAAGGAAAAGTCAATACAAATATGCGGTTATAGTGTGATTTCCTAGTCTGTTGATGGTAGCCGTTATCAATTCATCAGGGTAATCTCATGCCATTATATTTGCTGTTTGTTGGCAACTAGAACACTGCAAAATAGATGAAGAAATTATATGAGGGAAATATTTGAAAGAATATCTTTATTTTTGCATGAATTGGCATATGTGTGATTAATAACCAATAGCTTAGATATTCATTCCTAAACCAAAGCGTGGAAAGTGAGGCAAAGTAATGTAATATTGCTACTTTGCGTTTAGGTGTGAAACCTTACGCTTGCACCATGTGCGACAAGAGGTTTTTTCAGCGCTACCACCTGGCGAGACACAGCCTCACTCATATGGGTATGCGCCCGCCCACCTTACCCATGTCACTCAGATCAGAGAATACTACAGTTACATTAGACACAGCGTCAGCCATTTTAAGGCAGTTATCATTTCTTCTAAAATTAACCAGTAGAACATTTTGCTTGATCAAGCTTATCATACATTATTAGTGTAAATGCAGCATAAAAGCAAGTCTGAATGGAATACAGGATTGTGACATCATCAGCTCATGTGATGTGTTTTAGTTGTGGATTTAAGAATTGGTTAACACAGGTCGATGCTTCTCTTAATTGGATTGGGGGAAAAAACAAGAGTTTGACTATTCAGCATGAATTAATTGTAATACAATTTCACCAAATTTGTAAAAAAAGTGGTTAACAGCCCATCATTTCTGAATAGATGTGTTTGAATTACATTACTCATTGATAGATTGTGAAACACAAAAAATAAGAAGCCTGAAAATAATGTATTGATGCTCTGCGTTTAGGTGTGAAACCTTTTGCTTGTACCATGTGTGACATGAGGTTTGTTCAGCGTTACCACCTGGCAAGACACAGCCTCACTCATACGGGTATGCGTCCATGCACCTGCCCATCTCACATATTGTAGGGCATCACCACTTATTTATTGTTGTTAATATCAGGGACGTTTGTGTGTGGTTGCACAAACATAGTATAAAAACAGATGTTTTTCTGCAGGTATTCAGGTTAGTTGCTGTGTATAAGTCATTTTAATGAAAGTATTTGCTGTTCTTATTACATTTCTGTAACCTTCAGTTCAACTAGGTTAAGGTATTTTACCTAAAATGAATGTTGCCCTCCAGAATTGTTGGCACCTTTTTGTTATAGAGATGAGATAAAAAAAGGCTGTAAAAACAAGTAAGCCCTATGAACATGCCTTATTCTATGCTCTTAAAGTTCTATTATTGTTATTCGTGCACCGTCCCCATGACACATAGTGTCAGGAATGGATTTGAATTTTATTTAGTTAGTTGACTTTAGA
The DNA here is from genome assembly GCF_048128805.1 of Centroberyx gerrardi. Taxonomy (NCBI): domain Eukaryota; kingdom Metazoa; phylum Chordata; class Actinopteri; order Beryciformes; family Berycidae; genus Centroberyx; species Centroberyx gerrardi. Next base: position 21,907,823 of record NC_136001.1, on the reverse strand, counting down.
CATATGCCTATTGAATTGAAAGGAAAAGTCAATGCAAATATGCGGTTAGAGTGAGATTTCCTAATCTGTTGATGGTAGCCGTTATCAATTCATCAGGGTAATCTCATGCCATTATATTTGCTGTTTGGCATTTGTTGGAAACTAGACCACTGTGAAATAGATGAAGAAATTATATGAGGGAAATATTTGAAAGGATATCTTTATTTTTGCATGAATTGGCATATGTGTGGTTAATAACCAATAGCTTAGATATTCATTCCTAAACCAAAGAGTTGAAAGTGAGGCAAAGTAATGTAATATTGCTACTTTGCGTTTAGGTGTGAAACCTTACGCTTGCACCATGTGCGACAAGAGGTTTTTTCAGCGCTACCACCTGGCGAGACACAGCCTCACTCATATGGGTATGCGCCCGCCCACCTTACCCATGTCACTCAGATCAGACAATACTACAGTTACATTAGACACAGCGTCAGCATTTTTAAGGCAGTTATCATTTCTTCTAAAATTAACCAGTAGAACATTTTGCTTGATCAAGCTTATCGTACATTATTAGTGTAAATGCAACATAAAAGCAAGTCTGAAGTGTAAGACTTGGTGTTTGGTGTTTGTTGGCAACTAGAACATTGCGAAATGGATGAAGAAATTGTATGAGGGAAATATTTGAAAGAATATCTTTATTTTTGCATGAATTGGCATATGTGTGGTTAATAACCAATAGCTTAGATATTCATTACCAAACCAAAGAGTTGAAAGTGAGGCAAAGTAATGTAATATTGCTACTTTGCGTTTAGGTGTGAAACCTTACGCTTGCACCATGTGCGACAAGAGGTTTTTTCAGCGCTACCACCTGGCGAGACACAGCCTCACTCATATGGGTATGCGCCCGCCCACCTTACCCATGTCACTCAGATCAGACAATACTTCAATTACTTTAGACACAGCGTCAGCCATTTTAAAGCAGTTATCATTTCAACTAGAACATTTTGCTTGATCAAGCTTATCGTACATTATTTGTGTAAATGCAACATAAAAGCAAGTCTGAATGGAATACAGGATTGTGACATCATCAGCTCATGTGATGTGTTTTAGTTGTGGATTTAAGAATTGGTTAACACAGGTCGATGCTTCTCTTAATTGGATTGGGGGGAAAAAACAAGAGTTTGACTATTCAGCATGAATTCATTGTAATACAATTTCACCAAATTGATAAAATGTGGTTAATAGCCCATCATTTCTGAATAGATGTGTTTGAATTACATTACTCATTGATAGATTGTGAAACACAAAAAATAAGAAGCCTGAAAATAATGTATTGATGCTCTGCGTTTAGGTGTGAAACCTTTTGCTTGTACCATGTGTGACATGAGGTTTGTTCAGCGTTACCACCTGGCAAGACACAGCCTCACTCATACGGGTATGCGTCCATGCACCTGCCCATCTCACATATTGTAGGGCATCACCACTTATTGTTTATTGTGCTAATATGAGGGACGTTTGTGTGTGGTTGCACAAACATAGTATAAAAACAGATGTTTTTCTGCAGGTATTCAGGTTAGTTGCTGTGTGTAAGTCATTTTAATGAAAGTATTTGCTGTTCTTATTACATTTCTGTAACCTTCAGTTCAAGTAGGACAAGGTATTTTACCTAAAATGAATGTTGCCCTCCAGAATTGTTGGCACCTTTTGTTATTCCTCGCAGTTATTAAAGATAATTATGAGGTCTGTTACAAAAAGGATGCAGAGCAAAACAAAATTGAACTTTACTTGAATAAGTCATGCACCCTACCCACCAAAATGCACTCCAGAGGAGTGCATTTTGGTGTTTTCAGGGACTTTCCCTGCCAAACAGGACTTACCATCTCCATACCCGCTGAGGGAGTGTTTTCTACCACGGAGCAAGAAGTTAACAGACTCCCCATGTGCATCACACATGACGATGTAGATATGCTTGTTGTCCCTCTCAAGAACTGGGCTCAAACATAGTGAGGTATTAGTATGGTATTTGATTAGTCCTATTGTAATTGGGAGGATATAACTTTCTCCGAGACAGTGGTGTGACCATGTATAAGCGTTGTTAATATCGACTTTGGACTTGACCCCAAAATTCATGTTACCGTACGATTTGTGGGAGGAAAAAAAATTGAAAATGCCCATCACATGTACAGCTAGCTCAGGTCTCAATGCAATGTGTAAACCATTCACTGTTAAAACATAAATTCTGAGGAAATGGGTCATTTTAGTGGGTTTGTCCATTCTCTTCACTTCTAGACTAGTGTGGGCTCCACTAGTGTCTCTTGGCTCAGAGTGCTTACTTTACTCTCAATACTGCAGAGTTGACCTTTAGCTCACCCAAGATTTTCCAGTGCAGGAAAAACCCTAGCTAAGTTGTTACCTACTTAATGAACATTCAACCGGGACGGTAGAAGATGGTCACTGCTGGTCCAGTGGCGCTCTCCTTTATGCCATCATGTGATGTCAACCCTTACTCATGTGTGAGTGGTTGTGAAATAAAACACTAGTAAAATTTTTGCACTTTAAGCCTAGTCCTAGACTAAGGACTTTTTCAGTCTCCATTGAATTTTGAATTTAGTCTAGGACTAGGCTTAATCCCTGTCTGCGAAACCAGCCCTTAGTCTTGTTTGATGAAGTCTACAAAGCGGAGCAGCCTGCTGTGTTTTTTGTGGTGTTGTTGCTAGGTAACCACAGGATCAGCTGTCAGTCACTCAAACAACTGGTGTTTATTGTGCTAACTGTAGTAAGGTTGACATGATTTGGCTACATTCTACACTTACAAACAATGAAAATTCATGATAAAACATTAACATTCCAATTTGTGATGTCGTTTAACTTCGGGTTATCCTCCATGTCCATCCAAGTCCCGCCTCTTTTTTGATCCAATTGGACAGTAGAGAAAAAACTTGAGTCGTTCAAGGCACTTTTCCAAAAACGCAAGGTGCCTAGAGTGGAAAAACGCAGGGCGCCCAGCAACGCAAAAGTAGCGAGCAAATCACTACACTCACATTGAGAACAACTAGGAACACACACCCTCTGCTGCTAAAAATGTGTCCTGTGTGATCGGGCCCTTACTCGGCCCACGATTCAGATTGATATACGATACAATATTCTCAATACAATTTAAGGATACATCAGATCATGATTTTGCGACTTCAGCCCTAAACAGCTGAGCTGTGCTGGTGGGCGCCCTGAAGACCAATCTGCAGTGGCTTTCTGTTTATTAGTTTCAGTACTTTGCTGCTGGAAATGTGTGAGAGTTTTTGATTTGTACTGGATCTACTGGGTTGGACACAATTCATTGTTGAGCCTTATGTACTTGCTTTTTTATCCTTTACAGCCTTTTAATTTTCACTGCGTGTGCCAATAATGCTGGAGGGCAATTCATGAATACAATTTTATTCAGAGGTGCAGGTTTCAGTATTTCACCTTAAAGGTAATCTGTGTGGAATTTTCACTAAATATTTAATTGTGAAAGAAGTTGTGAAAATGATAATCAGTGCAATGTTCTAGAGTCCCTGTGAGCTTCTCCTTACTGCTGCCATTAATGTGTCACTTACCAGTCAATCTGAGAGGATTTCTAAAATATCTTGGCAAATCAACACAGAACTCCCAAAAACCACCAAATTCTACTATGACCACTCCTACCTTTCAAATTTGTGATAGGATTCGATTGCATCATTGCAATTTCAATCAGATATTAATGAACAAATCATAGCATCTTTCATTTACAGTGCTTTGAAAAACATCTAATTACTGTGACTGTAATCGACCCAAAAGTAGAGTTTAAAAGTTTAAAGGCATCATCGTGTCAGAAAAGCATTCATCCAAAACAGTGGTGTAAATGCCCCTATTGATATCCAGTGATGGGTCCAATTTCAAACTGTAGACCTTCTTGGTGTGCTTTTAAGGGGGCATTTAAGGGAGAAGGCGCGGATATAGTCAGGCCTATTTTTGAAATGACAAGTGAGGATAATAATGAAATGTATTCAGACACAAAATACAATGATTAAATGTTTGTCACACAGCTCATTTGGTAGCTCTTGATGTTTTTGCATTCAAATCAGGCACATTTAGTTCTGCATTGTTATATTTCATTGTCTCTATTAAGAAAATCTGACTCCAATGTATTAACATTTTAAACGACAGACTCACTTGCATGTCTGAAGAGTTTCAACCTTATTTTTCAAAAAGGGAGTGCAAGTTGCATACTTAGAATTAGGATAGAATGTATCTCTGCCACTATATTAGTCCTAGTGCTAGCTTGACCTTTTTAAGTTGTATATTTTCTACTTTTGGGAGATAGGGCTAATATATTGCTCTGTGTGCATAGGGGTGAAGCCGTATGCTTGTTCCATGTGTGACATGAGGTTTATTCAGCGTAACCACCTGGAGAGACACAGCCTCACTCATACGGGTATGCGTCCATTTACCGTACCCATATCACTGAGAGAGGCTCTGGCGCTTGCAACATTACAGGACCACAACAAACTCGAGTTTGGATTGTCAAGTCATTTGATGGGATGTTGAACCAGCCTCAAAATACTTTGCCCAGTTTTTGGGGGCACCATATTGCGTAGATCTGGCACATTAAAATTTGAAATTCCACTCTGATCTACACATAATGAGTTGATGACGAGGCATTTTAAAATATCAATCCTCAGATGCTGAAACTACAGTTGGAAAATTAAAAAACTTACCGATAGGGCAAGTTTTTCCATGTTTTTTTTGTAGGTGTTGGAAATGTAATCGGCAAACGAAAAGTAGTAAGTGAAAATTGCACGCAGTTTATCTCGGTGGGACCCTGAAATTGATTAATTGACTGTGTATTTGTGTGCTCTTTTAGGAGAGAAGCCATTTGCTTGTGACATGTGTGATATGAGGTTTATCCAGCGCTACCACCTTGAGAGACACAAGCGTGTCCATAGCGGGGAGAAGCCTTACCAGTGTGAACGGTGCCAGCAGGTATGTAAGAACGTAAACGAAGCGGAGTGTACACAAAGCAAAGTGTACACGACTCACCCTAGTAGCATGTACATCTTCATACCCTTCATCATGCACATCCACTTGCTGTACAAATTAGATTATTGGGGCGGCAGACGCCCAGAGGTTAGAGAAGTGGGCTTGTGACCAGAATTTTGCTGGTTCGAATCACTGGACAGTCCAGGGGAAAAATGGGTTGGGAACATGAGAAGCACTCTGCTCTTTCTCAACAGATCCCCTCGATGTTCCTTTGAGCAAGGCACTTGCTCAAAGGAACATCCCAAGTGCTCTAATAAAGCAAATAAATGTTTCCTAACAAATTAATTTGTACTAGGGCTAATCAATGTGACCAAAATATATTACAATATTTTTTGGATTAAGTAATATTTTACAGTATTCTTTTTTTCTACAAATGGCATTACACTGCACAAAATTTTCATGATGTGTCTTCAATTCAAAATGGTCTATTGTTATTTACTTTCCACCACAAATTCTTTGATACAGCAGCAATTACTAAAAAATATATATATTTTTATATATATATTTTTAATGTCAAAAATATGAAAATGCAGACATTTAAGGAAATTAACATGGCTACTGCAGCTGTTTGGCAGTTTTTCACATTTAAGTCGGATGATATCGGAGCGGCTGCTAATTTGGATTAAGTTGCATATAAGCCTTACATGAATAACATTTTAGCAAAGGATGGAAATACAATCAAAGGCAGAGCGTCTTCCATTGATGTCCAGAGTTGCACAAAATACTTGTGCAACAGGTGCTACTTCAGTTCAGCGGGGAATGTACTGACCCAGTTCTACGCAGTTTAAACCAACAGTCAATATGCTTGTCTTTTTAGCCAAAAACCTGGGCCCCATTCCTCGTACGTCACTTAATTCATCTAGGCTAATATGATGTTAGCTGGTTCATATTATCTTGCTAATCCTCATCCAGCTAACTCTGTTTCTGGAATGCAGTTGGTGGATTGCCAGTCTTGGATGTAGTTATATTTGAATTCCTGTGCACTCACGTTTTGAAAAGAAGGAACATGAGTAGAGAGTCAAAACCATGATCAACAATCATATGACATGGCTGCACGGCACCATGGCTTAAAGAGACAGTACCTTTTTTACTGTGGCTATGAGGAACATGTCTAAACATATCTTAACTATGAAATGAAACGCTTCCAAAGCCTCTAAAATGAGAGAGCAATTGTGGCATATAAATGTATGAATGTGAAGCAGCGTTGCTGGAAAAGAGCAAGTGTGCTTTGTCAACTTTTCCTGGATAAATAAAGGTGATAAAAATATATACATATATGGAAAAAATAGTATTGCCCAACCCTATCACACGCACACACCTCACCTCACCTCTACCTCCACCTCTGCCTCTGCCAGAGTGCCCCACAAATCAGATGTGGACAAGGACAAAATCACTGTAAACAAGTGGACAATGGACAGTGACAAAATCACTACATTTTTGTGGTTGTCCACTGGACCATCAAAATGCAACATATGGTCACCCAGACCTCTTGTATAAAACTTGCATACTGTAAGTACAATTGAGGAAACCTGTATAAAAAACATAAGCCTGCTGCCGTAAGTCATCCTTGATTTCCAGTTACCGTGAAATTGTACGCTCATGAACGAGCCTCATGTTCCATCCAGTTAACTCCCAGTTAGCCATTAATGGTTCTTCAAATGTCCTCTTTAGACCTTAGTCTTTAAATTTCTCATTGAAGTCATTCATTAAATACAAATGTAGCCCAGAAAAAACACGAAGCTCTACAGCTACCAAGCTCTTTACTAGTAAAAGAAAAAAAAAATATTGAAAAGAAAATAATTATCTAAAATAGATCTGTTTTTTGTTGTTTTTTTATTTAGACTATGTTCAGACTTGAAGGACAGATGTGCCTCTGTCATCAATGGGTCTACCCATTTTTTCACCAAAGTTTGAACTGCTAAAATGTCAAGATCATTTATCCCTGATCTAACATCCAAACCTCGGGATAGTCATTGCTGACATGAGCAGTTTGCTCGGCTCAGTTCCACTTTCTGCTGTGGATTTACCCCAGTCGGTGGAGCGTGTAAGAGTGGTCAGCTGTCACTTGTTCCCCTCACGAATGATTGGCTTGAATTGTTAACCGTCTCCGATTTGTGTGTCTCAAAAGAACTTTTCACGGACAGACCGGCTGTTGCGGCATCGGCGGTTGTGCCAGGGTCGCGGTGTAGCCAAAGTGGAGAACCAGCCGTGCTGCGAACCACGCCCGTACCCCCAGGAACCCCCGCCTGCACCCCCAACCTGGAGCCCCCTGCACCCCCCTCCAGGTCGGCTGGCTGTCTGACATTCCACCATACGTACATCCACAACATCGCCAGAGACGGGACAAGCCACAGGGTTTCTTCTTCTCAGCTCTGTGCTGAGTGGCGCCACACTCTAGCACAGACTGATCTTGCAGCTCCAGTCTTGGGATTACTAATGACAGAGGGACAATTTGTGTTTTTGTTTTGTTGTCTTTTTACTGTATTTCCTTTTTTTTCCCTTTTTTTTTTTTTTTTTTTTTTTTTTAAAAGACCGAGACTTTTCTGTGATAAACAGTGGTCCTGTTTTGTACTTAATCTATTTGATTTTTGCAAAAAAGTTTTTATTGTTATTCAAATATATCTGCTTTTGGTGGTACTTGGGGGAAGGGCAATGGGTATTGTTCATCCTGACTCCTTAGCAACAAAATGGGATTTATGTGTGATTGCTAATAGTGGCAGGGAAAAGTATTTGAACCTCCTGCTAATTTTTTGCTTATTTAGCCCATTTTGAATAAAAAAAGGATTGTCACTTGAGTCAAAATCAATAAAACTGGACTATCTCTGCAGATAAGTCAAGTAAACCAGTTTGTTAAAATCTAATATAGACCAGATCTGGCTTGTCAGTGCTGAGGTATGGTGTTTAACATGGAGGCAACAAGCTGATGGTTTGCCTTTTGAGTTTTTGCTCATGGCCTGGTCACTGAGTCAAACTACTCTTCACCAGTAACTTGGAAGCAATATCTGGTCTAAATATGATTTGAACGAAAGGGTTTCCCTGACTCCATCAACATGGAAACTACAGTTTTAATGATTTCTTTATGTAAATAATTGAAAAACTTTGAATATCATTCTTTCACTATGGGACTCATGTGATGATAAAATTTTTTTTTGGTACAAAATGGGACGGAAAAACCCCCCCCCCTGAAAATTGGAAATGAATTCAAATACTGTCCCTTGCCACTGTAACGCAGAACAGAGGAAACCTGAGGAAAAAAAAGTATATTTGTTTGTTAAAAGAAGAAAAACTGCTACATAACTGTAAAACACGACTTCCAAAAGGTATAGTTCTGTGTCAGATGTGAAGGGTTAACGTTAGGTCACAGGAATATCGGCCGTGTATCTCATGTTCTGTGTCTTGTGTGATGTGCTAAAGACTCAGGAAATGGCACAGGATGACAGCCTTAGGGCCGACTCACATGCAGCGCCCTAAAACGCTTGGAAAACGCAAGGTGCGCTGCTTGCATCCTTTTATCAAGTGTGCTTGGACAGGCAGATTGGATTTGCGCGCGCAAAAGGCGCTGCATGTGAACCGGACCTTAGCAAGTCCTGCCCCCACACTCTTACCGAGAGCTATGCTATTGTACTTTAAACCGTATATATACAGAGATCTACAGTACTATAGCTGATGGTTATCTCTCCCAACTCTGTTTGTCCATAGATCTTGGTTTAAAATAGCGCAGGTTGGCCGCTTCAGCAAGTCCCATTATGTTGTTTGTACAGACTCTCACGTTGTGAGATTAGCGGGGGTATACAAAATCTTGTGGCCTTAGTGTGCTTATTTTTGTTTCTTTGTTCATTTGCCTTTTTCTTAACTAATTGTTTATTATTGTGGATCAGATATATTTACTAAGACGAGACACAGCCTTTTATCATCGAGGTATGTTTTTCCTAAAGCTGTCACGCTAATAGAATGTTGATGGCTTCTGTGGCGCTAAAACAGACTAAACATGTTCTCCTGTTGAGAGAGGTTGTCTTTTGATGATAATGAATATTTTGGGTCGTCGTTACTGATTACAGTGTAACACATTATATAATCGTTCAGGAGCCCCCGGGAGTTTGACGGTCCTTGTGCGAAGTCAATAGTGCTAACTTGTTTCCCACTGCAGTTCTTCGGCCAGCTGCAGGCCATAGCAGAGTCAACACTTGCTTGACTCTGCTACACACTAACAATTGCCTTTTCATCCAGATATTACGTGGTTGGTGTGTATAATGGATGTCTGTTATGTTATTGGGCTTAGCCTTAAATAAGTGCAGATACACAAATAATCATTGTAGTGCTAAATGATATTGTAATGAACGATTTCTTTTACCTATGATGAACTTTGATCATACTGTGTGAAAGTCTTTCATGGTCAGACAGCATAGAGCCGGGCGATCAGGGCCACTTTGCTGCCTATTCAAGAATTTCTCAAACTTGATCCTTCTGTGACTGGTGAGCTAGTAATTCCCGGGTCCTAACCAGACTCTTTGACCCAGAAATGTCAAAGCTGCAGCTGGATGGGAAGTCTAGTCTGCTAGGCTGAGCTAGTAAACCACATATAACGCAATCTAAAATGGCAGAGGCCAAAACACAGGCACAGATGGGCTGATGAACTTTCCATAGAAATACTTTTTAGTCCTGGACTAGGCCTCATCTAGGTTGGGGTGTCAAAGATTCTTTAGCCATATATTGATGATTTAGTAATACAGTTTCTTGTGCATATCACACACATCTCAACTTTTCAGATGCTGTTAATCTCCCCCAATCTGTGATGTCACACAAATGTACAGATTTACAAAATGGGTTGGGGGTAGGGGTGCGAGGTGAAAGGGTGATTTCTGAGGACCACAATCTCGTTTATAGCACTATGAGTGCGTGTGCTATATGGAGACTCCAGACCAACACCAGTCAACAAAATCATTAATTTATGAAGCAGCCCGAGATCGTACGTTGAGAGGAAATCCCAGAGTAGATCATTATCTCTGGTTTGTAGATTGGACAGAGAGAGGTTCATGTTCTCAGTGATTCAGCGGCTTTGAGGGTAACTTATGAATTCCTCAGTTAAGTGACGTGTTCCTGTAGGTGGAGTTCTGATGTGAAATGTTCTTTAAATGGTTCACCGATATCGAGGCGGAGTTAACTGACAGTTAAAGTGTGCACAGAGATCTCATGCTGGGATTCAGTCTAAAGTGACTTGATTGAATGAAGTAAAACCCCGTGGCAGTGAAGGGCCAGGTTTGAGAAATGCAGTCTTAATTTATGCTCTGGAAATCCCATTCCAGATCTGTGGAAGGGACACCGCTGGCACCATCACATACCAGAACGGCTAAAGGGCAATATAGAGTTGACTTCACCTGTTAAATCCCTTTTTTCATTTTGTTTAAGTATTGTTATCAATCTCCTTGTTAAAATGCAATAGAATCCTTGAGTCTCGGATCATTTGTTAATACGATTGAGATTTAATTTGTCAGACCGATCAAAGGATTGATTTGTCTGAGAATTTCTCTCTCATCACATTTTGATGATTGTTTCAAGGACCTTTTTTATTCTGCTACAATTGTAAACACTGGAGTGAAATGAAAAAAAGACAAAAAAAGAGATATGGATATTTTTCCTTCAGACTGTACTAGATTTTAGGTTTTAGACAGAGCCTATTTCTCCTCAACTTGACAGAGAAGGTGGACAGAACAATTTGGATCAGTACAGTTGAGAGCCCAGTATGTTCAGTAATTTTGACATTAGAGGCAGTAGTACCACAAGAAAATGTTTTCTTTATTATACAAAGTCCCTGGTATTTGTAGTGAATTATATTGATAATGGTATTAGATGAACAACAGCATAACAGTAGCTATCACAGATTAGTTGTTTTCTTTATTAGTCTTGCATGCCGAGTTATGGTCCTCAGTTAAGATAGGATCTTGATATTGATTATTTTGTGTAGGCAAAATGAGTGCATAAGAATAACTTCCTAAAAAAATGTTACAATGATTATTGTAAAATGGGCTAACTAATATGTACCCTTGTGATCCAATTAGTTTCAACTGTATGAATGGAGAGGAGAGGCTTCTTACTATTATGCTGAAATAAAATAATTTGTAAAGGACTTTTTTATTCTCATTCAGTGTGTTGACTTGACCGCTAAATTTGAATTTTTGGAAATTTGTTTTTCACCTCAAGCAGTTTAGTATGATATGAAAAAAAATGTACAGAATAGTATAACTGATTTAAGAATGCCTGTGTCAGTACTCCCAGGTGTATAAGTTTCAGTGCTAAGGTCATTTGTTTGTATAGATTTTTGGCTGCCCAGTTGGATTTCCTAGTTTTAATGAAGTTTATAATTAAACTACTCTGAAACCTGCTTTTTGTAACTTAATTAACTTACATTAATACATTTAAACATCATAACTCTCAGAACCAGGGTAGGCTCATACTCTGATTATGAGAAACCCAGTTAAGATGAGTGACCATACTGCAATAATTTGGTATATTCATATTTTGTATCTAAACAATGCTTTTGAAGTCCCTGTAACCTATGATTTGTCCACCTGGTAAGTATGACACATTGTATCTTTTCCTTGGGCACGACAGAACAGGCAGTGTTACTAGTGAAAACCTACTCCATCCTCAAAGGTGTCAAGATAGCTAACAAAATCTGTCAGGTCAATGTGCCTGTCAACTGTCAAATGGCCTTCAAACTACAGTATACTGACAGGCTGTCAATATACTGTAGTGTGAAGGCCATGCAATATGCTGTGCAAGTAGTTGATTCTTGTACCTTTTGTCATCGTATTTCATCAACTAGGATCTAGAAAAGACCATGAATTGTGAGTTTCCACCACCCAGTTTTTAGCATGCGGCATGAAATGCCCGAGCCCTGATCACTACTGATCCTGGCTGGATGACCTCTAGTGGGTGACGGATCACTATCTTGCTACAATGGCTCCATGGATACCGTCATGGATCACTATCTTGATACACTGCAGCAACATCGATTATGCAGATTTACATAATTGATTACGTGCAGATTTGTACTATGTACACTTCTATTTGTGTCTCAGGCTTGTCTCTTCCCTAGTTAGGCTCTTTTTCGTAGGTTATATTAAAGGCAAGTGCCTTAGTATTAGAGAGTCCTTTGGTATTTATCTTATCTGTCCATCAATTTACCTTTGTCCATCAATTAATTTCCTCCTCCAAAATGCCATTGAAATCGACCCATGACTTTATCACCAAACCTGACACTAAAGCCCTCTGAAGTATGCTAGCTTTAATGCTTATACAGTTACCCAGGTAATACTGCATCGTTATCAGGACCGATCCCCAAGGGACGCTATAGTTGTTCCTACCGTGAAAGACACCTGTAACACCACAACACTATATAGTGGGAGCAAAGGAACAGAGGCTTCAGGACCTGGATGCATCTTAGTTGATACACATTGTACCTCCACTCCCCTGATGATTTGAAATGATCCATTTTTGTCTGTAGTCATAAAGTCAGTCATTCTTGTAATGCTGTAATATATAATTTTAATTTATATTTCATAATGGTGGGATGGGAAGGAAGCAAAATTAGTCATGCAAAGAGATAATTGTGTAGAAAAGAAAGCAGATGCCGTGGCATTTTAATTGGCAGTGTAACCTTTATCAGTTTTTACAATTATAGGATAAATATATAGGCACTGAGCTGCGTATATCTAAGGCAAATGTTAAGGGAGAGGTGGGGCCTGGCTGTCACTGACAGACTGTAAAATGATAAGAATGAATAACTTCATAATACTCACAGGCATAAAGAGACTGGTAGCATAACGAGTGAGTTAGCTGTAACCCAGGACTACCTGCACGGCCTGTGTGTTTATCTATAAAAGAGTATGATAGTTTAAAAGGAAGAGAGTGTATCTCTCTCTGGTCATATCTTCTGTAGCCGTATGCCCTGCCTTCCCTTCCCACTTATGCTTTGTTCCTTGTCGTTTGTTTATCACATTTGCCTTTCATGAATTTTCATCTTGATCTACTCAGCTCTCTTGCAGTCTCTTCTGACTCCCTTCCTTCTTTCAGGGACGACATTAACTCGACAATGGCTCTGTCCCACATTGTAGTCATGGCTGCAATTAACCTCAAAGGAAGCAGGCAATGAATCATATGGCACCAATACTATATATAGGTCCAATAAGTGACAGTTACCGCTGCCTGCATGGCAACCGATGACATGGCATTGGCACGAAAATTGCTGGGGTGCTAGAAAAAATGGAAACCACCAGGTGGGAGGTGAGTGGGTTGGTACAGAGAAAGGAAACATGGGTAGAGGATTCTGGAAAGGACAGATTGTGCTGTACTGTGCTGTCTAGCCTTAGTCATTTTAATAGCGGTGGTCATTTTGCCTGGAGGTTTAGATTTCATTTTATTCTTAGTTAAGGATGTAGTGGTAAATAAAAATATCTGGAAACTATGACGTCCTGTTGGTTTACTAGTAGTAGTCTTGTCTTTTATTGCCATACTAGTTGACTGTAATGCTGTAGATGCTTCTCCAGTAGAATGCAGATGGTGATCCAGGCCCTCTACATCCAGACCAGATGGAGAAGGAGGCTGGAAAGAGAAAGGGAGCCTGGGTCATGGGGTTTGATCAGGAGGACAGGAAGGACTTCTACAACCTTGTCAGGAGGAGAAGAAGGCAGCATCCCAGTTTATCCTACAGGAGCTTCCTGAGTTTAATATGGCTGGCTTTCTTCCCATAATAGTCCACTTCTTTGAGAGTTTGACTGAAGAGTAGGTTGCATTAGTTACCTATTCCCCATTTAAATTCCCATTGACAGTTGAGTCCATTTCTTATAGTTGTGTACATTGTCATTTCTGTCTCATCTCTGTTTTTCTGTGTTGCTCTTGTAGGCGATGGCCTCTGTGATCAGGTAAGTCTCGCTGTCTTTTATTTTCTCAGAAAGTCATTAGTACATTAGCAACATAGCAGAATCGTAAAGTCTCTATGGGAGAATGGTGTTGTAATCGTACTGTTCCTTCTCTGTGTATTTCTATAACAGAAACTAAACTAGACCAAACAAAACTAGTGCACTCAAACCGCCCAAGCTTGTAATTGTAAACAATATCTTGATGAATGCTGATGCAGGCAGGCGTTGGTGCTGCTGACCCCACCGCTGTACATGATACTGTACATCATGGTATCCTCATTGATAGATTGAGGCAGCCACATGGACCAATATTATTATCCCTGCTCCTTCTAGGTCACTTCATTAGGTGGCATAGCATAGAGAGTGATGATATAGTGATGAATTCATACACAGTGAGGAATATGTTGCCTACTTAAATATGTTGTCTACTTAAATACAGTAGCCTATGTTGCCTATTGAAATGACTACACTGTCCAGAATGCATCATTCTGCTACTGGATAAAAGTAGACATTAATGTGCCACAATAGATAATAGCCTAAAGTTGGCTATATTCAGCAGCTTCATTACTGACATATGACATCTTATTATTCAAAGCAGTGTAGGCTACTGTTAACCAGGTTATAGCTGCTGTCATAGTGTTATACACATTAATTTCCTGTAGAGGGCAGCAGTCGTTTTGGATGCGCGCAGGAGACGAATTCTCACGAAGGCGTAGAAGAAGAAGAAGATAGTAGATAGTCATGTTGGTAAAATCTCAAGCGTAGCAAAACTTACCTATTATAATCGAAAGTCATTTTGGAGAGGTTGGCGAACGTAGGTCTGCGTTTTTGTTTGATGAAACCTGTCATCTAAAACATAAACAACCAAATATGTTAGATGGTACGTCTGCTAATGAAACGGGTGAATTCGCCAGTGGAGACAGGGAGGAGGAGGAGGGATTGCCTTTGTGTAAATCAGATGAACACGGAACAAAATCGGTATCGGAGGGCAACATCACGACCTCCTCTAAATTCCTGCAGGTTGAGTTGGAGCTTAATGCCCACCTTCGTCAGCTGAAGTTCGCCGAGCCTGTCCGGTACATTTACAACCCGCTGGAGTACGCCTGGGAGACGCATCGCTGTTACGTGGAGACATACTGTCATGGTGGACAAAGTACTCTCTTTTTAGGGATGAATCCTGGACCTTTCGGCATGGCACAGACAGGGGTGAGCAGACCATTTAGCCAGATGTACGGTAGCTGAACTATGCTATTTTGTGAGGTTAGGGCTAAGTCTTTCAGGCACTGGGCAGGGACATGGATAACTTCGTAGTAACGCATGGATTACTCCTTTAACGTTACTGTTTGTAAACATGGGTGAAGACAATCCGGAAGTTAACCCAAACAACAACATGGCCTTGTTTTGAACTAGCCCAGCCTAACCTAAACTTAACTTGAAAAGCATGAGACAACTTTAATATTTCATCATAAAAACATAAGAGCCTACTGGGAGTGGCAGTTACTTGGGTAAATGTAAAAGCAATATGCATTTGAAATGAGGAAAAAATGTATGGTGTTTTGGTCAGTTTTAACAGACTACAAATTATGAGTAGTTTGGATTGGTAAAATGTTGCTTTACTACAGTAATAGTAAGATAAATGATGTTTGCGATGTGTGAAGAAGCAAGCTTGAATTAACTTCTCTTTCCTCAGGTCCCCTTCGGTGAAGTCAGCTCAGTTCGTGATTGGCTCAAGATCACAGGGGAGGTTGGTCATCCTCCTGACGAGCATCCAAAGCGACGTATCACAGGGCTCGCCTGCGCTCAGCGTGAAGTGAGCGGCGCACGTTTCTGGGGCTTCTTCAGAAAGCTGTGTGGGGAGCCGGCCCAGTTCTTCCGCCACTGCTTTGTCCACAACTTGTGCCCGCTCATATTCATAAGCGCTAGTGGCAAGAATCTGACGCCCCCTGAGCTGCCTGCAGGGGAGCGCGAGGCCCTCCTGGCCCTTTGTGACGTTGCACTGTGCCAGATGGTGGAGGCGCTGGGCGTCTCCATGGTGATCGGGGTTGGAAGGGTGGCGGAGCAGCGGGCACGGCGAGCTCTCTCTGCAGCAGGTGTTAACGTGCGAGTCGAGGGGATCATGCATCCCTCCCCTAGGAACCCATCAGCCAATAAGGGCTGGGAAGAGGTCGCCAAAGCCAAGTTGGCAGATCTGGGTGTCCTGTCACTGCTGAGCAACACATGACCTAATCAGCTTCAGATATTCAACTTCAGAGAGAACTTGTTAGGTGGTTAGCAGAATTTGAAAACAGCACTCATGACAGCTCCAGGGAATGCTTATATTTTCTCTTCTAATACACTAATCATGTCTTCCAACTCTCATTACAAATGCTGTGATCGCATCTGTACAACTACTGTTCTGTCTATGGGTTTGTGTTTTCTACTGTTGTGGAAGTCTGTTTTTATCCACCTCTGCATTTTGAGACGGGTTTCCTGCAAGGGCTGCAAGTAGGGGTAGGGCCATCCATGCTAAAAACATATATACACTAATGCTACTGTAAGGTGCTTTGGACACGTGCGTCAACTCAGGATGTTTACTTGCAATTTAAAACATTTTATTGAATTCTTTTGAAAAAGTCCAACGTTTCAGTTCTGAGGCCTTCGTCAGGCAAAATGGTCTCTTTGCATGTTCTGTAGGCTTCCAAGTCGTCTCCTACGCACCTTTCTCCTGATGTAGGTGTGAGAAGAACCTAGTTTCCTGGAGTCCTGTACTTACAATGTGCAGAGGAGGAAGCCAACTACATTACTGCAGGGATTTAGACTTTAAATTGGAATAGAAAAGACCTCTGAACGTTACATTGACAAATGGAGTTCACAAATACCTTACTTTATTTTACTTTAATTTACCTAAAAAAAGGTATTGGTCTAAAAAGGCGTTTGAAGAAATGTGATTAACACTTTTCTGCATGCATTATATCAATGTGATCTGGCTGGTGTTTCCAAATAAAGAAGTTGATTAAGTACACTCCTAATAAAATGCTAAGAATCAATGACCAGTCTGTGGTATTCTTCTGAACTCTCAGTCCAACTCAGGAATAAAAAAAAACCAAACATGCACTTCACAGACAGCTCTTTTATTATGTATTTTATTCATTTACACATTGATGTACTATTCTATTTTACTATACTCTTTACCATTTACACTGGGCTGACTACACTTAAAAATAAAAAAAATAGCTCTCAGTATGTTCCCCTATATAAATAACAATGAAATAATGAATGCTTATTTGTATTGTTTTCCCCCTGGTGTTTCATAGATCAGGGTATGTGTTGCAGAACATTGTAATATAATCAACAACATGCTAATAACAAAACATATATAACATATATTGTATGGTCTATGTCATTGTCTTTGAGCATCAATGTCTCAGAAATGCCCCTGGTGCTATGAAGGAGTCACAAAGTCATAAATGCACAACTTCAGTCACTGTACTGTCTCACTCTCCACATACAGTAGATGCCTAAAATAGATGGCAATGAATTAGGTTGAGATATGAACAAAATGAATGGAGACCTCAGAAAGTTGCTTGTCTCAGAGGCAAGTTATGTAATGAGGGAAAGTTTTTGCCTACAGCAGCAAGCATGAACTGAAATGACATTGACCACTGAGGTCTTCTCGCCTATTGGAACTGTGTTATTGGGGATGTCAAGTGGGCATCCTCCATCATCACAGATGTTTTGCTGAATCAGGCCTACAGCACCTCCAGAGGCTTCAACAGTACATTTTGGCATCAGAGCCACCCACCACAGCACCTGCACTCAGCACCAATCAGACCTGCATTCAGCTACGCTACAGTTACACTACACTGATGCTGCATCCACACTTAGGCTTACATTACCCTTCATGGTTTCCCTACACTTTGCTGCGATATCATGAAATAGGTGTGGTTGGAAACTTGAGACTAGTTCTACAAGCACATTTACATTCCTGTCTGATCATGTGAGCGGTCTAGCAGCACCTGGTGTGTGACAACACCAGCATCACTGTATTAAATGACCCAGGAACTCTGAGCTAAATCATGGTCTCATGATTTTTTTCTGCCATAAACTGGGCTATCTAGATGTTGCAAGTTCTGTCTGTGTAGTTTCAACTTAGTGGGTATGTTTGAGCTTTTTACAGAAAAAAGTGCCCACTATCCAGTGACTCATTTGGGCAATTTTTGCAGATACGTCCAGATATCAAAATATTTTCATACCTCATCACTTCATTAACTTCTCCAAGTGTTTTTCAAGGGCTTTAGGCAAAGTCCATTGGAGCGATTTTGGCCATTTTTGTAAATTTTAGCAGCATCTGCCACATGAATCTTCTGGGTCCTATCTTTCTGATGTTGTGTCTGCCGCTGACCATGTGAATCCCCAAACACACCAACATCACCCACCCACACACACACACACACAATGACCCACAGAGGGAGATGGAGTAGATCTGTGGTCAGAATCATAACGTGGGTTTGTGCTGAGATTGCACTGCCATCAAGTGTTCAGAAGTGGGACCATGTTTCTTGCACAATCACACTTGACATGTTTTTAGAGAAAACTCAACTCATGGAATACTATATCAGGTTGCCTCCAAATTACTGACACATGGCACTGGTTGATTAGTTTTGTACAAAATCCTGTTGATAATCCACCAAATCTATCTGTCCTTCTGTATTTTCATCTGTTTGAAACCAATTCAATCAATCTCCATAGCTCATAAATTCATCAAACATTCCAATAAGCATCATATCGGGGATGTGCATTGTTGAATTGGGGGACTTCTTAGAGGAGCATGTTGTGCTGTTTTTATACACTTTACTGATGTAAGGGCAGTAGGTTCAGTGAACTTGTTGTGAGAAATGTTTAGCCTTAAGTATAGTGCCTACACCCCCCTCACCCCCCCTCCATTACCACTACTGAGAAATGCAATGAGCAACAACAGCAGCGGATGCCATGTAACCTGTATCCGCTCTTCTGAAACGGGAGTTGAAGTCCTCTCCTGGTGGGACTAATTTGTCTCGTGATGTGCTGCGCTCTCTGGAACTGCATCTCCCGTGAGTGAGCCAGCATCACTCCTTTTACATGCTGCCCACATGCTTCAGCTGATGTTGTGAAAGTCTTGCACCTGGCAGGACTGCTTGTCACTTTCTACGAATACACATTTAAAGGCAGATACACAGCAGCAACCTCCATGAGGTAGCAGAAAAAAGGCATCTATTTCTGATCAGTGACAGGTAAGTTTTTAAACATTAACAACACCATATTGATGGGTTTGTTAAGTTCAAGTATACAATTAACTGTTTTCAGAAATGCAGATTTACTAAGGACAGGACTACAAACAAATAAACAGATTGCTCTGTTAACTTGTTTACTCCAGGCCACATCAATAGCAATGTCAGTTTCTCCTATGTAATATTAATATAAGGATATATATTAATATTAAGGACAACTCAGGTTAAAGAAGGGATAAACAAAGGATTTTGTTGGCTGATCAAATAGTACATTTAATGCACACATTTATAGAATTGTTTTCCCCATATTTCTTCTTGCAAATGAATGCTCTTATAGCCTACATTTTGGGCTCTTTGTAGTGTTTATCAAAGACCAATAGGCTATATGTTTGTAAATGCTGTTATTATGCCAGAGATATGCTTTTCAGGAAATAAATACGAAGACATGAAATCTATAAAGATGTTTCAGTTGTCAAGTAAGATGCTAAGCGATTAGTCAGCCAATCCGCTAATAGAGGATGGCCCTAGATAATATTACTGTATCTGTTGGAGGTGAATGTTATTTTTGTACCGGTGAGTGAGTTTTAATTGAGCCAGTTGTTGTAGCCAGTTGTTGTTGACACAATGTTGCTTCTCAAATTAGAAAATATTAGTTTTATCATGGTTTTATAAGCATGCATGATCATTTAATTGATTTAATTAATCATTGTGTGGATATGTAGAGATAATAATGTTGGGTCAATTTACATTGGTTAATAAAAGCAGTATTCTTACACAGTTATCCACTGCTATATTGAACTATATGCACAATATCTACCCTGTGGTGTTGTTTATAAACATATTGTGGGGCCATAGGCATCTGGTGTTATGACCATGCTGCATTCCTGAACCAACTCTGCTATCATCTTTCATCAGCTGTTCTCCTCTGGACTGAAACTGGAGCACATTTCACTGGATCTATGTTTTCTTCCTAAACAGCTCAGCTACTCATTACCATGGAAAAACAGTCCAAGGTGGTGTTTCGAAATGTGGGGCAACTGTACTTCCCCCAGACTAGAGTTGACTGCCACTACAGTCTGACCTCTGACCATCACTGGAACAGCAATGACTGGATAGGGATTTTTAAGGTAGAATAGTTCAACACTATTCACCCACACATGACACAACACGCATCTGTTTTGGCAATGTCAATTCTGGTTTGTTCTGAGACTGACATATAATGGTAGCTATGTACATTTGTAAGCTGTGTTCCTTAAAAATCATTTGTGTTTACTATCATGCCACAGGTGGGCTGGTCATCAGTGAAAGAGTATTACACATACACATGGGCTCTTGCTCCTGAGGGCTATACTAAGGGAACCAATGTCAACTGCTGTGCACTTTTCCAGGGTAAGAATTCAACCATATTTAATATTACTAATATTTTACATTGGAGCGTACTTTTCCTCCATGAGGAACCTCCATGAAGAGGAGGTTCTTGGTGCAGTGGAAAAAACCATTAAGTTTAACATGACCTTCTTTATCTGATTTGATTACGTTTGCAGCAATTTGAGGTGTCTCAAATCTGTCATTTTCTCAGTACATTCAAGCTAATTTGAGCAGGTCACCTATAGGGCTCATTAAGGGCGTGTTGTGCAATACTATTAACAATTTTTTTACTGTCTGCACCTACATGCTACTTTAAAATCAGCCTATTCACAGTCATACTAGGTTGAACAGAAAATTCTAGACATTGTATGCTAAAAAACTGTCTGCCTCCTGTACAGCTTCTTACCTGCCCCGCCCCAGTGCTGTGGAGTACGAGTTTGTCTATGTGGATGAGAGGGGAGAGGTGTGTGCCCGTAGTCGCCACTTCACTTTCCGTGCACCCAAGCCACTGGAGGAGCTGGAGACTATGAAAGAGGAACAGGGTGAGGATGACGAGGACGGGGAGGAAGAGCTGCTCCTGGTCATCCCCAGGGCCCAAGTCCTGCAGGTGGGAACACAAAAACTGAATAGAATCACACACATGTGAGGATCATTAGTTGATCTGTGTTTTTTTTTAAGTTCAAATATATTCCCTTCTTGGATATCTTCATGTAAATAGTCACTGTAAACCCTTTTATGTGCTTTGATCTGAGCCTTTGGTCCTTGTCCTCTCCCCATGCTGTGAACAGAGTCGGCTAGAGGAATGCCTTAAAGAACAAGCAGATTTAAAACCGGCTCTGGAAGTGGCAAAAAGGGAGAAAGAGATTGAGAAAGAGAAAAGCAAAGAAGCAAGGAGGGAGTGGGAGCGTGAGAGAGAAGCAATGAAGGAAGAGATCTCAGAGCTTAGACAGAACCTGAGAAATAACAGCGAGATGTTGAAGACGATGGCAGGAAAACACAAGGTAAAAAACAAATTTCATTAATAAACAAGAGCAGGTCCCTTCTGTGAATAATATGAAAACAAGCATGAAAGACTCTTTAATCACTTTTCTTCCCTCCACAACACTGAAAGGATGTGAAGTATTCTCAGGAAAGCCTGTCCTCTGAGCTAAGTAACCTTTTGGCTGAAAAAGCTGAGAGTCGGCAGCGAATCAAAGACCTGGAAGATGACATCAAGGTTCTAACTGCCAGGGGGAACGAGGCAAACACCGAGCTAGAAAGGTAAGTGTTTGAGATGGACGCGTAGACATTTGTCTTGCTGTTTTTTGTCTCCTTAACCTTGTTTTCTAACCTACAGGATGAAGGAGAGAGTGAAGAAAATGTCCAATCAACTGAAACATGAAGAGGAAAAGAGAAAGTCTCTGCAGGTAAATGATTGACCATGATTACCAGTGGATTTCCTCTCTTGTACAACACAGCTAGCCAGGCCAGAGAGGGAGACACAGGACAGGCAGCTTGGTGGAACCAGGCCAGATTTACATGATCAGGTGTCGTCTTGTCAGAACCAGACGTTTCAGCAGTAGGAGCAACAACACCTCAATCGCATTCATTCATAGAAGTAATACTTGAGAAGTGTCCATTTCCCCATTCCCCCTTAGGGCTTGACACCCAAGACGAATCTGAGAACATTCCTCTCCCTCATTTCTGTCTGTCGCTATTTCCATAAGTGCAATCATCCTCCACTGTCCCCTCTCGGCAGGGGGAAAGCGAGGCTGCTGTGGCGGAGGTGCGAGGGCTGCAGGAGCGTCTGGAGGCTACTGAGCACGTCGCTGAGAGGCTGCGCAGGGACCTGAGAGAGCTGGGCACCCAGCAGGGCCACACCCACTCTGAGCTGCACCAAGCCCGGCTGCAGGTAGCCCGGCTCACCTTGCAGCTGTCGGAGGAGAACCTGGCCCTCAGGGAGGAGCGCGCCAACTGGGCCCTAGAAAGAGAGACTTACAAACAAACAGCAGAAGTGAGGAGAACCTTACTGATACAGCTTTTAGTTCAAACTACTGGATGCACATAGCACAGCCTGATGCAGCACATGCACAATTTTAAGGTTATTAAACTTGTTGAGACCTATTATTAACATGCTAATGTATCTTTTCATGCTGCAGGTTGATAAAAAGAAATTGCAGGAATTGAGCTGTGAGGTGCAGAGGAAAGAGGAGTGGCTTCGGGAGGAGAGGATGGAGCGGGAGAAGCTGGATGTAGAGCTTGGGAACGAGAGAGATTGCAATAGAGTAAGTGAATCAAGGTATACATCGCAGTCGCTATTATTCAGTACGCAAACACATTCAGCTCTAAATATAACTGCTTGTGTGGCACTAATCTGTGTCCTCAGTTGCTCAGATCGCATTTCAGACACTGGAGAAACCCCAGGATAGATTCACACACACACACACACAGAGACACAAATAGAAAAGCTTCCATGAACACTGCAAAAACATTTCCTCTCACTGTCATATGATCAATTGCAGGAAAGAGGGCTGGCCAGTTATACCGGCTCAGATGTGTGTTCTGGTGGTCAGAGGGTCTGATAATACTTGATCTGTGGTTATTTAAGTGTATAAACAAGTTGCTGCCTCCTGTAGGTGCTGCTGAGCGACGCCAAGCGGGAGGTGCAGGAGCTGAAAGCCAGCATGAGGAAGGCCCAGAAGGAGAGAGAGCAGCAGCAACTGGAGAAACAGGCAAGGGTTCCACATTAGACCATCTCTCCAGGTCATATTCCTGTATAATATAATATAACACCATATATCTTCATAAGATGGCTCGGCTAGGGTTAGGGTTAGGATTACCCTCTGTCAATAATTATTTCCTCTTTTCTCCTTTCCCATTACACATGTACAAATACATGTGTATGTGTATTTGAATATGGACACTCACAGGACCTGGTGTGCTACATCCATCAGCTGGAGCAGACGCTGGAGATCGTGCCAGACACTAAGTCAAATGGAGAAGCTTTCAGTCCTGTCTGTGAGTAGTAAAGTCACATTATACACAGCACTGCTATGGCACCGCACTTTAATGAGCACCAAGGTAAAGAGCCTCTGCTGATTCTCACAGCCCACAGCTCTTCGTCTGAGGATGACGAGGTTGACGAGCCTGCTTCCCCAGCAGCCTCCACACCATTCCTTCCTCCTCTGGTCCTGCCCACCCATCTGGAGTGGCCCAAGAGAGCGGAGATCCCTACAGAGACACACTCCATCCAGAGCACACAGGTGCGCCACTCTATTCACACTCAAACTAAACAAGGATTAACACTGCCTGCATGCAGAGTTAATAGAGTGAAGTAGGGGATTGTCTTGGCATTGGCAAATATTTGACTAGTGCCGTGTTTCCCAATCCAGTCCTTAAGTGCCCTCTGTCCTGCAAGGTTTTGTTCCAGCTCTACTCTTGCACACCTAATCCAATTAAGGGCTTAATGCTGATTGGTTGATAAGTCGAAACAGATCTATGTATGTACGTATGTAAAGAATCCAAAACACAAAAGTTTGTCATTTCACACATTATTTTGTGTGTTATCGTATTTGAAATATCATCCTGTGCATTTATATTCCTTGTGTTGCATAGAAGTCAGACTTAAAATGTGAACATGTGTGCCATTCAGTACACTCTTAAATACCACAACAACTACTACTGTATGTACAAAATGTTTTAATTACATATATTATTAAAAGACAAATATAGCCACTATTTCTATCCACCCATATGTCTGTCTCTTAAACCAGGATGAGGAGAGTCAGCACTTGGAGCCCAGACCTCATGGCGAAGGCAAGCTACTGATTCTACCACAACTCGTCGACCCCGTCCTGAGGTGACAATCCTGGCCTCCCACCAAGCACACACACACCCTGTCTCCCCATCCAAGACTGGAATCACTGCTCCTAAAACTTAATGCGATGACTTCATTCACACTCTCTCCCTTGGCAAACTCTCTGTGCTCTTTACTTTGTGAAAGCTGCCCTTCCACTCAGAGACTTTTATGAGAATAGCCAAAGCACTGTGTGTAGAGTAACAGAGTAAAAATAACAATAGTCATAATAAATGTGAAGGATTTTGATTTCCTAAAAGACCGGAATGCCAAAGAAAGTAATGAGATTTATGACCCTTGTACCATCTGTTTTCCGATATCCTCAGTACACCCTCTCTATCAAGCTTGTGTTCAATTGATCAGAGAAGTGATCATCAATCTATCGCTCTCTTTCCCTCCACAGTGAGCTTGCTGACTCCCCCATGTGGTAACACAAAGAAGGAAGGATGGAGGGCAAGTTGCTTATTTACCATTGCCATGCAAATTCATAGGGGTCATCAGGAAGCCTAGTAATATTTTGCTATTTGTTCGTCATATATTATATGGTTATATTGGTGTTTTGTAGTTGTTTATGTATATAGTGATGTTGAAAAAGGCATTCATAAATACATATTCATAATGTACAGCTTTTACCTTATGAGTGTCTGTATTCAAAGGAAACAGTTTGCTCAGTATGTCTTAAGTGTCCTGATGACTTGAATACTCTTTTTTTGCTTTGTTAGTAGAGTTGCTGGTTTGTTGTAAAATTTTGTGAAATTCGAATGCAACTGCTTTATGATTAATAGAACTCAGGAATGAAAGTGAATTTGACATTCTACTGCCATGTTAATGATTGTGCTGATAACACAATAGATGTCTGTAAGCTCTGCAGTTATCTACCAACACAGTTCATTCTAGACTCCATGTGTAATTCCTAGATTTTGTAGCACTTTATCCATATACAATAGATTACTAGGTGGATATATTGACACTAATTTGAGAAAAGTGCTCATATGATGCCGTCATTAAGATGAATTAAGTACAGTACATCTTGTTTTGGTGGCGTATCAGCCACAACCTTTGCATGTGTGTGTGAATCCTGAAACAGTGTCAAATGTGTGGGTGTGTGTTACAGCCAAGTGTGAAATGTTTTGGTGTAGCTTTGTTGAGGCATATGCCAGGCTGAGAGAACAGAACGGTTTATTCACTGTACTTATATTTATTTATCTGAACCTTTGTTGTAGACTTGAGACTCTACATAATAATAATTATAATAAATACATATTGATGCCAGTCTGTCTTTGGATGAAGAATATAGAACAGCTATGAGCAAACACACACACACGCGCATGCACGCACGCACGCACGCACGCACGCACGCATGCACGCACGCACGCACGCACGCACGCACACACACACACACACACACACACAAAGACCTATGCAAAGTAAAGCCATGCAAGCAAAAGCCAGCAATGACCCCCCTTCAGAGTTAAAACAACGAGGTATCACACATTTAAAGGGATATTTCACCCATCTTATATTATTTTACAATACAGAACTATATTCAAAGGACTCATTCAGCTGCAGGATTACTGTATAACTATTGTTTTCTGAGTGAACAGACTGTCTCTCCACCCAGTCACACATTCCAAATGAACATTGGACCCCACACAAACATGTACTATATACATGTACTATATATAAATAGATGGGCATGCATGGACTCATTGTATAACTGTACTGGAAAGTGTCTCTGAATGGTGTTGAATCATCTCTTCATTCATCTCTTCAACAACAGTTACGCTGTAAAGATCCATGTATCAAATCTTCCATTCGATACAAATCCTATACTGTATTGCTGTGCTCTCCACTGCCACAGAATGGAAATAATGTGTTAGGTCATATACAAGTTAGTGGCTCTCTTTGTCACAGTAAGGAAATGTGGACGCTTCAGACCACTGAGGAATCTACTGATTGTGTGACTGGGTGGTCTCATCAAAATGTTTCATTGATTGTCTTGAATTTTAGAATATGTTGAAAGTAGTCAGGTATATTGATGTGCTCAGCATCAGTAACATCAGGTCCTTTAAGATGCGCGTGCTTTTACACTTATTTTAAATATTATTAGCCAATTTGCATGTTTGTCTCCTCAAATAGCCAAACTTTATACTTATTATTAGAATGTATACCATATACCAGAATTTATACTCCTACTATTATGTTATTATGAATTGGAAGTTATTTACTTATACCATGCTTGCATAATCCTTACTATGAAAATTAATGCTTTACTGAAACTGCTTGATAGGTGCTGGCAGATCAGCCGGCCTAGTCAAGGAAAAAGTAGATCTCATGCTCTAGTAGATCACAGAAACCAGACTTTACACCATGCATTTAAGTCCTACTGTTGTCAAAGGTTTCATGCAGATTGGGAGCATGTGCATGAGTTGGAGGCTTCATGAAAGGGCCAGAAGGCTGCAGCAGACACAGATGTCAGGTTGTTTTTTCCTATCTTGAATAGACTGTGTGTTTTCAGCCTAAGATCCCATGTGTAAAGATGCGTAAAGTGACGACAAAAATGACAACTAGATTCTGGGAACAAAAGTGTCTTTATCAAAATACAAGAAAAACAACAGCATCAAAACAAACAAGCAAAATTTCATTATCTTTTCATAAAAACGTGAAAGCGACAAAAGACCAATTTTTCTTGTGTGTGTTTGTGTGTGTTTGTGTGTGTTTGTGTGTGTGTGTGTGTGTGTGTGTGTGTGTGTGTGCGTGTGTGTGTGTGTGTGCAACAGAGGGAGAAAAAGAGAGCGAGGAGAAACTCCATAGTCTGGGTGCAAGATGAAGATAATCCCTGCCCTTTACCTTGATCATATGGCTGCGATTTGTCCATCCTGTGAACCCAAAGTCACCCTCAAACACTCTAAGAAGCACCAGTATGGCCTCAGTGTTGATTTTTTAACTTGCATTCATTTTGTACAATGGACGACTTTTGTTGTATCTGTCCACACTGTGGCTTAAATGATGCAATGTACCTGGGTACCCATAATCAACCACTGTTTACTTGATGGCTTTATTTTCTCTAGGGCTTCTGAGCTGTTGGTACAGAAGCCCTTTTAAGTTCATATAGAGTTGATTTGAAGCTGCAGGCACCTAGACAACATCCAGTTATATCAAGCACCATAATGATCATTTCTACTACTATATACTTCTCTGCATCTACTCTTTCTCTGCTTTATTTGGGGAAAGTATGGCTCCATCCTGGATATTCAGAAGCATGCAGTCCTATATTTTCCAGCTATCATACACTAGCTTCCTTTTTGATGTTGTTTTTTCCCTCATCAACAACTTAATTTTGTTTTCATGCATACATAGCCATGAAAAACAATTGTTGCAGAGCAACGTGTTGCTGGAGAATAGAAGTGAGACTTTATCCTTACAGCCCTTGAGGAGGAGTGCAGGAACTCACTGAGACTCAATGTTTTTCATGATATACTCAACAGATAATCTCTGAATGAAAATATTACACATGTTGTATAAAAGGTTGTTTTGTCTCAATGAAAAACAAATTATAATGACTTATTTATTTTGCAAAATTCATGTTTGCATCACTCATTAGATATTCTTACTCATACAGCACAAATGAACACACATAATTTGAATCCAAACTACCTTTCTGTGCTACTGCTTCAAGGGATCGGTCACCCAATGTAAAGCATTTCTTTTCTTGTATCACTTAGGCCCAAGATTATTATGTTGGACGGTTGCATCCTTAGAGATGTGCAGTGCAATATTTTTTTTACAGTCAGCTTTGTCTGATGGCTGCAGCATCAGGGAGATGCTAACAACTAACTTCACTCAATCAGCTGATTCTCGATCAGCTTGCAACAGTATCCAATTATGTGCCTGTATTTGTTACACTGACCAACTAACATGTCTTCGAGTGAGAGATATTTTCTAGGAAGTGTTTTAGATTGTAGATTGGAATCTCGTTAAAACATAACATTTTTCTTTGCTACAAAAGACATTTTTGTGTGTGTGTGTCTCTCAAATTGCTAACAATTGGGCTTCTGTATGAATGCTCACCCTGGATTATGGCACAAAGCAAAGTAACACCAGATCCTGTGTATTGGTAAATGCTTTCAGTCAGTCTCTCTCTCTCTCTCTCTCTCTCTCACACACACACACACACACCCTCAAGTTTTTCTGTGGAGTCGAAATAATCTCACGTCCACTACTTACGGATGGATGACGCTGTATTTTCTGCTCACTCATACAAAATGAGCGCTTGTTATGGCTTACCTGTACCAGGTTGCTGTGCCAAGGGCTGGTACAGCATAGTCTACAACTTCACTTTTTCATTATCCCTATCGCAGCTCCTAGATGTCGGAAGAATATCTGTTGAACGCTTTATTTACAAAAAGATGGAGGAGAGATGTAGGAGCATCCACATTTTCTAGAAAATACTGTATTGACTGGTGAGATGTGGCCCTGATACAATCAACCTGAGATAGCGTGATGACATTAAATCTATCCTGCAGATTTGTAAGTCTAAGCATTGTCTTTGACACTTGCACATTTTTAGATATATGTATGGTTATGCATTTGCTCCATATGTGGAAATATGTTGCTGTATTTGTTTCCTTTCTTAGAGTTTTACCTTGATCACCAGAGTTGAAATGACAGATTAGGATTGCAGGAGCGTGTTCTCTAGCAGGATGTTCGACCCATCAGTGATTTCCGTGACTTGGAAGACTGAGTTGCATACCATGTGCTTGTCACATCGTGAGTTTGAGTCCTGCTCATGACCTTTGTCACATGTTATCCGGCTCTCTCTCTCCCACCTTTGCTGTCGCTCTCCACTGTGTAGTATCCCAATAAAGCAGAGATGCATAAAAGTAACGACAACTTTTAAAAAATATTTCCCATCAAATGTGAGCAGGACAGAGTAAAAATTATTAAAAAAAAAAAAAAATGCAATGCAGAGTCCCACACACGGGCATATATGACAGAATAGAAATGTATACATGCTTAGGAAAACCATACAATAGAAAAATAAGTAACATATTTCTCAATAGGAATAAAATGAATTCTAAAAAGACATTTGTGGCAAATGGACGCCACATTAAGAGTTTTGTTGTTGCAATGTTTTTTTTTTATCATCAATTTTATACAAAGCATAGCCCTTAAAGATAGTGGAGGAGTGCATTTTCTTCTGTCCACTACCTTCTAGCTGCTGCCTCTCTTAGGCTTAACATCTTGTTCCTCTTTGCATGGACACAAAATTTTGAAATCATCTTTAGACAGTCTCATTTTGGCACAGCGATTTTTCATGGCCCTCTCCTCAACCTATTGACATTTAGTGCTTTTTCTTCAGCCATTTCTTGTCTCCTACACTGCATGTTCCTCTATGGCTCCATTTTTCTATGTATGTGTTTAGTATGTGTGTGGGTGAAATATGTGTGTTGTATGCAACGCAGGGGTAATCCTGGTCGCCAGGTCTTGTGTTGGACAGGAGGGAGACGGTGCGGATGGTCTGTGGTCGGGGCAGGGTTCAGTGATGCGGATGGGAGCAGCGTCATCGTGTCTCTCTCACTGTGCTTTCCCAGTCACACCTTTCCTCGGCGCCGCGGCGGCTTCTCCCCACAGCTCCCCGTCACTGTCCGCCCCTCTCTCTCTCTCCTCATCCCCGTCCTCCTCATCCCCGTAGTCCTCCTCCTCCTCCTCCACCGCCGACTCGTACATGGCCTTGTCCTCCTCCTTCTTGATGGTCTGAACGGCAGGGGGAGCGGCCGCGGCGCTGTCCCCCGAGTCGCTGCTGTCCTCGAAGGCATCGGGGTTCTCCAGCATCTCCCTGATCAACGGAGGCATGGGGCCCGGGATCTCCATCTTCAGAGTGATGGCTCTCTCCGCACCTACATGTATACACACACATACGCAGGTAATGGTTAGTGTAGAGCGCAGAGGGGAGACCAGGAGGCCACTATGAGAGCCACCATGTTGGATGTGCAAGTCTCACTTTTTAAAGGATTCATTAAGGTTTTGTTCCAAAGCTGTTTGCAACTGACCCTTGGTGCTGATTCCCCGGAGGTCCGTGACTTTCATCAGCATACGGGGAAACATGTGAGGCTTGTTTGGGCGGCGGCGGCGGGCGTAGATCTTCAGAGCCTCCAACAGAGGCTCCTGCAACTTGTCCACCTTCTGTGGCTCCTCCAGGTCCATACGGTCTGAGAGCGGGGAGCACAGCCAGTCACAGACAGACAGGAAGAGGGAGGTAGCAGTTAGTAAGGAAATTGTTCTATCAAACAGCTAAGAGTATGATAAAGAGGGAATTACAGGAATAATGAGACAAACTAACAAACTCAAAACAAATGTAGGATGGCATTGCATAGGAAGAGGAGGGAGTTTCTTACACATACCTACACACCCCAACATGTGCATTCAGGGCCACTAGGTTAAGCAAATACCAGTCAAAATAAGAGAAACCAATGCACTGTGCAAAACCTCTAAAGCGAGTAAGTAAGTAAGTAAGTAAATAATAATAAAATAGGTTATGACTCGACTACTAACCCTAACTAACAAATAAATAAATCACTAAACTCTGTAAGCTACTGGCTGGTAACTAAACCTAGACAGAAAAAAACTTCTCGCAGTCAAGAACCTTGTTTGTTTCAATTATAAGGTTTTGGTGCATTCCAAAAGGCTTAAACACAGCTAAATCAAAAATTGGAGGCACACTAAGGCTTCAAAGTAGATTCTCACTCTTTACATTTATTTAAAGCCAGCACACAAACAACCACCACCCAGTGATTCGACCGCAGTCTTCTTAATGGGTGAGCATCTACTTTGAAGCCTTAGTGTGTGCTTCTAATTTTTTCAGTTTTTAGCTGTGGTAACTAAACCTAGGAATTATCACTTTTATACAGTCTCTTTCCACCAACAATTCAGAGACTTCGATATAGAGCTTCCAGAATGGTCCGCCAGCTATCTGCATCTCAAAACATCTCTATGTGCCCTACAAACCTTGTTGAGAACAATAACTCCAGTCATACAGATACACACACACACACACACACAGTACACCCTGCCTGTGGCCCAGACTGAGCTGCACTACCTCCGCAGATGAGGCAGATGGCACTGAGGAGGCCGGTCTCGGTGTCGTCCATCTCCAGGGGCAGCAGCTGACCAGCAAAGGCAAACACCAGGTCCGTGAGCGGGCCGAAGCCAGCGTTGTGCATCTGGGTCCGGTTGAGAGTCAGGCCGTCTGAGAAGGTCATGGTGTCCTGCTCCGGAGTGTAGCGAGTGCAGATCCTCAGCATCTAACCAGAGGGAAGACAGCAGAGGATGGTGAGGCGAGAGAAACAATTAACAGTGAGTGAAATAAGGATGAAACGCAGTCCAATACAACTTCATGCCAGCTGTTTGATGTCAAGTTTTGTGAACCCGTAATTTCCCAGACGCCATACCCTAACCCACTTGACAAGTTTAAGCAGCGTGATAAATGAGAGAGAGCTAGGGAAAGCGGAAAGAGTGGGAGGGAAGGAGGTTAAGGAGGAGTGGTAGTAGGAGCATGTGGTTGGTACCAGGATGTCCAGGCATGCAGATTTGAGGAGGGTGATCTGGTCAGCGATGGTGAGCGTAGTGAAGCCTGGCAGCCGCTTGGCAAACTCCACAATCTTTATAATGCACTTAGTGGAGAGCTCACTGAACTTATCCCACAGGCCCAAGTCCAGCTGCACTCTGTGGTCAGCACTTGAATTCTGGGAGAGAGAAAGAGGGACATTGTAGGCAGCAATTTGTGTGTGACTGCGCAGAGTCACATACTGTGTTTGTCTATGTTGCAAGGCGGTGGGCTCAAGTGTGAGTGTGCAGGAGGGTGGATATGATTGTGCATAAAACTCACTGTGGTATATTTGCCAAGTTGGCACAGAGATGGAAAGGTCTCTTGGTGAGCTTTGCTGACTTTGTTAACCAGCTCCTCCAGTTCTCCACTCAGCTCGTAGCTCTCTGGCAGCACCACCTCCTCTTTCACGTCCTTCTTCCTTTTGTTCCTGTCATTACGCACCGCTACAGAGAAACACAGGGACAGGCAGGAGGGACAGAGTTGAAGTTCCACAATGATTGACCTTGATGCTTGGAGCTGTAAAAAAAAACACCTCCCTTTCTTCTCTTTCTGGATATTCATTTGCAAAGCATTATTTTATAAACAAATTGAGCCCATATCTCCTCAGGCACTCACCTTCTTTGGACATGCCGACCTCAAAGCACTTCTGCAGCCTGCAGTACTGGCAGCGGTTGCGGGTCACTTTGTTGATCTGACAGTTCTTGTCTCGGTGGCAGGTGTACACCATGTTCTTCTGGATACTGCGGCGGAAGAAACCCTGGCAGAGAGGAATGAGCAAATCTCTTTGAGCTCTGAGTAGATGGTGCACCTTGGTTTGTTGCCAAGGCAACTTGTCCTTTTTTTTTTTTTTTCCAACTGAGGGACAGGGCTAATTGGCTGGCTGCTGTCTCACTAAGGGACAAGAAGGCTTTTTTGATTGTGACTGTTTATTGGTCACAAAATATAAACTATATGCATCCAAAAACTCAAAATGTATATATGTTCTATGTATATTTTGTTTGGTTGATTGTACTTTCAAGAAGTTTGTGGGATTGGTCATTTTTATTAATGTCATTTTAAACAGTAATTAATTTTAAAAAATTTCAACAATGACAATAGCTTCATTTCATTTAGAAATAGTGATAATTTACTGGTCCCACGCAGCATATTGTTTAATTCTGTGGGGCGCTACATTAACATTGTGCAGTGTTTGTAAGGATACACTAGAGGGCAGCTCCACAACAACAAAAGTAACAACTATGCAGTGCAGACGCCTTGGAGCCTTCCACTGAAACCCCAGATTCCCACTCTGGCCAATTTTTCAAAAGGCATCAGCTGTTCACTCCATACCGGTCCTGTAACCCAGAATCTTCTTGTGGCTAAATCTGTTTCTTGTTCCATCTTGTTTGGCCTACCTTGCAGCCCTCACAGGAGCTTACTCCGTAGTGATAACCAGATGACTTGTCCTGGCACACAAAGCACGGCTTGTAGATGCGAGGAGGAGGAGGAGGAGAGGGAGAGCTGGGCACCATCTCCTCTGAACTGGTGCTCTGGGTCTCTACCGCTGCAGGAAGAGCAAAAGAAGGAGAGGGGGGGTTGATACGCATTTAGGCTCTGTAGGTGTCTCATTATGTCAGAGCATAATCTTGTTTACTTAAGTTCTCAAAGTCTTTGAAACTATGATGAAAGTGAATACAACAACTGATTAAGGAAGAGTGGTCAACAAACAACCCCCAACTCTCGCAGCCCCCCCTTCGGAGCCTACCCAGAAGGCAGGCTCAAAGGCAGACATTTTAAGAGAAAAGGGAGGGGTGACAATGCTGACTGACAGGGACTTAAAAGAGACACAATTAGCTGATGGCCAGATGGCCCTGCTGATAAAATGCTGATTGGCAGCTGAGATTTGATTGGCTTCTCCACTTACTGGTGAGTGGGGGAGCAGCATACCTCTGTTGGCTTTTTGACTGACATCTGAATTGCGTGTGTGTGTGTGTGTGTGTGTGCGTGCGTGCGTGCGTGCGTGTGTGTGTGTGCAACACACACACTCACATTTTTATTTGAAAGGCTGCCCAACCAGACCTGCCTATATACCTTGAGCCCCATGTGAACAAACAGAAGCAGGGTGTTTATGAGACTCGGCTGTCTCCCTCTGTTCCTTCTCGCTGTCTCGCTAGGAAAATGGCACACTGTATAACACCATTTGCTGGCCACAGGCAAAGTCATTCAACTGCTGCTAGTGAAAACGTTCAAAACAAACAATGTAAAGCAGACACACAGCGACGTGCGTGTTCACACGATTCACACTAAATGGCCCCTTACTCAATGCACACAGATGAAAAGAGACAAAATCTCTGTTGTAACTGATAACTAAGAACTAAGAACAACCAGATTCAGTCAAACATGCCTTTCAACTTTCACCTTCAGTCACCCCAACTTCACCTCCCTCTGCCCATTCCCACCCCCACTCCCTTGTTTCCTGGCCCTAAATTCCTCAGTGCAGGCTGGACAGGGTTTAATAGAGGCCCAGGCTCATAAGCTGCCCTATAAAGGTTGTGTCTGGGATGGGAAGGAGGCCCCCGGCCAGGCTGACTGCCTCTTTATTGGGATCCAGTCACCTTGGGCAGCTATTCACATCAACAGCTCCATCCTTGGATCCCTTCCTAGTAAAAATAAAGAATTTGGGGTCAAAAATCCAAAGTCACAGCCCCTCCTGCCACCTTCAATGGATAGCACAGGACTGGCCCAAATGTGGCCCCCACCCCACCCCACCACAACAACCCCAACCTGAACCCGTGGCTTGCCATTAACAGCAGCGGTAAGGTTTCAAAAAGAGAGAACAGGCATAAAGGAATAATCTAATAAAAGGAAAGAGGGAGGAATGAAAAGAGAAAGAAAGGGAAAGAAGGAG
Source organism: Centroberyx gerrardi (assembly GCF_048128805.1). Lineage (NCBI taxonomy): Eukaryota > Metazoa > Chordata > Actinopteri > Beryciformes > Berycidae > Centroberyx > Centroberyx gerrardi. Next base: position 21,872,926 of record NC_136001.1, on the reverse strand, counting down.
GTGAGTCTGAGGACAGGGGCTTCCCAGTGGCTGCAGAGGTTAAATAAAATCCTGACCATTTAACTTTGACCTTGACTGAAGAGATGAGATGCAAGACCTCCACTACTAACTACATAATCAGCCTACTACCACCTGCATATATTACAACAACAACAACAACAACAACAACAACAAAAAACTATGTGAAAAGTTCAAATGCCACATAAGACAGGACATTCAATTGACCATGACTGATACTACATTTTGATTGTTTCTGCACAAAGCCCATACAGTCCTATTGGCCATACAACATGTCACTGTTGTTGGGTGAAAAAATATTTTTTTCCAGATACTAAGAAAAACAGCTTTGTTTTTAGCTTGACGACTGTGCATTTTTGAGTTCATCTAATTGGTTTTGAAAAGTTTTCATATTTTCTCAACCCACAGAGGAGCATGTAATCCTTCAATTGAAGTTAAAATATGAAAATCACCAAAACTGGAGCTATGAGGTTTTCACCCGTCAGCGACGATACATTAATCTCTGGGCAGTCTGTCTCTCTCAATTAGCATGATGTGTATGAAATTCTAATTCAAAACCATCACCATCAGATCACTGCACACCACTGGACATTAATTTGTGACATACAGGCCTAAACTTTAACATTTCTGTTGTCGTTTAAAGCCACAGCCTGGGATTTAATAAATGTTGGATATATTAATGTTATTTTTAACTTGTACACAGCAAATAAAGATTTCCAAGCCTCCTTAACACATCGTAACTCCAGATCTGTTGTGCTGCCACAAATGGTTTTATATGGAGCAGACGCTTGTGGCCTGTGCTTTGGTTTTGTCCCCACTCAGATCATGGCAGACTGTTAGCCTGGCTGAGCAGCCAGTCTGGTGGGCCGTGGTGAGATGTTCTTACTACTGAACCATTCTTTGTTGCTAACCATTTTTCAGCCAGTAATGTTAATAATTGAATTGACGATTTATCTAGTAGTGATGAGTCAGACAGAGTACCAGATCATGAGAATATCATTTATAATGTTACGGTATCAGGTCGCATTTAAAAAATGTAACAGAATATTGTGCTTATTTTGTATACTTATTTAACTAAGTGAATGCTATCCTGGAAATAAAAAAATGATGCTCTGCTGGAGAACGTGTCATGTTTTGCGTTTGAGTAAACTAAGAGCTACTAAAATGATGCAGTATGGTGAGGAGGTAGGAAGAAATACTATTATGTATTCAGTTTTTGAGTTTAAGTACTGGAGTCCAGGTGTAGGTGGAAGTGATGAGGGCGGGGCCGACTGAGTGAGCGACACTGTAACTTGAGCACTGTTTTCTGTTTATATAGTAACACTGACAATGTAAAAGTGGCCCTGAGAGAACAAGTGGAAAAATAGCTCCTATTGAAATGGAGAAGCGGCATCTGGCGCCAGGGGAGAGGTAGTGACTGACACTGTCTGAGGGCAGAGAGGAAGGGTGAGGAGGGACGTGACTCAGAGAAACATGACAGAGAGAGACAGAGGGCTGAGAAGACAGTGAGAGGTGTGTGTGTGTGTGTGTGTGTGTGTGTGTGTGTGTGTGTGTGTGTGTGTGTGTGTGTGTGTGGTGGGGGTTGAGCTCTACCTGGCCAGGAGAGAGAAGGCAAAGGAGCCAAGATCTGTCAGGATCTGTCATCACCCTGAACTGAGCTCAGCCTCAGAGCCTAGGCTTGAAAAAAAAAACCCACCTCTCTCTTCTTCACCTACAATTCACCCCTTCGCGTGTCACAACATCAATCAGCACACCTCTTTCGGACACAGACGAGACACCCCCACTCTAATCTTGTGAACCAGATGCACCAGTTAGTGTGATATGTACATTTGGAAATCAATTGGTGAGAAACCCCTATGCAGAGTTTCTTCTATATTTTCATTCGACGGGTCTGAAAGGAACCAAATTTGCCGTTCTAGTGAGAAAACAGCACAAAGTGAAAATCATTATTCATGAGGAAGATTGTTTATTATCTTCTAGAAGGTGCAGATTTTTATTTGAACGCCATCTACACTGACGTCTAGATGTGCTGGCAGAGCTTCTATCATTTGTCTGAGCCAACACACGAAAAAAAGTACTATCCCTCAATATTTCCCTTCTACTCCCTCCTCTGTTTCTCTCTGTCTCCCATTTACTCAGTGTTTGTTGTCAGGTCAACACATCACTGTTTAGACAACAAAAGCCCCTCCGAAATCTGAGACTTCCCTTATCAGCTCTTCGGCCTGAAAGTCCTGAAGCATTGCACTCTCAGGAATGAAGTATTCAGTCCTGAATACAGTGTACCAAAACTGCATTATTAAACATTTCTATGGGGAGTTATTATGGAAATGAAGAAGGGAGGAGGAACACGGGCTGCTCCAGTGACACAGTTTTGCTTACGCACTTTTTTTCACCCATTTGTTCCATTTTTGATTAGGCTCTGCATGCGCAATTATTTGCATATGAAAATAAACCAGTTAAGGCTGTAGAAAGCCAGAGCAACTGCATCCTGTGCCTTTAGCTGGCACTAACAATGTGGTCTAGAAGGGAAGTACAGAAGGAGCCTGGTTTTGAGGTGCAGTTGTTTTGCTCCCCCTTCAACATCTCATTGTCTGAATGTATGTACACACACACACACACACACACACACTCTCAGATTGAGCATGTGGTTTATTTTACATTGATATGAAGGAGCTCTTTCATTCCTGTCTGAGTGGCTGTGTGGGCGACAGAGTGTGACATATGGCCTATAGGGCCTGCGGCTTGACTCGGCCCTGCCAAGCTCATACTTCTCATTGAACTAGACTTTGGCCTGGGGGCTCCGCAGACCCTCACACTGCAGAGGAGAGGAGGAGCGGAGGAGCGGAGGAGTGGAGGACGACTCTAAGATGACTCTGGGGTGTCATCACAAATATTTTAGTCGTTATTAAAGGCTATATCCTGTTTTTTATTTATTATACCTCTTTCAAATGAGGTATTTGTTAAGCCTGATTCTAATCACCAAGCTGAGTAATGCTTATTTAACCATGAAACCAGTGGCAATTGTAACAACACAATAAAATCCAAAAAAAACACAATAAAGTTTCAGCCAGTGACGACAGTTTGACTTGTGTAGTTTCCTCACTGGCACTATCAGGCCTCGAAAGATTCATTTGGATGGCAAATTCAGTTTTTACATAACTTCTCGCCTCACAAAATGTTCTGCAGCGTACTGTGGAATGTGCGTGCGCATGTGAATGTGTGTGTGTGGGCTGGTGCATGGGGCCGTGAGCATGTTGGACTGTGTGTGGTGCTTTTCAGTGTGACTTTGAGTTCAACAACACTCATGGAAACAAATGCACTTCCCCCAAACACGGTGGATAAGAAAGAGGGGGAGGAAAACAGTGGAACACATTCTCCTCCATATTTGAATAGCCATACAAACACACAAAGGAAAAAAAATACTTTGTGTAAATCTATCAGTCAAATGAGATTTATAGCAGTAACGTGAATGTATAAACTTCCAAATCCACTTCTGATTCCGAAACATGCTCTTCATTGCTCACTATCAAACTCCTGTGTGATGCTTAAAGTTGTATTTATTGTAGTATGTTGTTATTCATAAGCAGATGAGCAGTAGGGGAGAGCTGCACCCTCAAATATGCTGAGTGAGTAATTACCAGGGGAGGGGGGAGGAAATGGGGGAGATCGGAGCGACAATCCCTTTCATCAGCTGTTATAAGTTCACTACCAGTTTCCCCCTCCCCTCCCCTCCCCTCCCCCAGCACCCCTCTCCCTCCCCCCCTCCTCTATCCTCTCCCCGCTCCTGCCTTCCTGCCCTGGCAGGAGGAGGAGCCCTTCCTGTCATTGGCAGCGCCTTTGAAAGGAAAGGCTGTGAAAACCAGGCTACTGTCCAGGAGATGGCTCCATAAAAACAGCAACACCAAACACTTAAAGGGGAGGCAGGGACACACACACACACACACACACATTTGCGCAAGCCCACTAACAAAAACACAAATCCTAGACAAATCCTCAAAACTTCACCCCCTCGCACAGCTGTGGACCTTAAGGCACACACTGGCCTGCAAACCCAGATGCATGGTGGGAATCTGGGAAGAAGTAACAGAAAGTAAATCACAGCTGATCAAGAAGACATGGTTGAGGTCATCAACAAGGTCATCTAATGCTGTTCATTTGTGTCTACAAGGCGGGATGTTTAAGACAAAACCTGGAAAGCAGCATTCATGTAATATTTTTTGGGGTTTTTTGTGACCGGGGAGGCCAGCTTTGACGTAAAAGTGTGGGGGAGGGTGCTTTTACGGGACAGGTTGTTAAATCAGGATTGCCCCTCCCATTCTTCATCATGCATACAAAACAGCCTTTCTTCTTTATAACACCCCATAAACCTACCTTTCTATTTTTGCCCTTTTTGATATAACAGAGTCAACATTTGGCCAACCCCCACCTTCCTACTGGGCCCCCAGTAGCCTCGGGCCAGCCGATGTAACACTGACCTAGGAGACACCAAACATGGCTACAGAAAACATGGCCCCTCTTCCACCAGCCTTAATGGCTATCAGGCATGCATGTGTATGCATACACACTCAATGGTGGCAAAAGTAGAAAGTGTACACAAAATGATATATAAAAGTGACACAATCATATGTGGTACGATTTTACCAAAGTAAAAGTTTTTAATTATTAGCTACTAAATGCACTTAGTTCAAAATCCCCAAAAAGTTGTTCCGTATGTTAGTAGTTAAATCTTGTCACCTCTGTTAAAGGGGTTAGTGGTCCAGTTATGCTTACTGTGGCTGTTCCCTCTTTAAGTTGGATGGTTTTAAGTTTGAGACTCTTGATGAGCCAGTCACATGTTTTTCTTTATAGTAACCAGTAACTGCAAGTGTTTGATAAATGTAGTGGAGTAAAAAGTAGGATATTTGCTATATAGTTTGGTAAAAGTATAAGACACACAAATAATCCTCAATATAAATAAAAATAACACTCAAAGGCCAAACTCAACAGAAGCTAATGTGGTTTAGTGGAGGCAGGGCTGGAAACCAGGCTGCTGACACCAGACACAGAGACAAGACAAGTTGGAACAAGACTCACTGGACCTTCAGAAGTTGTTGGTTTTAAGCAATCCCTCACCTTAACAGCCAGTCATCGCTGGCCGCAGATTGGCTCCATTCCTACATTTTTAGAATAGTGTTGTAATTTCAAAATTACAGCACTATTTAATTATTCTAAACTTTGTTTCAAATAAGCAGCTCATAAAATGTTTATACAAAAGTACTAGCTTGAGTTTTTTTGATTAAGAAGTTCAGCTCAGTTAAATCTATTGATCAATAAATCAATCACTGCAATCAACTAAGTGAATCAACTACCATAGCCTGTTTCTTACGTTTGGTATTTTGGGATAATAATGATTCATCTAACAGATCAGTAGGCATGTTTTCAACAGAGGGAAAAAGGTACATGAATAAAGAACAGTATTTTTTATTACCTCTTCCTTAGAGTCAGATCACACACTGATACACACTTAAGAGGGTGTCTGACAACACACACACACACACACACACACACACACACACACACACACACACACACAGATTGCAAAGGACCAACACCAAATTTTATTATTAGGGGCTTGTGATACCAAAAATAAGTGCCTACGTCCCTTTTCATCCAAGACATGAAACGTAGTACAACACATACACACACACACACACACACACACACAGGGATCAATTTACTCTCATTCCCCTTCTAGCGTCCCCCAACTACTATCTTTCATCTCACAAATCAGGCTCTTTTTTTAAACCCCTTCTTTCCAGGAAACCTTCCACATGGTCTCATGCTACATCAGATAATAGTTCACCTCAGCCACCAACAATAACAGCACTCCACCATTTTAGCATGGTGAAGTGTTCTCCCACTGTGTGATATGATGGTCTTGTTAAACCAGCTTTGAAGAGCCCATTTAAGGGAAGAGGGCGACTGAGAAAGAGGATTATCACTGAATGAAGAGGAGAGCATTTCCCCCGAAGGGCTGAAACACCAAGATACAAAGACTTGCGGGGGGGATAATCCCGAATCCAACTCCATCCCTCCCTCTCCACTCCTCTTTCATCCCTCTCTTTAAACTGCCTTGCCCCCTGCACACGGCCTAATCTCTTAATTGAGCCTTTGTAATTGTAATTGAATAATTAAAAGCTCCTGATTACAGAACACGGCTAATGTAAGCGGAGCCAGGCGCGTGTAAAGAATAAACACACATTAGTGCTTGGAGGAGCGCACACCGATAGGCACATTGTTACACGGAATCTGAAAAAAGACTGAGAGAGGGAACATGGAGTGTGGAGGGAGTGAGTCTTCATGAGATGGGAAAACAAATGTCACATAAAAGAGTGACGCTGCCCGCAGAGGAGACAGAGGAGACAGTGACAGAGACAGCGGAGAGACTTTGGCATGTCCTTGCTCCCTTTAATACCTCCTGACATTGAAACAAAGGAAGGCAGAGAGGTGCTGAACGGCCTCACATAAAAACACAGGAAAAGATGACCCCCCCCCCCCCCCCCTCCTCTTACCACCACACACACACACACACACAGAGGAGAGAAAGTGTGTGTGAAAGAAAAGCAGAGGCCAAAATGCTCTCAGGAATGTAGAACCACAGTGTGCAACAGTACGTGTTCACTGAAAGCGATATTGAAAGGCAAACTAATCACTTTTGTTCACTTTCAATGGAGGGCTGGTGATCGACTATGCAAGGGATTCAGGGGATTGTGTACAATGTGAACTTGCAATATGATGAAAGAAGTCATAATCCTGCCAACTTCACACTAATGCACACAACTAAGGCAATGTTGGCACAGCCATAACCCGTTATCAATGTGAAAGTGTCTGTTTTTTCTACAATGGGGAAGATAGGAGGAAGGAACTTGCGAGCCACTGATAGTTGAATTTTGACCCTTGATGGCCCCAGATATTGCCATTGGATAGAATGAAACATAAGTAGTAGTGAAGTAGATTTTATTTACTTACTGCATATAAATCACAGCAATGCCAGACACTTGATACTTTCAGTACAGATGAACCATAGTATCGTCCATTTTTACATTTCCTTAGTTTGAATGAAGTTTTTGCCTGTTAATATTAAATCTTGGAATAATGAAGCTGTGGTTCTAAATTGTAACCTCATTTTTGAAAAAATAAAATAAAATAGGCAACTACTAGCAAATTGGGTGCAAGCTGTGCCAGCAGTGCTCAACCTTTCTTTAACAGCACTTAATCAGAAAATAAAACCCTTGATGCTGCTGTGTCAAAGCAACAAGCTGCAGGATTTGAATAGGCATGTAGCCTGCCAGCCCAGCCTCATGTTTATGAAAGATTGGCCGAGTCTATACTGTGCTGATACGTTCGAAAAGGAAACAAAGGAAGCAAAGTGGTGTGAATGGCAAGGGTGAGTAACACCTCTTTGCATGCCATTGTCCATTTATGTTAACAGGTTATTCAGAAACAGAAAGGGCTGAAACAGAACACTCTCTCGCTCTGAGACTCGCTCTGTGTTCCTTGACCAGCAAAACCTCTCCGCACAAACCAAGAACATCTCGTTTGTTCGTTTGCTTCCTTGCTACAAGATTTTGTGTATACATATATATTGTGTGACATTTTGGATGGTAATTCTAGGCCTGCAGCACACAAAATTCAGAGTTAAAAATTCAGGGCTTGAGCTGCATGTTTTGGACCATTTTGAGAAGTACTGTGAAAACCATAGATTTTGTAAAGGGTCAAGAACTTTATAAAATGAAAAATATTATTTATGGGCATTTACGTAGTCTTTCAGGATGGCAACTGGCGAGGCTTCTTAGCGAGCTGAAGCAGGCTATGCTGTGGTCTTTCTCATGCTGACTGCTCATCCATCATCATTAGCGAGCAGTGTGGGGTTGACGGTGCTTGATACCTTGGTATCTAAATAATTACTGAAGATATATAAGGCTCTCACCTGGGACAACTCAAACCATATGCACTCAAATACCATGGAGGGGATTTATTTGGAAAATCAAAATGGTACATTAAACTCAGCAGCATAAATGAATAGACTTCAGCAAGCAGGCTTATATAGATAGATAGAGTCAATGTTTGATTTTCCAAGGTGCAGCATGAGGAAAAGCCCATAATGCCAAAGCCAAGTGTAATCAAAGAGTCTGAAATGGCCTCCACAACGATGACAATAGGTCTACTTGTTATTTTGCCAGATCCAGTGTATTTCTCTCATTCGCCCATGGGAATGTGTGTTTGTATGTTCCTGTCTGGTGGTTAGGTTTTCAACACAAGTGTATCATAATACCTGATGCAATCTGCGCCTTGTCTGCTCCAGTCTTTTGGGGAGCTGTCAAAAGAATGCCTAGCCTATTTTGCGCAGTGTGGAGTTAGAAAAGAGGGAGTGCTCACATGCCCAGTGATTCATACCTCATCATTTAACAGCCGACTTTTCATTCCTACAATTATCTTTCCCTCTGAAGAAATGTTCTAAAATAAATAATGACTCCAGATCATTTTCTTCAAATAAATGAATGCCAAAACAAATACAGTGTGGAAAGTGTGGAAACGTGCTCAAATGAGAATAAGATTAAGGGGAAAGAGAGCCGGTGGCGCACCCCTGGGTGCAAGGTGCAGGCAGAATAGGGCGCAGAAGATTTTTATATCTGAACGAAAGCATCCGTCCATTTACGTCTACATTTAGCTTTACATTCTTTTGAAAACCCACCTGTGGGCAACTGTGAGTCTTTGGGTCTATCTGAGCTGCTAGTGAAACAATTCACATTCTACTTATTTATCACAAACATGTGATTTCTGTCCCCACTTGCCCTTCAATCTGTCAATGCTGTTTTGACTTTGGTTGCTGGATTCTGGACACATTGCCAGGTCAGGCTGCGTATTGTTTAAAAGAGCTGTCATTCATGTGAAGTCATTCATAAAGAAAACAAACATGATGATGAATATATATATGCACTCATTCACTCACTCACTCACTCTCTCACACACACACACACACACACACACACACACACACACACACACACTAAGCACATAAACAAACAAACTGGAGGGTGAGAATGGGTACACAGAATCGAATGGAATCTGACTCTTCCTGTGGAGAGAGCTCTATGATAACAAAACCAGGACTCTGATAAGAACACACACACACACACACACACACACACACACACACGCACACACACACAGACACACACACACACGCAGCTGCACTTTTCCAGTCTGATGGATAGGATGAGAAGGTAGGGCGAGTACTCACACTGAACACTGCCGGTCCCAGCCCAGGCAAAGGGGTCCAGGCCGGAGAAGTAAGGGGTCGCCTTGCCCAGCATGCAGGAGCCTTGGCCGGACACATCGAAGAGCGGCCGCGGGGCGAGCCCCAGAGCCTCCATGCAGTCAAACATGCTCCTCTCAAATCACAGCAACACGACCAGAGCCCTCTGCTATTGTTCTGCGGGCCGGTCTGAGCTAACAGTGACGACTTGTAGGAATTCGGCCAGAGAAAAACACAAGAGTGGATCGCTCAGAACAGGACTCCCCAGGCTTACTGTTACTCTGCGCCCTACTCAGGAGGAGCTTGGTCCAGGTGCTCTCTGTCTGTCTCTCTCTCTGTCTGTCTTTGCCCCGGCCACTGCCCCCCCTGCAGCCTCCTCACTGTCTCTTGCTGATAAGTCTCTTGGATGGACAGAATCCCCCCCTCCTCCTATCTCCGTCCTCCTTTTCTGTGCTACAATCCAAACGGCTTTTCCCACCTTTTCCCCCCCTTCTCCTTTACCAGATCACTGACTTGCCTGGGTGTTTCGCCTTGGCTGCTGTAACTGATCTCCACTACCCTCTCCCCGGCTCTCTGGGCCTCTCAGACTCAGCCAATGACACTGTAGAGCCAACTATCTGCATGTTCTCTCAGCAGAGCAAACGGAGGCGGGTCTGAGGAAGAGGAGGAGGGAGGGACTTAGAGCCGGGGGGGGGGCTGCCTACCCTGCCTCTGATTGGTCATGCAACAAACTTTCTCTCCCTCCCTATTTTCTCCTTCAGCGTTCCAGCTCGCCTCTTCATATTTCATATTCTGCAAATGAAAACAAACACTGCCCCTCTCCCCCTCCCTCGTCTCGGTCTTTTTCCTCTGTGTTACTTTCTTTTTGTCTTTCCGCAGCAGGGAACATTGCCTCTCTCCCAAACACACAGCCACAGTGTCACCTTTAAGGTATGAAAACCCTTTCATAAATGACAAATCCCACCTCGCAGCGCCTGTGGGGAGTGAGAGTGAAAGGTGCTGAGAGACAGATAAGTTAGTAAGGGTGTCAGCTCATCATTTTCCTAGATTTCACTGTAAATGGATGTTCTCCAGTGGTTACTTTATGGGGAAAGTAGGATTAAGTAGCTCCCCGAGGACTGAGTGGGCACTGGCACACACCCATACACACACAATTCCTGCAACTTCCCCAAAATGAACAGCCCATCATAGAATAATTTGAAGGTGGCACTTTGATCTGCTTCCCAATACCTTCATCTCACATCTGTCTCTCCTCCCTCCCTCTGTTTCTGTCTTTCTCCATCTATCTCTGGGGCCGTCTATCTCCATGTCTCTCTATTGCATGAGGTTTTATTTGTCTCTTAAAGCTTCTCTCTATTTTCTCTTCATCTGGTTTGTGTGGCTATCTAATTCAATTTCTTCAATTCGGTTCTAATGGATTCAGTTAGCCGCCCAGAGGTTATTGGATACTTCAGTCACACTAAACCGCGATTCCCCTGCAAGCCAACAACACCGGCCCAGAGTCTGGATACTTTGTATACTCCGTACTAGTCAACCTCACCCTCCTCCCTCTCCTCCTCCCTTTCCTTCCCTCGTTCAAGAGGGATGAACTCTGGAAGAAACCCCCACTGGGGCTCTAACACCCCCTTCTCTCTCGCTCTCTCTCACACACACACACACACGACTTCCCAACTTCTCCTGCCCATGGCTTCTTATGCCTTGTGTTCTTCTTCTGTGCTTTCCCCAACTCACATTTCTCCATTGTCTTTGTTTTCCCATCTTGTTTGTTTTGTTTGTATTTCTCCCTATCCCCATGTTTGTGTGCTGTTGTGTTTTGATACAGTGGATCATAATGGGATGCAGCCTGTCTCCTACTTTTTAACGTCTCCCTCATAGATGCTCTGTGTACACTGTGGAACTTTTCCCTCCTCTCAGGGACATTTTTACCTGTCTTTCACCATGGCTGACCCCCAACTCACTCACACACACACACACACATACACACACACAATGACACACTGCAGGGAGCAGAGCTGCACAATCTCAGCCTGCTGTGTTCTCTCCACACCTTGAGACAATTACCCCCCCACCCCCCCAAACACACACACACACACACACACACACACGCACACACACACACACACAACTCCCTGCCTTGCAGCACCCTGCCCCCTGTCCCTGCTCTGAGACACAAATGAAGGGGAATGTGAACAGGAAAAGGGTGTCCCGTTTTCCCTCACTCTAATAAAACTTGAGCTTGCTCTCACTCTTGTGGCCGGGAAAGTTCTAGCTCTCTGTTTGTCTTTGAAACTTACAACACGGGACTCCCCATCTTCCTTTTTCCCTCTCTCTCTCTCTCTCTCTCTCTCACACACACACACACACACACACACACACACACACGGTGGTAAGAGGAGCGAGTCACATTACAGCTATTCACAATCAGGTTCTTCTACTATTCATCCTGTCGTCATCTCTGACACAAACACACAGAGCAGAACAATGGCCTCCCTCTCTCTCTGTCTATCTCTCTAACAGCAACTCCTCCGGCCCAGCCTCAGATATTTGCACAAGTCTCCCTGCGGTCATCAGTAAGCTCACAGTTATAGTCACAAATATGAAGCAAGGAGCGCTAGACCGCTGGTTTGTGATATTCACGGGTGTTGGAATGCGCAGCCTACAGAGTAGCAATGGAAAAGTGTGTGTGTGTGTGTGTGTGTGTGTGTGTGTGTGTGTGTGTGTGTGTGTGTGTGCGTGTGTGTGTGTGTGTGTGTGATCGAATGCACACACAATTATGTGCACACCCGTGCTAGTGTGTATGTGCTTAAACAGAGTGCCTGTGATGACAGACACAAAGAAAAGCACACAAGCCCTGTTCTGTGCCTTTAGGTTCAAATTACTAATATCACACACACACACACACACACACACACACTCAAAACATTACAAAGAACATGATGTGACTGGTAGAGAAATTACGGAAGGACATTGCGTTCATTGTGGAAAAATACACTTCTTTTCCTCGATATGTCATGATGTCTCAGGATAACAAGATTTTTTTCTTTTCAGAGCTAAAAAAAAAGATCTTGATTTATGAACATTAGACAGAAAAAAGATCCAGATGTCACAAGGGACAAACTAAAATAATAAAACCCAAAATATTACCCTTATTCATAACAGTTTAAGACCAGGAAGATGTGTTTATAGACTTGTATACGAAAGAATAGGCAGTAGCCTACATTCTCATAGAGAAAGAATTTGTTACCTATACTCCTCCATTTAGCAAGCCTTTTGTATGAAGCCTATAACCTACAAGCACTGGACATCTGCATCGGTCTGTACAGGTCTTACCACATCTCAGTGTTTATAAAGCCTGGAAAAGAGTAAATACATTTGGGAAAAGGAGAGAGAATCTGGACCATATAACTTAGCGTGTGAATGTTCATACCACAGCAGGCTTTTGTTGTTGATGTCTGCCAGTTTCAAGTCATGGGCCGTTTTAGTTTCATCTCATTAGGGAATATAGTCCATTCTTCCTCTCACAATGATTAGGGCCTGTTTTGAATTTGTTTGCAAACCGCCCTTCGTAAAAATTACCTTGTCATTTTTCATTTTCTTCACAATGCACTTTTCACATCGTAAGAAATAAAGTATGCATCGTCACTGAATTGTAAATAATGGGCTTGTTAGAAATACAAACCCATGTTAGCATGCAGCCACAACTACCTTCATATCTATACCTGCCTATTGGTTTACATAAGGAATGATGACAGGTTTGACAAACCTTTTTAAATGTAGCTGTAGGGCAAATGTGTAAACTCCTTTCCCACATCGTGACGTGAAGTGCAAGATGAAAAAAATAGCCTAAGAATTAAAATGCCAAGTTATGTCTTTAAATCCCTGCCATTACATTTAAGTGAAGAGATTTTTACTCTGTATGTTAAAAGGGCATAAATGACTTTTATCAGCCTCTATCAGCAAACAGGAATTGAAAGAGCATTGACCGGTCTTTGGGACAGCTTACAGTGACCTGTATAACTGACACACATAACAGTCACATTTCCACAGTAGTGATGAGCTAATTATAGCAGAGATACAACAGCTATTATCTAGTGAAAAGGTCATATATCACGATGTGAAATACTGTAATAATACTTTGCTTTGTCCTTGGCTTGAGATCAAAATGTGCTGCGATGCCGATCGCTTGTTCGTAGCACCGTAGAGAGTGAGTTTTGAAAGTCAGGAATATCAGTATCTGACAAAGTAATCGTTGAGGTATTGATCAACAACCCTATCAAACAACTGCAGATATATTATGGCCATTTTGTACCATGGGGAAAAAAACGTACTTAATGCACCTTTATTTTGACACATTAGACACATCAAAAAGGGTTGACTTTTTTGTTTTTACCTGAATTGAATTCGCCTGTTTAAATGACACACATTTATCTTAGATGCATTCCATCTTATCTGCCTCCTCACACACACACACACACACACACACGTGAATATGGCTAGGGAAAGTCCATCCCAAACAAATAACCATGCACAGCCTTCTATTTGTGCAGGTCTATTCCAGTTTTATGGTAACATTGACTTTTACACTTATCTTAATATAGACTTACTCTTCTGCATATATGACCAACAAATGCATGTCCAGTGTACTGTACATATTTAAAAGTACCCTTCCATCACCACTGGAGGAAGCAGAGAGCACAAAATGTGACATTACAGAATATTAGATTGCCCTACCTCCTCAAGTGCTAAACTGTAAACAGAGATTTAATTTTCAGCTTAAAAATATACATCAGGACACTTCCGTGTTCCATTGAGTCCATCCAAGACTGATGTAGACTCATGACAGCATCGTGGGGTCTCTGGACTCATCATGTGTGACCACCCTTGTTATCATGTGTGGTGACTGACATCTCTTTCTCTCTCTGTCTGTCTGTCTCTCTGTAAATATACTGTATATATGTCAGTTGCAGTAGGTCAAAGATGTAATCACATACTCAGCGCAGCTAGTCTGCTAAACTCCCTATTGTCGAGTCTGAAGACTACTGATAATGACCAAAGATCAACAGATAACAGCTGCTCACTGAACAGATTATCTCCATGCAAATCTCCATGCACACAAACACACACACACACACACACACACACACACACACAGTGATTGACGGAGTGCTCAACAGGTATTTCTATAGATGATGCCAGTGTTACAGATATGGGAGACTGCACGAACATATAAAGCGTATGATTGAGAAACTGCTGTGTGTGTGTGTGGGAAGGAAGATGACTGACATATAGCTTGTATAGAAAACAAACATCTGAATGGAAACTTACGCCTCGGTATCTAATAGCTAATATGCGTGTGTCCCAGGTGTCGTATTCGGGCGTCTCATAAATGGAATACAGATATCAGTGCTTTAGCTGCAGGTACCTGCTTCTCTTTGTTCTGAAGTTTCAATATTTAGAGGGTGGAAAGATCCTGACATACTGAGTCAGAAAAACGGAAACTGTTGCCTTGTTACCTGGTTACCTTGCCTTCAGCACCCACCTAGTAAACTGGATGAGGTTAGCGTCTGTGATTATTTGAATTTCTACCTGCCAACTTCACTTATGGATCTTTGTTATTAATATCACGAGGTACACATGTTTCTACACTCTTCACACCTTCCATTGTGGATCCATTCAGGCAAATATTACAAAATGTAAGTAAGGATTAGATCCATGACTATAAATTTTGTGTGGCCCTTGTAATTTTGACACTGTTTCATTCACTCATATTAGTTCCAGCATTTTTTCTGTCTCCAAAGTGTTTTATGTAGTTTTGGAGAGGGGAGAGAAGCAACAAGCCAAAGAAAGACTGTCAGATATATCTCAGTTGATACCAGCACAGTTCACAGTCTGTCTGTACAAGGGATTAAAAATTATTGTATCACACTCTTAGGTGCACTTGTTTATTCCTCCATGGACACGTCTTCCCTTGTTGAGAATGTACTGTGATTTGTGTAATTTGCTTACCCTTTTATATATCACTGTCCCTCATTGTGTATCTATCGGTCTCGCTTTCTCTGTTTCATTTACATTTTAGGCATTTAATTAACACTCCATTATCCAGAGCAAATTGCAATTACAACTGTAGAATAACCTGAAATATCTAGGGCAGCAACATTACAAGCAGCTAGTAGTAAGGAGGGCAAGGGTCAGAGTCATAGTGATCTGACAGTAACAAAATATTCCTGTGGCCCTAGAATGATTGCGTAAAACAGAGAAAGGCTAGGAAAAGAAATAACAGGAATAAGATCTGAGGAGAGAGGTGGAAAGGATTTTTTTTTAAAACTTCAGGAAACAGTATACATTAGAGCAAATAGAGGAGGATATGGGAGAGGGGGGTGTATTAACATTTCCACTGACCATTGTCGCATACCCTGCTTTTTTAGAAGTCGATTTCCCTATTTTTATTATTTATTTATTATTATTATTATTCAGGTGATAAACCTACAGTAATATTCTCTGCTGCTCAGGCTAACATTTGTGCCCGGTTTTAGAAGTCATGGACTTTAATTTAATGAATAAAACAATATTTTCTTCAGAGTTTGACAGAGAGGAATGGCTTGTTCATGTGCTATCAGATAAATCGGAAAAACTATTTCCTACTTGGTAGTTAACCAGACTAACTTTTTTAAAGCAAGAAGAAGCTTTTCACAATGTCCATATTTGCTCATTGTTTGTCTTCTGGATTTGATTTTCTGACCAAACAGCACATGAATGCAATGTGAATGCATGTTTGGCAGCTGACTTTGAAGACCAGATGTCAGAGTTTCCCACCAGCATGTGAACGCACCAGAAGACATGCAGACTTTCAGTTCAGTGCAGGCATTAAACTAAATTACCACGCAACAATGAAGTAATTTTCTCAAGCAAGTTTCAAGTCTCTGCAATTTTTATACTGTACAGAAATGAATGGAAACGAATGGCTGGCTGGAAGGCATCTAAAAAAGTATGGTATGCTTTGGAAATGGTTGGTAGTAATGGAAAGTATACAGTACATGAATTGTACTAAATGGGCTAAAACATGCAAAAACACTCCTGTAAGCTTCAGGCGGAGGCTAGGGAGCGACTGCCCCAATGTTCTGACTCTGGTGTCCTTTCAAATCAATTTCATTTTCAAAACACACAATATTCTCAGTCTTTGTACAAACTCTCGCCCTTAGTCTCCATTATCCTTCAACTCTCTCTGTCACTGACTCTCCCCGTCTCTCCCTGCCACACTGAAGAGCAATAGCACCCCCTGTGAGTCTAAATGGAAACTGTTTAGTACACTGCTTCTGCAATTCAAAATGAGAAACTATTCCACCACCCCACCCCCAGCCCCATACACACACGCCACCACCACCAATTTTTAATGTGTAATAATGTAATAATTTGATTCACTTCCATGGATGACAGCAAAATACAAAAGGGGCCTTGTTATGTTTTCTGCTTTTCCAGAATGGAGAGACCAGCCTGGCCCGCTGTCTGCCAACCGCCTGGTTTACCACATGGAAAAAGCAAGCTTTCCTGGAAGGCCTGAGACACTTTTTTTCACAGCAAACTCCCTCTTCTCGTCTCTTCTCTTCTCTTCTCGTCTCTTCTCGTCTCTTCTCTTCTCTTCTCTTCTCTTCTCTTCTCTTCTCTTCTTTCCATCTCTCTAAATGTAGGCCAATGATCAATGGCCACATAGCTAAACTGCAGAAGAATCTTTCTTCCTTTCTTCCTTTGTTATTTCTTACTTTTTGTTTTTTTGACTCTTATAAAATGCACCTCACAGAAAATTTGGCTGAAGCTGCTCATCTTTCAGAATGGCCGTAGGAAAATTGCTTTGACTTACATCAGGGGTTGTTAGGAGAATATCTATGAAAAATTAAGGCGTTCCTGTGTGGTTTGTAAAGGAATATAAAGTAGATTTTGTTACTCACACAATGCTGCCATCTCTTTGGGAAGGTCTGCCCCAAACCGGCCAAAGAGGTTGCTACTGGCCAGCAGGTCAAAGGGGGAGTGGCTCCGCATGGAGTTAAAGGTGAACGGGTACACAGCAGGTGGGAAGCCAGTCATGTGGCCCACTTGCCGTTCCCTGTTGGTTGCCATGGTGTCAAGGGCTGCTGCTGGTTCAGGAAAGCAAGAGATACCAGGTAACGTCTCTCTGCCTGCCTTGCCGTTTCCTCTTCCTGTGTGTGTGTCAGCAGCCTGCAGTGAGCTCAGACTGGCCTGCTGCCATTCAGCCCCTCTCAGACACGGGCTTCCCTTCTGCAGGGCCTGGAGAGGTGAGAGGGATGCTGAAGAGGGAGGCGGAGCTGGAGGGAGACCAAGAGACGGGTGACCGAGCCCGGGCAAGACAGCCGCTGATCCAGCCTCTGTGGGAAAGAAGGGAGGAGAGGGAGGAGAGGGAGGAGAGGGAGGAGAGGGAGGAGGGCTTAGTTACTGGCATAGCAACCACTGTCTGGTTATCACTTCCAGAGCAGAGCGGCTTCCCAACTCTTCTACAGTCACATCAGCATGAGTACAACTAATGTAAAAAAAAAAAAGTAAGTCACTTTCTAAAACCAAAACAATTAGTAACAGCAACAAGTCAAAAGCAGAGAGAAGACAGTGAAGGCTGAAGGAGAAAGCAAACCAAAAGAGAGAGCTCAAGAAGCAGTTGGCAGAACAGCTTATTATAGACAAGAAGAGGGGGCAAACACTTTTCTCTTGCTGTTTGACTGTCTTCCAAACAGTGCAATGATTTCAGGCAATGCCATATGATTTCAATCAGCAGAACTGTATTATAAAGGGTCTCTCTGTTCCCTCTGCCAGCCTGACTCTGTAGCCAGCCTGTCAGAGAACAGCTTGCCACAACATGGGCACAATTAACCCTTTACAACAACGCACACACATATACTTACTAATTCTGGCGGTAACCCCACACCATCAACTTTTCTGCTTCCTCTGTGCCGCAGGAGCAGCGAGCGGTTTTCTGATGATCAAAACTTTTCACCTTTTGTGTCTTTCTGGACTCACTTTCTGCCTCTCTGCCCCTGTCACTAAGCTAAATGAGGGCAGCCCTCCCCTCCTTCCTTCTCTATTACCGTCTCATCCCCCTCAGTGATTTCACGAGTGGGTGGAGTCTAACTCTCTGTGGTGGAGCTGTGGTAAATACAGCGCGGCCAAAGAATGTCTTGTTGTTTTGGGCCTGCTTCAGCATATGAATCAAAGACCAAGGGTGGGTGAGAGAGAGAGAGAGAGAGAGAGAGAGAGAGAGAGAGAGATGGATAGACACAGAGAGAGAAATGTCAGGACAGGAATAAATACATAAAAAAAACGGTGTAAGGAGCAACCCCCCCCCGACACCCACCCACTCAAATTTTGTCACACAGACTAACACACGTAGACATACACACTCACACACACAGCAGCCTGTCAATTACTGCACTACTGCAATGGGTCGCCCCATACCTGATTTAGAGTAAACTGTTCCACATGTGGGGGCGGGCCCACTGGCCAGAGCAGCCAATTTACAGGGTAGAGACATGCAAACACACACACAGACACACACACATGTACACACACACTGGTGCTGACATGGTGCATGCATATGTGAACAGTCACACTCACACAAACACTATTTCATAATGTATCAAGTAGAAGTGTTTGCACCGTACATCTGAGGAAAATTCATACTAACTAATAGTGACAATATAGTCACAATAGGATTTTGTTGTTATTTAGTCTATTGTTGGGTATTTGAATACACAAATCTGTAAAGTTGCTTTTATAATAATCTTTAGTTTTATAAACAGAGTTTACAAAGCTGCTTTACAGATAAAAGAATAGCAAAGGAATGAAATAACAAAGCAATAGAGCGATAAGAGACAAGCAGGAAGAGATACAACAATTCAGAGCATCAATAAATTAGAATTTTAATAAGTGATCTAAAAGAGGCTAATGAAGGGTAAGCTGTTCCAAAGCCTGGGAGCTCTAATGGCAAAGGTCTGATCCTCTTTGGGACAACGAGGGCCTGGTCCGAGGATCTCAGCTCTTCTGCAAATGAATCTAAGCATGCAAACGTATCTCTTGTGATTTCTTTCAATGCAGTGTTTTTGTAGGACATTTTATATTACATTTCTTAATCATAATGCCACTAATGATTTTAGCATTTTTTCAGAAAAGAGGTCATGTAACATGCAAAAAGCACAAAAATGTCTAGTCTAAGTCAAGTTATACATTAATGATCCAGTAGATGACTAATCAACTAGGCTGGGGAAAGTCCTATACACACTTTGCTATTATTGTTATATCCTCTCATTATTTCAATAGCTATTCCTTTCCACACACACACGCACACGTATATACAGACTCATACACAAACACACAGAACTACTTCAAGTCAGCTCAGTGAGCACCATTTTTAAAGCCGTATTTCCCTTACTGAGATATTTTCTGTAACTGTTTGGTTCTGTGAGGTTTTTCTTCCAGTCTGGCAACTATTTTTACAAAGGGGGCAAAAAAAACTTCTGTGCTCTAGAATCAAAGACTCTCAAACACATGTTGGACAAAGTGTTTAGCTACAAGCGATTAAAGAAAAAAAGTGATTGCAAACATGCGTTGGTGTGGGAAAGTGAAATTGTACAAAACATATGCATACCCATGCCTGCATAGGGAAAGGAACACAGAAACAACACAGGAACAAGCGCAGACATGTCGGCTACACAAGTGAAAATACACAGATGTTCTGTGACTTTAATCATGTTCATGGGCGAGTAATCTGTGGAAAACACAGAGCTTTCACACATGCTGAAGCACCATTGAAAGCTGCAATTGACCTTGAAGAATGGAGGAGTAAATATAGGACTGAGGATCCTTCCGCAGATGCAGCTTTTGAGTCTCTTGACTTTCAGTAGACTCCTTAACTGGTCAAATTCGAAGACCAAAATCTCTTTAGTATGAAAGCCAGATGTATAAAAGGAACAGGGAAGGAAAAAGAGCAAGTGTTGAAAGCAAAAAAAAAGAATGATGGAAAAAGTTAGAGGGAAGCAGAAGAAAAGAAAGAGAGAGGGAGAACATAGGAGCGAGTTTGTTTCAGGCATCTGGCGGGCCATGTGTGTGAAGTGAGCAGTGTCCTATTAATTAGTCCCATATTGAAAACTGGATTAATAAGAGAAAGAACAGATTGTGGTAAAGCATGGAGGGAGGGGGAAGGGGGAGAGTGGGTTAGAGTGGTTGCAGAAAACATACATAAAAATAAAGAAACACTTTTATTTCCCCTAGTAAACCATAAAATAATGTGCGCCCAAGCCAAGGAATGGTTTCTTTCTCACTAATGAGTCACACCAGCTTGGGCAACCTCCCCCCCCCCCCCCACCCCCCCCCACCCTTCTCTCTCTCTCTCTCCATCCCTCGCTCTCTCTCTCCAGGGGGAATACACCTTGGGCAGGGCAACAAAAGCAGTGCTGTGTCTCCAGGCCTCCAGGCCTCAATGCTGCCTTTATGAGACCTAGCTGGGTCAGGTCAGACTGGGTCGTCTGGTCCTGCTGACACCCCCCCCCCCCCCCACACACACACACACACACACACACACACACACACACACACACACACACACACTCACTCCAAGTCCTAGGGCCCACAGACGATGGACACTTGTCATTCCAGTGCTGGTATCTTGACACTGGAGCAGGATTCTGTGTGTGTGTAAGTGTGTTTGAGTGTGTTTAGGGGATATGATTTAACTTGCCACTGCTGGAGCCATCCTGTACATGCACACACACACACACCACACACCACACACACACAAACCACACACACACACACACACACACACACACACACACACACACACACGCACACACACAGTGTCCCGGGGCACACAGACAACTGATGCTCCCTTTTCCCAGGCTATGGGGATTAAAACCAGCTTTGGCGTAAAAGCAGCGGGGCTTTCCACCCCTCCATCTTTTCCAACAAAGCCCTGAATATTAATAGCATCTTGACTGTACTTGTTTTGACATAACCTCATCTATTACATCAGTTTACACACTTTCATCGATAACTTTGTCTTAAGCGTCAGATGCATTGGTGCTGCCTAGCCCATGTATAAATGACTGAAATGATACAACCAGTCTTTTTAGTGCTCATTACAGTAAGAATACGCCTGATAAGCACCTGGATCTGGTTATCCTGCCTGTAAATGTAACTTAACTTTATGGCTTTCCAACAAAGATCAACTTAATCTTCAATTTATTTCAGCATCAGGAGGAAAGGGGTTCAGTATACTTCCAATTACTAATGAAACCTCACACACACACACACACACACACACACGGTCATTACTGAGATGGGTCTGCACTGCACTGAGAGCTCAAATTAAACTCACTGCGGCCAGACAACCCTGCTTTGACTTTGACACGCCTGCTCCCTAATTACTTGCTCAATCATTTATTTTCCTTGGCACACACTTGTCTCACACTGTTATATTTGTACATACTGTATATAAAGTGGAAGGTCCTGCGTTACATTAAGGCAGTATATCCAGTAATGGCCGGTCTTTTGTGTATTAAGATTCTTTGTTTAAATTCTTTTAGATGTTTTTGCTGTGTTTTCTGCACATTATGTGAAAAGTGAGTGTCAGCAAGCAAACATCCTGTTGGGTGAGGCAGAAATGCAAATTTATTAAAGCAGAACGCACAACTGGTGTGGATAATACTGTTGTGCAATGTTTTCAGGGGAATGGATGAATCAAGAATTACAGTTTTCTTTTTTATGGAATAATGAGCAACCTCTCAGTGTTGTGAAATGTGTGGTTGTAGGAAGGCTGTGCGTCAGTTGGAAAATGGAGTCAACGGTTAGTCAGTGGTGAAGCACTATGGGCTTGCTTTCTCTTTTAACATCGTTGGTTTGCTGATCTTTGTTCTTTTGCGGATGACTTTTGCTTTGGCTCTGTTCTTTCACTTTTCTTTTTGAAATCTATCATGTCATTATCACTATAACACTGAGTAAATAGCAAAAACAATATGTAACTATATTTATGTAACCAGACATTTGCTCAATAAAGATGCATTTAAGGTTCAGTTTAGTGTTCAGTGTCTTCTGACAGAAACAGAAACAACGTACTGTATGTTTATTGCTTGGTTCAGTTGCAGACGTATCTACTGGAGTATCTACTGAGAAGTGAGTATGTGTGTGTGTGTGTGTGTGTGTGTGTGTGTGTGTGTGTGTGTATCGTTCTCCCAGAGGAGCAGTGGTACCTACAAAGTCTTTGCACAAGGTCAAACAGATCGCTTAACCTCAAGTGGGCAGGGCGAGGTAGCTCCATATCAAAAGGAGAACTAAAATACAAAGTCTGCTTTTGAAACCACAGAGTCTCATATATGTACGCCACCTGGAGCCGCAGAGTAACATAAATGATCCAGTCTGAGTGGGTATGAAAGATAGATATCCCCCCCAAAACAGCCAAATGCAAGGAAAAACATGACTTCAACAGGGATAAGTAGCAGTGAACCATAAAACCACAATCCAATGTATTCTGAGAGATTAACCACAAGCCAGAAGATGTGCGATGCTGAAAACACTTAGTAGAAAATGCACATACTGCTAAACACACACCCACCATTACAGACACAACACACACATCACCCACAAACAATATAATTAGATTTTCCGCTTCCAAACAAATGACCATACTATATTTTATGTGTCAAGTTGACATGTTAAAATTTCTGCTTATGAGGAATTCAAATATTGCTGGCTCCATAAACCCTCAGCGTCTCACAGCAATTTTGTAACCGCAAAATGTTTTTGACTGCAGCGCACATGATAGCTTTAATTTATGCAAGCTATTATGTTGTTAGCTTAGTCAAGAAATGGCACGACAATAAATACGCATGACATAATGTACAGTACATAGAAGTTTAGCCCTCAACACATCTCTACTTTTTGAGTGTTATTCAGAAACATCTTTCAGGATAATTGCTAGCTGACAGTCACCACGTTACAATAGCTGTTTTTCCAATACGTAGGATGAGATGTTCTTATCTTTGATACTATTTAGGCTGAGTGCCTATGGAGAAACCTTGTTTGGATTGAAGAGGGGCTTATGAAGTGTGCACCGCCCATCTCAGGTGTTAAATTCGGTCCGCAACACCTCCAGACAGCTCAGCGCCTACACCTGCACTACCCTACTGCACCTATAGACTAACACTGAAACCACAACATCTCACTGAATTATTTCCAACCTCACCATCCATTTCAACAATTTGCCAAAGAGACGGCTGACCCCTCTGGTTTGAATCAACCTGCTCAGTGATTCAGAAGCTGAAACGCATCAACAATGAAAGACTAATGGGACAACTGACCCTGCTGGATTCAAACAGGCCGCTATACTGCGATTCAATCAGAAACTGAATCACAGTATATCTACTAGACGTATACACAAGTATAACCATCTGTAAATGTTTATGAAGACAACCACTACTCCCAGAAGAATTATGCGACAGGTCCACTGTACATCATATTACTCAGGATAGTAAGTGTTGGTCATGTTGGATATGGTTGACAATAAAGACTGTATCTTTAATATTGTAATTAACAAGCAGGACATAAATACGCACTTCACCAAAAAATCTGCATAATTTTAAGCTAATAAAATGACACAAAACATATTTGACTCAGGTATAGAAAAGACGTATTTAAATACAGTATAGTAAAGCCTTTCAGATTGAAATAATTTAAAAAATCTCAAAATCTATTCTACAATCTAGATGGGAGGATGACTTAATGGACTCATGGAAAGAACTCAAATACGCTTTTGAACTCAAATTAACTTTTAATTCATGGTAATGTTGACAGTCGGACATATCGCCTGAAAATCACCCTGGGCGCTGTCCACTATTTCTTCTCAACCAGATCCAGAAAGAGTCACTTGATGGGAGAGTCTTGACTCTGGAAGGGATTTGCTCTTGAGCGCAAATTTAAACTGTCCAACACAATAGGAATAACACTGTGTGAATTCTGTCTCAGCAGTGCTAATGGGAATGACGTTGATGATAGTATTGTTTAATAAAACACACAATGTTGTCATTATGTGGAGCCGAGCCTGCGGGCGGCCCGGGGTCTCCAGGTCGAGGCCGGGGTCAGGCCTCGTCGCTCCAGGCTCAGCAGCCCGGTCATGGGTCAGGCCTAATTGAGGCATTTGGTAGGCACCTTTTCATTTAGTATTAAAGTGAAAAGTGATTCCAAAGCCCCCCCTCCCTCTCTCTCTCTCTCTTACACACACACACACACACACACACACACACACACACACACACACTGTCTGTCTTGCTGTTCCACTACAGAGGGGATTAGAGGTGTGTTTAAAGGACTTGTAGCCACTATTGAAGACCAGCCTTAGGCGATGATTAAAAACACTGAGAAGCTCTTTAGTTGCATTCAGACGCATTCAGCCTGAACCAGTGACACTGACTGCTCTTTATACGAGGCTCATCAGCTGCCTGATAAAGAATTATTATTCATTAGAGCTACTATCGAAAAGAAATCTTTAAATCTGAACACGCTTTGAATTTTGAGAATGTGCACTGAATGCGACAATGAATGTAACAAGTGATTTCAAAGTCGCTGCAGCCAATTGGGTACTACAAGCCGAACCACAGCCACCGCATGGCTCTCACCAAAACACTTTATATAACTCCATGGTCAATATGTAATTCTTGCAGAACAAAAATATATTTGTTTCTTCCACTCTCAAAAAACAAGTAGTGGATGCTGTGCTTCGTTTTGGTAGTCTTAAGTTTCCATTTATACTTAGCAGCCAAGAGAACAACTCTAGTTTTCAGATAAATATAAAAACAAACTCAGCTGACATGTACCGGGGAAGAAGATGGAGATTTTTTTCTAAGTATTGAGGAGATAAAAAAAATAAAGAAGTGAGAGAGAGAGAGAGAGAGAGAGAGAGAGGAGCCAGACAGCATTCTCTGCCTGAGGCGCTGTCATTCTTGAAAAGTATAGAGAACAAAGATGAGATTGCAATGCAGTTAAAGGAGTTTTACCCAATACACACAAACCCCCCCACACACACACTCACTCTCACTCTCTCTCTCTCACACACACATGCGCACACACAGTTAAACTTTTCCAGTATGTCCTCTGAATCACTGAAACCAGAGATGAAAATCGTTCTTTATGGATATATTTACAGTGCTCACATAATTTACAGCAGATGCACTCATCCCAAATGTTGCATTTCACAAACTGCACTTGAGTGAGTTGTGAATTAGAGAATGAAGCGCAGCAGAAGCGGCAGATGTGGGTGAGACTCTGACCTGGGACAGGAGTGACAGAGTTCTGCAGCTCAGCTCGGTAGCCGACACTCTCCAGACATCGACTGACAGAGAAAATGACCGAGTGATTAGACGCTCTGCCGATTCAAACCCCTTCATTCAGACACAAACCTACAGACCACAGCAACACACGTGCATAGAGAGACCCACAGCAGCTGCAATGTGTGTTTTGGGACTGTAGCGATAGCCGTGTTTAAAGAGTATATTTAGGTCTTCTCCACACTGTCTAAAACACTGCACCACTGTATGAAATACATGAACTAAAATACATTTAGTTTTAGTTCTTCTTTGGAGAAGAGAAGAGAAGAGAAGAGAAGAGAAGAGAAGAGAAGAGAAGAGAAGAGAAGAGAAGAGAAGAGTTATATTTAGATAGTGAGTCTGTGTATGCTTTCCAGAATGGGATCTCTAATGTGGTATATATTGTTTGCACCCAGCTGTTTATGCCCTGTGTGTAGACTCTTCCACCTCTCCCTCCCTAGCGCTAATATGGTGTCGGGATGTGCTGATGAGCATTCCATCAGACATTAGGAAAATAAATCTGGAATAGATTTGTCAGGAGTTTGCTAAAATAGCACGCAGCGGGGCAGAGCATTGAAATGCATAGCATAGAATGGCATGGCGAGGCCGGTCAGCAGTATGGTGTTAGTGCACAGAGCTACACAGCTCGGAAAAGCTGGACAGAAGCACTTAGCAGTCAAATAGCATCTTAATGACCAATCATCCATCAAGCAATACTTGTTTTTTATGTAGCACATTTCATACAAAGGATGTTATTCAAAGTGATTCACAAGGGTGAATAAAAAGAGCTGGAGTTTCATTTTGACGGGGTCAGTGAGTTTATGCATGCACACACACGCACACACACACGTACATACACGTACACACACCCACACACACATACTATCACTCTCTCACACACACACACACACACACACACACACACACACACACACACACACAATGTAGAACAGCAGCAATCAGATACACATAGCACAGATTGATCTTGTGATATCCAAAGTAGCTTATTTCAATGTTTCCATCCTCCTTAATTGTGTGGCAGTAACCTGTTTACATAACCTTCAGAGGGGATGAGCGGCTGTGTGTACATACTCAGGTATACCAGACCTGCTCAGCCATTTGCGAGGCTGATGAAGCTATCCATCAAGACTGACAGCCAGTCTGCTAGGCTGAGAGCCTGCAGGCTATAGCCAGCTTGTCTGCTGCTGGAATATGGCCTGACTTTGTTACCAAGCCCACCTGTACCACTGAACACAGACACTAACCAAGACGAATGTATGTAACAGGAAAAAACTACTATGCATATGTAGTGCATGATTATGATTATGGTTGGTATGATTATCATGACTGAAATGTTGCCATAACTTCTACATTTATTTATGCATTCGCTATTGTTCAAAAAAGGTTGGATTCTTCAATATCCACTTTTTAAAACTGATTTCGTTTTCTGTTTCAGTGTTGAAGACCTTAGTACTGATCTTTTAGTCCTTCAACAACTGTGAATCAGAGTGTTTCAAGGCAGGAATACAACAACAATAAACAGAGATATGCATCCATCAAATGAACAAACGAATGCGGACGCACACGTGTAAGCGTTCATCTACTCACATGGAGCGGCCCTGGAGCACATGAAAGTGCTGATCAGCTTTCATTCCCCTCCTTTCTGTTTCTGTTGTTCTTTCTCCCTCTCTCGAAATCTCTGTTCTCAATTAAAGCTGTCCTCAGGAAACTCAATCTCTCCACTCATGCTGCCCCATTCCCCCAACACACACACACACACACACACACACACACACACACACACACACACACACACATGCACGCACGCACACAAAACACACACACGTCTCACTCATGCTCTGACATGTCCTCTGTCCGTCTTCCTTTCTCACACACCGCCAGCGAGTACCAACGGACTAAAAGTTATAAGGAAAACAAGAGCAAGATAGACGTTAATCCTGAAAAGGTATGGAAAACCAAACTCACCAGGTCTGGAATGCGTACAGCACACAGTCAGATGAAAAGAGAGAGAGAGAGTCAATAGAGAGATGAACTGTGAAGGAGAGTAGTAGTTCTGTTTGTCAGTCAGAAGTCCCTCTCACAGCGAAGATAAAGCACAGCCCGTTGCATTCCGCCTCCCTCTCCTTTTTTCCGTCTCTCTCTTTCTCTCTCTCTCTCTCTCTCTCTCTCTCTCTCTCTCTGACATACACCCTCTCTCTCTCTCTCTCTCCTCCTGAAATCATTGTGTACTTTGATTCACAAACCCTGCCTTTGTCACGTGATCCAACACTTCAAATATACAGCACATTTTTTACCAGCCACAGAATGCCCGAAGGAAGGGAAAATAGGGTCCAGAAAGCTTAGGTTTCAACTTGCTGCCCACCCCCCCCCACCCCCACCCCCCCCGCCCCCCCCCCCCCACCCCTCTCTCTCTCTCTCTCTTTCTTTGTCTCATATTCTCTCCCTTTCCTTCCAGTCCTGCACTGTACTGTCA
The DNA here is from genome assembly GCF_048128805.1 of Centroberyx gerrardi. Lineage (NCBI taxonomy): Eukaryota > Metazoa > Chordata > Actinopteri > Beryciformes > Berycidae > Centroberyx > Centroberyx gerrardi. The sequence goes on along the minus strand of NC_136001.1, from coordinate 21,844,764 downwards.
TTCAACGCACTTTTGTTGGATTTGTAACTCCTGGATTGTTTCTTTGAATGTTTGAATTCGCTCACTCTTCTGCTCCCCATCCCGAGACAGGCCTACACTAACACCTTAAGATACAAGAGCTGCGCATGCATGTGCACACACACACACACACACACACACACACTAATGAAACAGCCATTAACTCGCAGACATACACAAACACACACGCTGCAGCAGGCTGTGCACCTTTGGGGGTATCAGTATCACTCCTTGGCCTTTGCTTCGTGTTTACAATGCCTGAACTTTGGGACTGCGGCCAGGCAATGTGGGAGCCCAGGGGCCCGGAGCCGAGAGCCACTGTGACGAAAATATCCCCGATGGCAGAGAAATACACTCACTCAGCATCACTATCCTTATGCATCAGGACGATGGAAACAATGTTTGAACAACCAAACTACTCTACAAACTAAACTTTATAATGTTACACCCATTGAACATTTGTAGTGCTATAGATTAGAATGCTGTTTTTGTAATGCTGTTTTTATGCTGTAAAGTGCTTTGAGTTATTGAGAAAGCGCTATATAAATAAAATGGATTATTATTATTACTATCATTATTCCTGGCGGTCAGGCACTGTTAAGTCAACTAGTTGACGAAGTTGAGTCTCAGCGCCTGTCAGCCCGTAATCCCTTGACTTTTAAAACTCTCGCACCTCCTCAGTCTTTTCAATGTCTTGCATTGAACATTATATATTTAGGACAGTGCAGACACATATATGCTGTCTGAGCAACAATGGAACTCATACAGTGTCTGGTATATACGTTAGATGACTTCATTAAATCTCCAAAATATAAACTTGCATGAGTCGCTTTCCGACTTGCCTAGTCTGGGAAGCACAAAGAGCCATTCTCCTGGCAGTTTCCGCACGTTTAAATCAGTTCAAGTAGACTCTTTTCCTCCTACAGGATTTTCCTAAGCAAATCAGCCTAGTGGTTTTCTGGTAAGGAAGCATTTAACAGAGATATATTTAATCAGTGATGAGATCAAACAAACTGGCCATTCAGCCCCTGAGGATCAGGAGCTACCTGCCTCTACATGTCAGAGATAAGCCTGTCTGCTGTCTGACAAACTGGACTCAGCGGCAACCCACTAGAGTCTAGTCCACGACAGCAGCAGGCTGGACCAGGCTGCCCTGCAAACTAACAGCACAGAACCTCACTTTTTTTTTTTCACTCTCAAATTGATTGGCTTTGGTTTTGATGCAAGGAATGACAGTATTTGACAGCTAAACATGAATTTTATGTTTATTTTGTGTGTGTGTGTGTGTGTGTTACTAAAGGCAATACAGTATTTGATGTCCACCTTATATGATTGTCAAAATCAGCATATTCTGCTAGCTGATTTCCAGCACATCCTTCCCCTCTCTGGGCTGTCAGTGACGGGGATCAAACCGGCGACCTTCCTCCCACCGGTCCACTGCTGTAACCTCGGGGATACCGCCCCGCTCCTCTGCAACAGGATCAGCGAGCGAGGTGAAAGGTTAGTGCTGTTTGTGTTTCACTGTCAGTGAAGTGTGTGAAGAGCAGAGGAGTATATTTATGGACGTGTGGGTGAGTGTGAAAGCAGTGTTTGTGCATTTGTGACAGTAAACTCTGAAGGGCGGTAATATGCATCCTTCCTCACACAGGCACACACTCTTCCACTCTCCCTCTCACTCTCTCTCTCCTCTCTTCATCAAGGGTCCACGAGTGAAGCGGACTGACAAAGAATCAAGGACACAAGGTGAGGAACATGGGAAGGGATTAGACTTGGCCTGCAGGTAGGTCAGTGGGGGTTTCGCCTCTGATAAAGACAGTCTACAGAGAGAACAGCGAAGAAGAAAGAACAAAGAAATGAAGTGGGGGGGAAAACGCAGAGGAGAAAAGAGGGGAGCTCATGAGCGACTTTCTGGAGAGCTTGAAATGGGGCCCTTTTTGGAAGCGAGCAGCGGAGAAACCGCAGAGCGGTGCGACTCCGGAGTTGAGCAGAGGAGGAGGTTTGGGAGGGGGGGGAGGAGGAGAAGCAGAGGACAAGGAAGGAGGAGAGAGAAGAAAAGAAAGGGTGAAGGAGGAGGGTGCAGACGGCAGGTTTTAATCAGCAACAGGCTGTTGGTAATGAGATCACTATCCCACTGCTCTCAGATTGATGTCATGTGAAGCGCTGTGGTGCACAGAGAGGCATGCAGAGGATGACAGGCATGCATGACAGGCTTGCCCACTCACGCGCACACACACACACACACACACACACACACACTCGCAAACAGCCATATGAAGACTGGTAAATGCCCACAAACCAATAAACACTGGCACTGGAGCAAACACACGCAAAATACACAAGCGCGAGATACAAAGAACCTTTAATACACCACAGCTCCCCACTGTTAATTTTCTTCGAGCGAGAAAAAGAACCAACACAAATATAATCACGCCCACACATACGCCGTAAACACAGTTCAGGTCCCACTGCTTCTTTATGTCTTTTCTCTCGCTCTCAAACAGCTAAACATGCCTACACACAAAGAACATACTGTACCAGTGGATGAGGGCTGGCTAGACTTGCAGGCAACGAGAGAGGGGGAGAGAAGGAGGAGAGAGATTGAGGACGGGAGAAGAAAAGGAGGACTGGAGAGAGAGAGAGAGAGAGAGAGAGAGAGAGAGAAAGGGAAGGAGTGACAAGCAGGGTAGCAGTTGTCAGTTTCGGGTTATAAAGTTTAACACACATCCTGAGAGGTGAAGGAGCGCTTTCATTCCACTGCAGCCTATACATATTCTTTATACACAGGAATACACACGCGCAAACACACTCCAGCGGATGTTCGCTACGGCGCAGGAGAAACTGCGAAAATACAAATCGATGTTACAAAGTTACAAAGCAAAGTGGCATAATGTGGCGTCCTATGCAACGATTAGTGTTGTGTTTGCACAGAAAGAGAGAGGGAGGGAGTATGCGCATATTCCACTACATGTGCATCCAATGAGAGCTGAAGAGTTTTCCTATATAAATGTTCCCCCAAAAATCAACCATGATGTCACCATGAACCTGTTGTGAACCCACCTCTGTCAACTGCTATTACTGTCTTATTCCCACTCCGTCCCCCACTGCTCCCTCCTCCCTCACCGCACCGCACCGCCTCTCTGTCTCACTCCACTCTGTCCTCGACTCCGTCTTGGGCTTCCACTCTTTCTCTCTCTCTCTCTCTCTCTCTCCCCATACAATATCGTCTGGCTACACTTTTCTTTTTCAGGACCGCTCCATTTACCCCCTCTCTCCCCCTCTCTCTCCCTCTCTGTCTCACGCACACGCAGAGACGCACATGTACACACACACACACACACATATACACAAACTCCTCGCAGCCATTTGGAAAGACTCTGGTATAACAAGGACAGTTTTAATCAGAACAAGCTGGCATATTTTGGCCAAGACCTGCACTTATGGTAATTCAATCAGATAGAGAGGGAGAGAGAGGGGGGGGGGGGGAGAAAGTGAAAAGGGGCACAGGGAGGGTAGTAGAGTGTGAGACAGGGAAATAAGAAAAACAGAGGGAGGAAAAAGGAGACAGTGGGCGGATGGGAGGGTGAGTTAGGGGTTGAGTGGTTGAAAGAGAGTTTGATCCACATGTGGAAATGATTGTCTAATTACAGAAGATATGTATAAGTATTACTGCCTGGAGGACAGCTGATGATTGGAGGAAGCAGCGCTAAGAAAAAGGAGGGGATTGGTTGGGACAGAATTAAAGAGCGGCTGTGATTGGAGAAGGAGGGAAAGAACATTGGGTGAAGCAGGAGAGCTCAGGCGGATGGAGAGGACACCATAAGAGAGAACGGTCAAAGCAATAATCCTCAACATTTTCATATACATATAAAACACATAATAGTGATTCAACCTATACACCGTTCATGAAAGCTTTTACATTTGCTGCTCTAAACACCCGGTGTCAGGTATGTCTTTCCTGGAAAAAAAAAAAAGCCTCTAGTGCACAGGAAGTGATGCGTTTTGTGTTTCCGGTAGCAGCAACAGTGGTTTGTTTGGAATAAACAGAAGAAGAACTGGGTAGTTAGCATGAGCAGCAATAGCGACCATGGCTGAACAGACAAAGAAAACAACACCACCTACAGAAACTCAAACATCATCCACAGAAAATTCAAGGAGAAAGACTGGACACACTTTTAACAAGTGATCTCTGGGAAGTGCAGTGCAAAAACGCCACAGCAATAAACACTTAGCACCAAAGAAAACCCAAAGAACTCATGCATTATCATTTTAAAATGAAGTTTTGAACAGTAAATAAGCTTTGTCAAAGGGGCATATTATGCAAACTAGCTTCAGCAGGGCACAGACTATTTCACTATCATTCAGAAATGCCAGAAAATGAGAATAAAGCAGTTCATACCTCTAACATGTTTCGTATGTGTGGTCTTCAACAGTTCATCACCAACCAAACCCACTTTCTTTCCCTCCCTCTTTCTCAATTTTTCCTCCCTGTGTCAAAAACAAAGGTAAATAAATTAAACTGCTAGGATACAGTAGGACAGGAGTTGCCCAATCTCCTGTCCCCCCAGGATAATCTGGCACCTTTTCACAAGAGCGCTCCTGTCAACAGATCTCAACAGAGCCTGATCGCCCACCGCCATGTCTGCCTGTCTGCCCGTCTGCCCGTCTGCCCGTCTGAAAATGTACATGCCGTCTGGAGGGAAAACAGAAGCAAGTATCAGATAGCTCGTTACTGCTATCATTGTATTTAAGTGGTGTTGTTTATTTGTTTGTCAGGGGGCCAATTTGGTTTCTGAATGTTGCTGAGTGAGCCCTAATGAGCGCTATGGGCCATAATGGAGCCAGTTAGTGCAAGCTTTCTATTTATTATAGCTGTTTGTTAATGTGTTTGCTTTAATCCTTTTATTTTAAGGCACTTTGCTCCTTTGTTACAGAAGAGGATTAGGGTCACATGTGAAAAAAATATTTGAGTTCTGAGTCAGAATTCTGAGAAAAAAGTCAGAATTCTGAGATTAAAGTCAGAATTCTCAGACTTTATTCTGAGAATTCTGACTTTAATCTAAGAATTATGACTTTAAACTCAGAATTATGGCTTTAAACTCAGAACTCAAATACATTTTTCACGTGGCCCTAATCCTCTTCCATAGGGTTAAGTTAATGTGCAATGTTATAATAATAATGACATAATTATTATAGATGGTGTGTGCATGTGTGTGTGTGTAATAGGGGTTACAGAGGTAGAGAAGGGTTCAGTCTGAGGTGTTTTGCAGGTGTGTGTGTTGGCAGCAGTTTCTGCAGAGTTATAAAATACAGTGCACTCTGTAATTACTGTATGAGCATGCCTTGTTACAGCATGTTCTGACAAAGCTCATACCCAGGGCCTCTCCTCAGCACAAACATACACAGTTATGCATACCCACAAACACGCACACACATGCATGCATGCATATAGGCTACACACACACACACACACAGTTGAACAGTTGGTCATAATAGGCCTTGCCGCAAGTATTTTTACGGGCATCCCAACAACTCTAATTAAGTCAAGTTATTTATAGCCTATTTCTATAGCCCTTCATCACAAGCACATCTCCAAGGACTTTACAGAGAACCAGTCTACCTAGATCTAACTAATCAACAATCAATCACAAAACAATATGATAATTAGAGCACCAATGCTACTGTATGTAATTTAGCCCTGCATCTCCACTGGTATACACACACACACAAACACACACGTGCGCACGCACACACACACACACACACACACACAATCATCAGAAGTGTAAAGAAGGCAAATCGTAGTATTGAATTTAAACCATATCAAGACATAGAAAATGTTGTGAAACAGCCTACAAACCCCTTAGGAGCAGGGGAAAGAAATCCCTAACACCTCAAATACTCAAATCTACACTGAAATCTTTACCTGTGCTGACAGCGCCACCTTGTGGATAACAGGTAGGCCTACATTTTACTACCACTGCTCTTGGGAGGGGGAAAGGGGTGTCTACTAATCGTTGATAGGCATACCCAGATTACCCCCACCGCCCCACCCCCCTCCTTCGCCAAGACAGACACACACACACACACACACACTCACAAAGCAATGTCATTTGGCTGAAAAGTAAAAACAGGAAATGCGATGACATTTTCTTGTCGCAGTTTATCCATTTGGCTTCTGCCAAATATGCAAATTTCCTGAACACATTTATTTTACTGTCTGTCACTTTTCTCATAAACACACAAATATCTTCGTTGACACATTTTTATTAGATGCTACTATGAATGCAATGCCTGATGTCATTTAGCAGTGATTGTGGCCTGACAGTCAAGAGTCAACAGCACCAATTGCATGCCAACCCCAAATGAATTCTCCATGTCCAGATGACGAGACCCATTTGTTTCCAATCTATATTTTCGTCAGTGAAAGACTGATGGGTTCAATGTCAACGTCAATGGGCACATCGATACTAACCACCAGGTTACTACTGGTTGCTGCTGCACATTTGAACCACAGAGCGGCGCTGTTCAATTACTAATCCTAACCAGCCTGTCTCATTCACGCTCAGGATCGTTGCCAGTGGATATTTCTCCACTGGATACAAATAGATGACTTTTAAATCCACTACGCAGTGATGGGGTGTGTCACAAGATAACGCTTCCCATCGGCTACCACGACCCCTTAGCCCAATTCCCTGCAACTGGGCGGCTGTAGTGAAATGGTTCAATTAATTCACCTCACGTATCGAGATTAAGAAATCGGTGGTGAATAAAAACATGAACGCCCCCAGGCTGAGCTGCGTGACCTAAATTCAATTCCCTGTGTCTGCCAACAACGTGAGGGCTTTGGGGTGCTTTCTCTAAGGACACCCTGTATTTTGGCACTACTGGGGTTTCTTTTATTTATTTTTTACGATGCTCCTGTTTGCACAAGTAACTCCTGACCTACATTCACTCTATCGCGGCCAATTTCGGCCGATATTTTGGCTTTTAACAAACACAATCTAGCCCGAGAAACGAAACGTGATGGAGGGGAGGAGGGAGCAGTGGGAGTCACGGTGAGCCCCGCCCTTCCGCATGTGCCCGCTCTTCCTCTCAAAGATCGTCTATATTTCAGCAGACTAATCACTCAATAGCCAAAAACTGGCCCACCTTCCGGTCTGCAAACGGGGGCGTAAACCTCACGCATGTGCTCTCCTCCTGCAATTTATGGCACATCCACTTCAACTTGTGATCTGTCAAGACGTGCATTTTTCTTTCTTTTTTCTTTCTTTCTTTCTTTTCTGTATTAATTTATTTCAATAGGCTAAGTTAATTCAGTTCAGGTGTTATTATTTGTTGTATTATATTCAGTAGGCTACTTCCTATTGTCTTGAGTTTGATTTGGCCTAAATAAGCCTTAAATGTTTTACTGTACATTATGGTGAATGATTACATTTACAAACCAAAAACCCTACAATAGATACTAAAGAAGTGAAAAAATTGACAAATTTCAAGTGGGTTAGTAAACTAAAAGAACAAGGCAAATGTTCAGTAACATCTTGAGTATCTTCAGCCTTGCTACGCTTTCATTTTGGCCCTTGGCGCCATTTCCAAAAATTGTTTCTCACATGTCTACAGTTTTCCATTTCTTTTAATTTCACATATCCCATTATTAGCGGTCTTGCCTAACGGCATTTTAAACGAAAACAGAAATAACAGACAGGAGTGACACCTCTCGCTTCTCCGCCGTGCTCTCTTCCTCCCCGCGCCCCCTGCTTATCGCCAAGGCCAGGCAGGAAATTTGCATAAAATGTGTGTCAGTAGGGCAGCGCGAGCTCACATGCTACACGCACATGCAGCAGAGCTTTACCAGCATTCCAATGTCGAACGAGTCCAATGTGCCGTCTCCACGCGGGGCTCTCCGCCAATGAAAACGTGAGAAAGAGTAAAGAGTGGGGTGGGGGGTGGTTTAATGTTTTGAGAGAGCGTGACAGGGAGAGAGAAGAGAGACATAGAGAGACATAGAGAGAGGGAGAGAGAGAGATCCCTGACACACAAAAACAAACATCAGAGGTTGAAGGGACAAAAAAAACGAGGACAAAAAAAACGGTCACATTTCTCAGGCACCTGAAAACGTGCTGGTTACTGTGGGCGCGTGTTGCTTATTGATGGGTGGGGAGTGTTTAAACTATTTCCACACTTAGGTCTTTGGGTAGGATGTTTTTATGGTGACTGTATACTGGCACGCAGCTGAATACTTTGGGACTTCTTTAATTTAGAGAAGCCCTGTTCTACTACAGTCATAGCTTACAGTAGCCCGGCATCATAAGGTGCACAGACGCAGAGTCGCGCAACCCTGAACCTCGCAGCATCTACGCACCGTGGAACAGGATTTGGATCGATTTCATCTAACTAGTTTTGCTCTAATTTACTCTTTTTTGGTTGTTTTTCGCTGACCGGGTTGATAGGACCCTCCGATGCCCTGTGCACACTCTTGTTGGTCTCGTCTTTGGGATACACTCTCTATGCCTTGGCAGTTCATGACTCTTTCACCTATATCAACGAAACTCCTCATTGACGCAGAGAGGCAATCAACCCAGAATTAAATACCGCGAATTTCACAGCACACAACAGCAGCAAACGACTGGGAAACATGGACAACAGCCCAGGTAAGTCGGCATTATTTCAGTGGCTTTTAAACATCACTTCATTTGAATGGAATAGTGTTGAACGAGAACCGGCGTCCCTACACGTCCCTTTATGAATGTTATTTTTAGGAAGCTTTTGATAAGAGGATTTATTTGCACTGCCCATGGCTGATTGTTAATTGACAATTATACATATAATTGCATAAATTAATATCTGCATAGACCCGTTTACCAGAGAACCATATAGTCATTGGTTTTATTATGTCGAACTACATTTCATTTTGTACTTTTGTATTTTGGACTGTCCAGTAATATTTTCAAGGCACTACATTTCCTTGACATTTCCTAACCATCGTAGGCTGTGGGCTAATTCTTTAGTGAGTCCCTGTCCGTGCTGTGTGTTAAACACGATGTGTAACGTTAGCCTTTGGAAATCTGAGTGTGACACTCCCAAGTACATGAACTTAGTTTGGGTGAGCAATATGTGTGACTCTTGGCATTCAGCTGTCTAGCATTTGGTACGTTGCCAGCTGTCGGCTGCATACGGGTTTGAGAGTTGAGCATCGGAAGGGAAGTCCTCTCTACAATCTTTGCGACGGACTTCCGATTCTCTGCATGTAAACAAACTCACGTGAGGCACGACCCAGAACGCCCCCTGACCGCGCACGTTGTTCAGAGCTTTCGTCTTCTCCCCTTTTCTACAGTGCATCTCATGTCTCTAATTCTTAACTTTCATTTACTTCCACTTCTCGCGATATTTGTCATCAGATGTGATGAACCACTTGGTTCTGCTTTTGGTTGGATGTGGGCGCCCGTATGTTGTTTCTTTGTACTCTCCAATCAGCCCGATCAATAAGGGAAAACAACACGTGTTTTATCGGTTGTCGTAGAAAGTGAATCGGTTAGTGTGTTAGATTGTGTGATTCATTTACAAAGGTCACCCTCGGCTGTAAGTGACTCCCATATTTGGCTGGGACGCATCTTAGTCTTTTTTTCCCACACACGTGTGGGTCTGTCAAGGAACAATCACGCCCACTGACAAGATTGAGCCAAAACAAGTAAAGGGAGCCAGTTTTTCAGTGTGCTGGCCATGACTTTTGGGCCAATCTTTAGAGTAAACATCGAGTTAAGCCAGAAGGTGAATCATAATCTAAATGTAATAGTGGACGTTGATGAATGACGCTGAGGTCTATGATGATTTCTCCAGCTATTACTCTCTAATGTTTACAACTTTTTACCCTTCTTTCATACAGTAGTACCAAATGCAAACAAGTCAAATGAGCAAGTCAATACCTGCTTTATTTCTTGCTATCTTGGTGGGATCAGTGATACTTTACTGCAATGGCATCTAGGTTTAGAACTGTAAAATCAGTCGTCTCTCTCTTTCGGTGTTGCATTAATTGCCGGCACGGCAGAACTATAAAACTATAAAAAGAACTGTAAGTGTCTTTAGGAATACTGTGGGAATACCATAGGAATATTATAGGGATTATTATAGTGATGCCATTGGAGAAAAGAAAAAAAAACATTAAGTGTGATGACGTCACTATAACCTCACTATTGACCGCCACAAACGCACTAGAAATCCTTGTAGGAATATTGTAGCAATATTTAGGCCTAGTGGAAGAGATGAAAGAGAGTATCAGATTATCTTAATATCGTGTCTTTTCATCAGCTGTCCACCTCGTGCAGCCTAGGTAGGAACGGTCGTGATACTGGTGGGCATCATGCGCCTGGTTTCTAATACGCACCCTCCCCGCCTCCGGCTGACAGCACGTGTATAAGCCTCAGTATCCACGTGCCGCGCGTGATTCCCAGGCACCCCGCCCTCCCGGTTATTCCTCTCCATCGCGCGCTCTGCCCGCTCTCAGACAAAGCTTGCACGGGGATTCCTGTTTATTCGCTGACAGATAAAGCTTGGTCAGTGGGTCAGAAGGGTTTAACTGTCTATTTCCTCGCCCCGTTTAGTATTAACAGGTTTTAAATGTTCAATAATAATCAATAATTGTAGTGAACCACCTAAAACGTCAAGTGTGATTGGAGTCTGAAAGTTGGGCTATAGTCAACCAGGGCTGTGGGTGATCTGGCTATAACCAGTTCTTACTGTGCCTACACACATCCATTAACTTGGTCGCTGGGTCACCTGCTTCAATATTTTGGTGGCAGTCATGATAGTTCCAATGATAACTTCATACTGGTCGTGTACAACTACAAAATTTTGGCAATATGAACAGAATATTTTTGTATGCTAAAGAAAAATATTAACCTATTAACACACATCCATTTAGCAATGTAGAAAATACAACATGCAGAAGATTTGTCATCGCTTGCAACAACTGAATTGCATCTCCAGACTGCTGTCACATTGGCAGGGTAATCTTTTGGTGACTCAGTTCTATAGAGGATGAATGGGCTTTCATTTACCAGTTGCTTGAGTTGATACCGATGTGAATGCAAAGTTACAAACTTGATGCATGTATTTTATGCGTAGGCATATCAGTTGTGAGTATGAATGAATTGTAAAAGCTCTTGGCAGCTTTCTCATACGGTCCCAGTACTTCTACAATGTAAATCTGAAAAAGCCTTTCTCATCATCATTATTAGGCAAAATTCAATCAACTTGAGAATGAAGAGATTTCTCCAGACTCATGCTTTAGCCTTTTACCCCTTCGTTTATATTTACTTTTAAGAATAAGGATATAACCTACATCACTATTGTAGTCCTAATTACAAACTACTTTACACTTAAACTGTAACTTCCAACCACAACCAAATGATAGCAAATGAGATTACAGATAGCACAGGGGTCTGTTTGGAAAGAATAAAGACTAACTGTCAGCAGAGGAGGCTTTACATTGTTGGGCACTGGTTTTACAATGGTCTGCACATCAGTGGCCTCTTCCACTGAGAGTCCGGGACTGCTGCTCAAGCTTCCTTAACATTTTTGTAGTAGACATATATCACTATAAGGCACATTCTTTTGCACATATTTGGTGTCTTTGTTGAGTTATTAGTAGCCATGGACAAACCTGTTTTCCTGTTTACCACACTTCACAATTCAGGTGTTGTAGTAAGTGATTTGTGGCTTTTTACTCATTTACACATTTTATTGCCTTCAGGGATATTTTACCCCCTTTTTTATAGCAGTCAAATAAAAGTAAAATCTATTAATAAATGACTAATAAATGACTAAATCACTCTATTAAAATACAATACTTAGTACATTGCAACACAGTGCAATATTATGGCATTGTAGTCCAAGTACTTACTGTATGTCAGATAGAGAGCTCTGTTCCGAGAGTCTGCTAACATAAGCTATAGCTATCTAGTTCAGGACATCTATACAGATTGAACTGTACAGCTGCTAAGGAGAATCTGGGCTTATTACACCTTGAAGAGCTAAATAATAAGTATAATACAGTGTCTGCCAAAGCGGGCTTGACTCAAAGCTTCATTGGTATAGTGACTCTAATATATGTTATATGTAACTTTGCATGGCAAGGGAAGAGAAGTGGCACAACCGTCTATGACCACCCTAATGTAACCTGTGCTGTTGTGAGAGCTGACCTTGTGACCTAAATGGATGAGTATTATCTGGCTCTTTTAGTCTTTGTTGATGCAAGAACAAATCAGCCACACCCAATGTGTGTTTTCGTTCTGAGATTCCTTAATTATCATGTGGTATCATCTGGATGAGTCATAATTGGAGGGATAATACTTTTTTATTAAGACTTGAAACACTGAATGTAATTACATTAAATTACCCGAATGTGTTACAGGTGTCACTCATGCTAGCAAGAGCCATGAGACTACTTTTGAACAACAGAACTCCTTAAACACTGGTCCTAAATAAAAAGGTAGTATGTGGAACAAATAATGGTTCTATCTTCAAATGGCAATGAAGGAACATTTGTGAGTTCAAGTTCAAGTGTTGCCCACACAGAAGACAAACCATCCTCCTTAAAGTGTTTCATTAACAGCCTCATGACACGGGGCCAACTGTTTCACGTGGAGCGAGGCTACTGCCCATGCACAGTTGTAAATGCTCACATGAAAGAGGACAGACTAGGTGAAGCTAAAAAGGGGCGTCTCCCCCAAGACATGATAGGAGCATGAGTTTTATGCATCACTTGTCTGCCATGCATGCCCTGGGAGTGGGACACATGAGGCTAGGCGAGGGAGGGGCCTGCGAGTGTTTTGTTTATTCTGCAGCTCTTATGGCCCTATGTGTCTCCACAGGTCACATGTTGTAACCTGTGCCTGAGTGCACCAGGGATGAGCTTTTCCAAGAGCTCGGCCTGGCACCTGGTCAACTGACATTCCAGGAAACGGTTATGGAGAGACAGAGAGAGGATATGGAAGTTTTACGTCAGGGGGGTGGGAACGTGATGGTGAACATGGAGAAGGGGTGTGGAGTTTGTTTGACACTGCCATGCGATCCTGCCCTCCTCAGGCGGTGCACACGCCTACAGACCTTTAGCTCCCCACACACAAACACACACACACGTAATATTTATGTATGCATGTGTGTTTGTGCACTGGATTAGAGTCATACCTGTCAGAAAGTGCAACTGCCACCACACACAAGCCGTCAAGCCTTGCAGTCAGTGCTGACACGTGTAAACTGTGGAATTAAGGAGGCACTTAAAGCTAAACAGAAATGCAGCACGTGTTTTCTCAAGGAGAGAAAGCGTAGGAGCAGAGGGAGGCTTTCTCACAGATGATTCAAGGCCCTGGAGAGAAAATGTGCACAGAATGACTTTATAAATAATTCAAGGATATCGAGTCTGATAAGAGTTGTTTTACAGGTTGCACAATGAATAACATTTGATCTTTGCTATGATAAATAACAGCTACCTACGATAATCCTGATGACACAGATCTTAAGAGCAAGAGGCATGCAATTCCCACACAGGCTTTTTTATTGGCAAGATTTTAGGATATGGAAATTAGACACCAATTTATAGTGGTAAATAAAAAGGAGGGAAAGCTGTGACCTCAAACTGGGGATCATCAAAAGGGGGCCCAACAATATAAAGCAAAAAATATATTTATTTCCAGAAAAGCATTAATTTATGTGCTTCTTTTAAAGATCATATCTTCATATCACTATCCTCAGATGATACCACTTATACTGTGATATTATAGATTTACATTGTAAAGAATTGTCAGCTTAAAAAAAGTGGATACACTGGGTTTCGGTGGGTTTAGGCTACCCTCCACCACTCCAACCGAGTAAAACCCCAAGCAAGTAACTTTTAATGTGTCAAAAACGTGGTCAGTAACAACGTGACTGTTCACGTTACACGGCCCTCTCCCCGGTTTCCGGTGACTGCGTGGAATGCAACTGTATACTCACGGTAGCCGAGCCCTGCTTGGCTTTCTCTACCTCTTTACTCACGGCATTAAAGCCCTCTCTATTCCAAACGTGATCTCCCCCAGCGGTTGTTATTGTACTGCTGCTGTTGTCTACACGGGACTGCGCAAACAGCCTTGTGAGCCGGGCGGGAACTGTGTCAAGAGTCCATGTGAGCTCCCGGTCAGGTGGCTGGCGGATAGATGGGGCTGCGGGCCCGGAGCCAACAGTGGGGGAGGGAGGGGAGCAAGACTCAGTGCTGAAAGCGAGCAGGCAGCTGGCTGGCTCAGCCTACACGTGAGGGGCAGTCTCTCATCTCTCGCGGGGAGAGCGAGCGCAAGCTGCAAAACAAGGGGATTGGCCGGGTGTGTTGTGTTGAGGGGTAATGGGACATTTCCGTCTTCACATCCTAAACTAGAACGAAATTCTGTGGAACATTGTGTACAATGGGCGTGTCGTTTTCTTTTTTCTTTTTTTCTTTTCTTTTTTATAAGACTGTTTCAGTCCCTAACAAAAGTCACGACAATATTACTATAATAGACTACTCCTGTAGGTATTTATGGCCTGTCTGTGGTACTCGCTGTGAGTAGCCTATAGTGACTGTACTTTTATATCTGGTATCACTCTAATAAAGGATCCTATATTGCCATAATATTCCCATAGGGACATATAACCTATATAAAAAGGACATATATCCTTTTTAAAATTGTTTTAATTTTTTGATAGGATGTCTTTTTTTGTAAGGCATTATGACAGAGTTAGTTCCTGTGATAAACTAATTTAAACTAACAGCCATCACATTGCATAATCTGACCTCATTTTGCAGACTTGTAATAATGATCTTTTGTCAGCTAGAGGTTTTGGATGGCTAGGTGATGCAATATGCCCTCTGCATTATTGGCTAATGTTAATAGTTCCATGTTAGCATTAGTTAGATTAGCTTGCTGGCTAGTTAGCTAAAGCCAAAGGCAAACACCAAATGTTTATTTAGGCTAACTGAGCTGATCTTCTCAAGCTACAATACAGGGTGTAGAGACTAGGGCTAAAGACAAGACAGTTTCCTGTGTCACAGTAACCCAACTTGGAAACAAATCTACCTTATCGGACCATTTACTTGTACTTGTAATGTTACTAAACGGAACAACACCCACACTATGACTATATCTCTTTTCCTAGCCTGGTTGTTACACATTTAGCCTTTATTTGTGCACAGCAAATTCTCCAGTGGACCTCCAAGATGGCAAGGCATCGCTAACTGGCAAATGCAACACATTGGCAGCTTGTTTTCAAAGAGATGGCATGCCAAAGACTTTTTAGACACGAATGTCTAACAGACTAGAACCAGAAAGACTCTGTCCAGTTAGTCATGATTCTGATTTTGTCGAAGTCTGAAGTTCAGTAGAATATACTCAAAGACCTGTAATCTCGTTTTAACATGATAAGGGTTGTGCATGTGTGTGCATGTGTGTGTGTGTGTGTGTGTGTGCGTGTGTGCAGAAAAAGAAAATTCGGAAGGTCAGCCAAATAAACTCATTGTATCAAAGTAGAGCATTGCTCAACTCTCGTATTCCGACCTACATTGTGAATTTCAATACAGACCTAGATATAGATCACTGAACTGAACATTCGCTCCTCTTTGTCCCACCAGGTGGTGTTATCTTGTATGCCGGCTCATCTGGCAGTGCCAGCCCGAGTCCTGGCAGTCCCTCAAGTGGATACCAGACCCAGTCACCCTCCTCCCACTCCCAGCCCTCGTCCCCAGAGGGTATCTCCTTTCAGGAGATTGGGCCCCTGAAGCAGAGAGGAGAGCAAAGAGGAGGAACTCCCCCTTCACCCAAAATGGTCTTCCAGTTTCCTGAAGTCAACAATGCACCAGTTGCCCAAATTTCAACGGTGTCATCAGCCACCTACAGCCATCCCATAGTGGCCAAAAGACCTTGTGGTTTTACCGGCACATTCACCAGTAAGTACAGCTTTCACTGCACTCCTTCCTATTCTCCTCTGTATTTACTTGCCTGTAGTTTGTATTGTATACCTTTCTCTGACAATGGATGTGTGTTTCTTGTATAGAGACGGGAGGCATGGTGCTCCTGTGTAAGGTGTGTGGCGACATCGCATCTGGTTTCCATTATGGTGTGCACGCCTGTGAGGGCTGCAAGGTGAGACCTGCCAAAGACAATATTATATCATTCCTTTTACTACATACACGACTCGCACACGCACACACACACACACTCTTTCACACACTTCAAAGTATTTCTTCTTCTCCCTTCCCCAGGGTTTCTTCAGACGCAGTATTCAGCAGAATATCCATTACAAGATGTGTGTAAAGAATGAAAACTGTCTGATCATGCGCATGAACCGAAACCGCTGCCAGCACTGCCGCTTCAAGAAGTGTCTCTCCGTGGGAATGTCCAGAGATGGTGAGAGACAATGTCTTTGTCATAATATTTGATGAATGCCAACTAAAACTGCAGTAGCTTTTGACCAAAGGATTATTTCATGGTTGTAATTCTTCCAAGCCAAGAAACGTCTAGATAGCTTTTTGATAGGGCCAGAGGTTTATATTACTCCTTATCACTAGTAATCCATTATGTCTCTCCATGTTCTTGTCTCCTTACTCTCCCCATACCCTTTGTCTGCTGTTCCCCTTTGTCTTCCTCTCTCCTTGCCCTGGTATCTGATTTATGACAAGAGGAGCTTGAGAGTCCCAGTAGTCATCAGTCATGGAGAAACTATGACAAATATAGTTTATTTTGGGAAATTGGGGCATGAGGCTGTTGATTACCCCATGTGTTCAACTTGATGTTCTTTCACACCTATTATTTTTTCAACGCTGACATTTACAAACAGTCATTTGCTGTATAATGCAATTCTGTCCTGTTAATCATAAGAACCTAGTTGACAATGCAATTAGACACAAAATCAGTGCCGTTCGTCTGCTCCACTGCATTGTTTCCCTGCAGGACTCTTATCTCTGGGGATAGGACTAAACTGGGTGATAATAAATCATGTGCTTTTCTGGAGCAAACATTTTTAGATGACCCAAAAAAGACAAAATGCAGGAGTGAAAAATCACCTGCTAATTCATCAGATCACAACTTCTCAACATTTGAAAATGAAATTTCCCCACATTTGACATGTTTTAATTTTCTGAATATATTCACAAATAAAATAAAAATAAAAATGCAATGTGGATATGATTACAGGTTTTACCCGGACCCCGACAACCACAATGTCATAGATCCATAAAGGGCTCTTTTCCCTTCACACATTTTCTCATCCTTTCATTTTCATTTTATGTATATGACTTGATATCTCTATTCATGAATTGATATTTTGTTATCATTCCCTTTACTTTACCTTGACCCCTTTGTTTTGTATCCATCCACATCTTTTACCTCTTCCTCTTGTCTGTCTTCTCTTTTTGACCTTTTCACTACTCACTCACTCTGTCACTTGACTAATGACATCATGTTCAATGCTGCTGACCCAGTGACCTACTTCCGCAGAGAAGAGAGAGCGAGTGCTCAACAGAAAGACAGAGGAGAGCGAAAGGGAGAGAGATTGGGGGAGGTGGTGCGGCATACAGTGGCAGGGTGCTATAAATAGGGTTGTCAGAGGAGGTGCAGTGTTGAAAGGGGGAAGGGAGGATTGTAAAGATGTAGAAAAGGATGAAGGAGTCAAATGAGGAGAGGGCATTAGCGACCATGTTGTGATAGTTCCAGAACAGTCAGAGAGAGTAGAGAGGTCTTTGGATTAGTAATCCACATAGCAATTATATGGGCAGTCAGAGCGTCAGATGTAGAGGTCGTATTATACCGAGCCCTGGCAGATCACTTTCTTCCTCTGCTGTCCATCTGCAGCTTTTGAATGTGTAAATCATATCCAGTGCCTTACTATTTTTACTGCTCCATGTATTAATGAAAGTGTCACCAGTGCGGAATTGGAAGTGAAACTGATGCTTAATGTCAATGATTGCTAACAGAGCCTATTCTCTCTCTTCCAGCTGTGCGTTTTGGGCGTATTCCCAAACGGGAGAAACAGAGACTACTGGATGAGATGCAGAGCTACATGAACAGTCTCAACGAATCAGCTTCCATGGAAATTGAGGCTTCACCCCCCCCTGAGGCCCCCTGCAGTCCAGAGAACCAGTCAAATGAAGGAGTGGGCTCCATATCGCAGTCTTACTGCAACAACTTCGTCAGTGAAGAGAAACCACTCAAGATGGCTGCCAGCAACAACAACCATGGCCATTCGTCTTTCCAAAACAACGTAGTACAGGAATCTGCCTTCTCGCACTCTACGACCCAGTCACAGTCCCATTCTAGTCCCTCTCAAGGGGGGCAATCAAACCTGACATCTAGCTACCACGTACCCACACACTGCCCTGTTGCCTCCAACAACAACAACAACCCCACTAGCACCAACGTTGACAATGCCAAGTACACCTACTCCTCCAACCAATCAAGTCAATGCCCCATCACTGGCAGCCTATCATCTCAGTCCTACCCCAACAACCAGAACAGTTTTTCAGCCTGTGATTCCCAGAACCAAAGTCCCTGTCCTTGGAAGTTGAATGGAGGAGCCAAAGTCCTGGTGAGTCTATTTTGGGGATTTTTATGTGAATGTCTGTTGTTGTGCCAATTGTCAGTGCCAATACACAGTATGAATACATGTACAGGTCTATACTGAAGTGTTGTGGTCATGGAGGTAGTAGCTGAAACATCCTAAATCCTAAACTTACAGTCCCAATCCTTGGGGCTTAGGAACATGTACAACTATGACTTCAATATAAGAACTCCCTAAAGCCTCCTTTTCTCTCTTCCTTCTTCTCTCCGTCTCCCAGGCTTGTCCCCTGAATGCCTGTCCTGTGGCTCCAGCCAGTCGCTCCAGTCAAGAGGTGTGGGAGTCTTTCTCCCAGTGCTTCACCCCTGCCGTCAAAGAAGTGGTGGAGTTTGCCAAGAGCATCCCAGGGTTCCAGAGTCTTAGCCAGCATGATCAGGTCATGCTGCTCAAGTCCGGCACTTTCCAGGTACGTCCAGTCAAACGTAGAATTTGTGGGTCTAACTCAAGATGTGCTTTTTCTCTGTTTCTTCTCTGTTCCCCCGTGGACTTGTCCGATACTCACCTGGTCTGATTTTGTCCATAGGTCCTGATGGTGAGGTTCTGCTCACTGTTTGACCCCAAGGAGAGGACTGTGACCTTCCTCAACGGGCAGACGTACTCACTGGCATCACTAAGGGCTCTTGGCATGGGCTCCTTACTGGACGCCATGTTCGACTTCAGTGAGAAGCTAGGATCTTTGTGTCTGGAGCCAGATGAGATGGCCCTTTTCATGGCTGTTGTGCTGGTGTCTGCTGGTAAGACATGCACACATACACATACACATACACATACAAATACAAATACACACGCACATGCATATGTACACAATCCATCATGTCTAACCCCTATCTCTCCTCCCTCTCTCTTCCTCAGACCGCTCTGGTATAGTGGAGGTCGGAGCAGTGGAGCAATTGCAGGACAATCTGATAAAAGCTTTGCGCTCTCTCGTCACCCGTCGCCATCCTGACGACAGCGCCCTCTTCCCCAAGTTGCTGCTGCGTCTGCCTGACCTGCGCACCCTGAACAACCAGCACTCCGACAAGCTGTTGGCCTTCCGCATAGATCCATGAGTGACTACGAGGGCCAGCCTGGAGAGCCACAGCTTACTGAGGCGTCTGCTTTGGGCAACCTCCCTGCTCCTCACGCAAGCCCAGCCTGCCACAGTCACTGGCCTCTGCATGATGGGACAGTTGTTGTGGGATCTGTGCCAAGTCTGATGCCCTGATTGAGTGGACTGAGAAAAACAGCAGTGGAGGGCGCAGGCACAGCAGGGGGGTGGAGGCTCCTGAACTAGTTGGAACTTGTGAACAGTTCCCTCCAATTGCTTCCAGGGTTGCTGAAAACTGTTACAAAAAAAAAAGCAAAAGACTGTGTTCTCCCTTGTGTTCTATGAATCGACATCAAACCACTTTCAATACGAAGTCATCACCTCTCCCCCCAGTGATTGTCAGTGACAGTGACCGTTCTGAAGACCAAAAAAGAGAGAAAGCCTGTTGCTCCTCTCTCATTCCTCACCCAACTTTGTCCTTCTGTCCCAGCACACACAGTCACACAACTAACAAGAAGGAAGCACATTCTCTTGCCCAGAGAAAAGGGAATACACACTCATTCACCAACAATGATATCTTATTATACATTCATGCTAGAAAAATAAAAAGCACTTTCCATGCATTAAGAAACCTCTGAAATCAATATATAATATAGCAATAGAAATGTCTAACACAGTTAAGAGGACAGTTTGTGTATGCACTGTTGAAATGATCTAAGCTATTTTCAAAATATGTCATCGTGTTGGAAATCTTTATGAAATCACCCATTTGGGATTATTGAGAAATGTATACATTTTTAAGAACTGAGAGTAAGATGCATTGTATTTCTATGCATTAATCAGGGAGAAATTATTGGTCATTTTAGACCATGTTTGATGGGTTATGTATTAAGGTGTTCTGTTGTAAATTTTGTATATAACCTTTATGCTTGGTTCTGTTAGTTTGCAGATTCTTGGATGTGTAAATGAAGTTAGCATTGGATTACTGTATGAAGTCAACATCATTGACAACACATAGTAGAATGCTCTACTGACTGCGAAAAGAAAGCAGCATTTGAACCATTGCTCCAAGTATAAACTTTTTATTTGAAACTATATAATTGAAATAAATGTATTGTCAATTGATTGCATCACCTTGTAAATATTTTGTAAATGTTTTATGGCATACCATAGAGTACCATAGAGTATACCATTATTAAACAACATTATATACCATTTCTTGTGTTTTATCTTGTTTCATTTCCTTGCTTAAAGTGACTCTATCAGCATTGCAAAGGCATACCATGGAGCCATAGCCTAGCAACAGAAGCAATCAGCCAATCATGCTCCAGGTCTTTGAGAGCCATTAGACTTGATCACTAATAATAAAAAAATCACTTGATTTTGGAGTGTGTAGTAACAAGTACATGTAATTTTAAAGATAAAGTACTTCAAGAAATACTAAATGGTGCTCTTCAACACAAATCCACAGTGACGTTTTGCAGAGCAGAGACAACGAGACAAAGAGAGATTGTAAACTGAGACGGATTGTGTTTGGAGATACAGTATATGCGAATACGACTTGATGACAAGATAATTGTACTGTAGGTGAATGAACTGAGTGAGTGAGCCTGCTCTGGAGGTGGATAGTTAGGGCACAAAACAGCATGAGAAGAACATAGGGAGTGTTAACAAGCCCTAAGAGGTAATTATCAAAGGTGACTTGTGAAGGGCCGATACATTTATGATATTGAGATGATTAGGCATTAGTCTTTAAATCCATCCTAGAACATATCCACGTCTTTGGATCTGTATATTATTATGGCTCAACATTGCTATCTCTCAGACAGTAGTCACTTGAAAGCTTGGGAGAGACAGATTGTTTGTTTGGGAACATTTCTCATAAACAAAGACTGTCACCTTCAGACTTTTCCATGTAGTGAGACTAGGATTCAGCCGTATTTGTTTCAAGCCGGACTGAAAGAAGATACACTGTGATACAAGATACAACCTGAAAATATTGTTCATGTTTATCAATCATCTGTACATATCTGTGATTCATTTGTGGATAATTGATATAACTCAATAACTGTTGTTAGTGTTACTGCTAATATCAGACACACTTTTTCTAAGTAGAGCAGAGCAGCAGGCACGAAAATAATTTCTCCATCTTGAAATCGAAATAGAAATTGAATAAAAACATTCTAGAGGACTTTTAATATCAGGAACCACTTCTCTAACCCTGAGATATTGTTTTAATTCTGGAGTTGGACAACATCCGGTGGTTATGTCTGGCAGTAGATAATATAGTCTGTCCCGAAGCACTGGCATGTAGTTTCCCTTAATGAAACACCAAAGGAGCCAAAAGTCCAGATTTTCCCCTTGTACACCAATTATGATATCATAGCATCGTCCCAAAGCTGCCCTTTGCCCTTGACTTGTTTACAGAGTCAAACTTTATTCTTAAGGCTGGATAAGAAATGACCCGTTGATAGTGTCTATTCTAATAATCTACTCCGTAGTGCAGCATGGACGTTATGAAGAGTGAGTCATTTCTGTGGACGCTGTGAAGGTCTTCTCATACCACCTACTGGACAGGACGATAATAGCAGACCAGGCAGGAGCAGCTTTTGAGCATGACACTATTTTCTGATTTGACACAGGGAACAGCACGCTATGTTTAAAACAAATGGTCAAACTAAACGACAGTTCTGTTAAATTTAGCAAATCCTGCTCAATATCCATACAGCTGACTGGACAGCATAGATGAGTGTTATCAAAAAATGTCCTTTCCCTCATGGAAAAAAAGGGCAGGGGACATTTGCATTTTGTTGAAAGTGCGGGGGAATTATCCCCCGCGTCCCCCATGTCTGCTACTCCCCTGGGTGAAGAAGCACTCTAAATTATTTGAATAACAATATTACAATCCACGATGCCAAATTCCCTTGGGCCAGTGGTCTGGCACAGTTCTCCTGCCGCTGCAGTAGTGTTCTTTTCTTGTATCCTGGTACCATCTAGTGGTCACAAGGAGGTAGAGACAGATTATACTTCTTCAGTACAAAATTACACAAAAGTTATTTGAACATCTAACTTAGGCCTAGTATTGGAGGACGACACAAAGATATTATGTACTATTATTGAGATTTCTGACTGTACTATTATTGAGATTTTTACAGTGGAGCAAAATAGTCTTCTTTGGGGTCACATTGGCTCTTAAATGTCACGCGGTAAGACTTGCTGTTTATAGGTCAATCCATTTGTTCCATCCCAAACATCCTTTTGGCTTTCAATTTGTTGCCTTTTAAATGGTTATATGACTCAGTTTCAGAATTAGTTTATTCTTATGGCCTAGGACAATTCAACATAAACAACTCTCACAAAGATAGAAAACTGAAACCGTATGATGCCATGCTGATGTACAGCCTGCAGCTGTTCCACACACAATGAATGAATGAATGGGACACTGACTTTGTGGATCCAAACAATGTTTGCCAGAATGCAGGTTTAATATTCAGGTGAACTTCATATTATGGCAGTGTTATCAGATTCAAACCAGGATCCCTGATTAATGTAACAGACTTTTCAAATTCATTTTCAGTGGTTATTAATTACTGTGATGACATCACAGATTAAGGAAGGGGAAAACCAATAACTATTTCTGAGAAATAGGAGAAAAGCTGATGCTCATTAAAAAAAGACTGAAATGTGTTCAGTGGTTTCCTTTTGTGTTTCCTTACTTTTGGGACGAAATTTTCAGAAAATACACAAGAGTAACGGGTCTCTTGGGTCAAGGGTAAAGATTATTTTTGTAGCATGTTACAAAAAGATACCCAAGACCGTAATGGACATGATAAGAGATCAAATTTAAAAGTTTTCACATTTCTTTACTGCACCATATCATTTTAGTGGGGCTTTTTTTTATTGTGCGCTGCTTAAAACTATGTAACATTAAAAGGAATATGAGCAGAAGTAGATCAAAGGTGGGTGCTTGCTGGTAAATCTCATTATGACCGTAAAGATGACCTCTGGCCCATAATGTTCTTAACCTCCAGCTCATTAGTCTGTTGTGCCTGTTACTAAACCAGTCTCTTACACAAAAACATGATGTCATCATTACATCAGATCTGTTCTGTTACTAAAGTTGTTGTCAGTGAACATGCTGTTGTATATAAACAAATTCACATATATAGTCAGGGTTGTTGTTGGTTTTGCTGTATTGTCAAACTGCTGTATAAGAATGTGTGATGATTATCAAACATCCTTAAGAAGTCTATGGCCCCTCTTCCCACTCCCACTTCCTCCTTCTTCTAAAGTGGGGCACAATCGTTGTGCAATGCATATGTAATTCAGATATGTAAGTCCTCTGGATCCAGCGGGTAAGCACTAGGATGATTAACTGTCCTGGAACACTCTTGGACAGGCTTGTGCTAACACAGATACATAAACAACACCCCCGTTTAGAGACAGCAGTGGTACGGCCCTGCCTCATCTCAGTGCTTGGGCCTACCTGGACATTGCTAGAATGACCTCAATAGGCAGAGGATAGGGGTGGGGTGGGATCAGGGTTAGAGAGAGATTAACCACATGAAGCCCTATAAAGCTTTAGTGTAATCCGCACAGTGGAGACAAATTCAGCACAACCACTGTAAACAGCGCTTCACTGTAACTAACTGCTTTGGACTACACAAAACCCGTCAGAAAAAGAGAATCGGCAAAGGAAGAGGAGCTGGGAATTTTTAGATTTTGTGCTTAAGACATCTACCGACCACTGAGCCAGACAAACTTCTTACCAGTGACTTCAGAGTAATCTTAACTCCATCCAGCAGCAACACTAAGGAGCACAAAGGGCAAAAACATGACAAAGGGAAAGGTATGAGCCTAACTTTCCTACCTGATAACTACATTACAGCTGTACAATGAACTGAGCAATGATTGGCTTCTAGTTTTTTGTGATTTTTGCAGTTTGTCATGTGTTTGGTAGAAGCAGAGCAGCTGACAGAGTTTGACCATATTGTGCTCTGGGCACCATGTTGCTGTCTCTTCTCTGGAACTAGGTGTTACCTGTAGATTTGTAACAACATCCTCCATTGCATTGATATGGTTATATACCCAATGTTCTTGCTATGCTACTAAACCATGACTGTGAAACAGGATTGTGGAGCTAACATGGCTGCCTCTTAGGTTTGTGATGGCCCAGCTGTTTTATTTAATTACTCTCAGGACAGTCAGCCTCAAAATCAAACTTCATCAATCAAATGAATGAAATAAAAAGAAATAGTTTTATGTTTGTTGGTGCTTGTGGAAGAGCTCATTTAATGCTCATTGCTCTATTCTGTACATCAACCATAGTCTTCATTTGTGCTGGTTACCTAAAGATGGAGGCCCATCAATGGCATCCTAATCCTTTGAACTAATGAAACATGGAGGCTGATGTATGTTACACTAGCTGCACTGTTCTGAAAAAAGTGTCATACATACAGCTTTGACAATAGAGTCTAATGTGTCATAGAAATTGATTTATTTTGTGATGCTGTACAGCCAAATAAGGACAAGGATAAGGAAAGTTAACATAGGCCTACCAGATAAGGAAAGTTGACCTAGCTCTGGTTTATCTCTATGCCAGTGATAAGAATACTTTTATTACTGTGTAAAGTGACTCTAAAGAAAGCTACTTATTTCTACAACTTATTAACAATTGTCATGACATCGTGCTATCAGGTGAACACTGCAAGCAAGACTGACAATGAATACCCACCCAGCT
The DNA here is from genome assembly GCF_048128805.1 of Centroberyx gerrardi. Lineage (NCBI taxonomy): Eukaryota > Metazoa > Chordata > Actinopteri > Beryciformes > Berycidae > Centroberyx > Centroberyx gerrardi. Next base: position 21,819,367 of record NC_136001.1, on the reverse strand, counting down.
ACCAGGAGGCGACTGCAGGTAAAAAAAAATAATTCTTTGTGGTTTGACAAATCCGCGATAGATGTGCAGATACAAGCTGTCATGCCTGTTTTGTCTGTCTTCTATTTCTACCCACACTTCCAAACTATAAGCTTCTATGAGTCAGTGTACCAGGGGAAAAACATTAAAACTCAACACTCAATATAGGCAGATCGAAACAAACAACAAAGGCATAAATATAAAAAGTAAACCAAAAGTCATTTTTGCAATTTTGAGTGAAACATCTTAATATCATTACATTTTGAAGTTGTTTAAACTCAAACGTTGTGATTTAGCATCACATACTCGATTATGAGGTATCCCACCTTTAATTTGCTTTGACAGTGTTGTAATGGTAAGTGAAAAGGTGAGTAAGCTACAACCTCCAGTCATTGATCATCATAAGGCAAACAACCACCAATATGAAGAAAAATATATTATATTTTCAGAAAAGCATTAATTTGTGTGTTTTTCTTCATATAACTTACATTAGTGATACTACTTAGTATGATGTTTATGTCATAAAGGTTCATGTCAGCCTTAAAAGGAGGGTCAACTCTATTAAGCAAATACAAAGGTGTGTAGTTGGTTTACACTACATCTCTGCATATTACCGACTGTGAGCTAATGATTAATATCAAAAAGATTATTTGCACAAAATTATTTCTCTAATTCCATTATGCAAACATTATATGTTTTACCTCATCTTAAAAATTGCAAGTAACATGTAATTAACTAGTAATTAACATCATAGGCTGTGCCTTCTCTCCTACTGCCTCATTGAGGACTAGTATTTTCCATCATAGGTTTCTTGCTTATGTTGTAGTTTTTTTTTAGCTTCTGGTGAAGGTATTTATGTGTTATCTTCTGTATAGTATGCCATTTATGTTGGTATGTCACATTGTAAGTGAGTTTATATGTTTGTGTTTGTCACCCTTGTGGTGAAGAGTGCCTGGAGTGTTGTGGTTCCCTGCTAAAATTGTAATCTGCATCTGATCAAAGCTTACCTTGCACAGCAAAACATAAAGCAATAGCTGGAGTTCAAAAACAGGCAAAAATACAAATACACTCAATAACTTAACACAAAACATTCAAAGATTTTAGTGCTAAACCTGTGCAGTTCATTACTACATGTCAGTAAAATAAATAAATATTAAGTTGTGAAATACCTACTCTTTATGTAAAAAACAAAATAGTTACATTTGTGCATAGTACTATATTAAATATTGGATCAACGAATAGTTACTTGGGATTTGGGAAGTATGAAATTCAAAGTACTAAACAGTGTAAAGTCCTACTCAAAAATCTGAAGTTAGCACAAGTCAAACCTGACGCCCCACGTGGTCATAGAGACTTCAATATACAGTATCTGAGTAATGATGCAGCATCACTAGTAAGTAACCATGTACAATTTATCCTCAGTCTCTACAAAGACAAACCCTCAAATATCTCCTACCTGCCTCTGTCCTCAGGCATCGAGGAGATGCAGGCCCAGTTCGCCTGGGACGACATGGCCATCAGGCGGATCTTCATCAGGAAGGTACTGAACAGGATGTAGATGGAAACAGATTCGGTGAAACAAGTGACACCAGCAGGAGAAATATTATAACATTAATTTTTAGAGCAGTGAAATACATCTTGGGAAAACTCACCCAGATTGCATACATTTTAAAGTCAGACTGTGCTGTATGTCCCACTCCAGGTCTACGCCATCCTCATGACCCAGCTGTTTGTGACTGTGGCAATTGTTGCTCTCTTCACATTTTGGTAACTGCTCTTATACTAGTACTACTTTTTAATGTATTTATACCACTATTTATTAGTAAATTTCCAATAGTGAATAAGAACAGTTTTAGCGAGGTACTAAAAATAAAAGTGCTAATGGCAGTTTTTAACCACCAGTACAAATAGAAAAAATATTAAAATGTAGTTTTTTTTTCTTTTTTTTCTTTTTCTTTTCTTAATCCTATATGAAAGTAACATTCATTTACTGTCCTTCCAGTGGACCTGTGAGGTTTTTCATACAGACTCACCCTGGCTTGTATATGGCCTCTTAGTAAGTGAAACCACATCATAACTCATATTACGCCATCAGCTTCTTCACCGATGTTATTGTTAAGGTCATTTATTCTTCTTCTCCCCTTTCTGACAGTCTCATGTTCTTTGCCACCTACATTGCATTGTCCTGCTGTGGAGATCTGAGGTAATGTTTCCTTGCAATATAAATAATAAACCACAATACTCATAAATGCATAGTAAAAATGTTCCGTTGTCATTTTGTGGATTTAGATTGTGGCCATATTGGTGGGTAGGCATGCAGTAATTTCAGATAAATTACAGTGTTCAGGGTGAATTTCTAAACTCTGGATTTTCTTCCCCCCTAAACAGGAGGCAGTTTCCCTGGAACCTCATTCTGTTAACTCTCTTTGTGAGTATTTTCAACAAGAAAAACAGTGCATCTTAATAGAATACAATGCGTTTTTTTCTATACACGGCTCTCTTTTTCCTTGTTCACCTGGCCTAAGTGTGGTATTCTCTCTTCTCTGCCTCTCAGACTTTGAGCATGGCCTGCATGATGGGTTTTATATCAAGGTACATACATATTGTGATCTATGTGTGTGTGTGTGTGTGTGTGTGTGTGTGTGTAACATTTATTAACCATCCAAATCTTTCCAGAGTGATAGAGAGAGAGAGAGAGAGAGAGAGAGAGAGAGCATATGTTAATAGCTGTGTTTGCTCTCTCTTCCTCCAGCTTTTACAACACCACATCAGTGGTGCTGTGCCTGGGAATCACAGCTCTGGTGTGTCTGTCTGTCACTATCTTCAGCTTCCAGACCAAGGTGAGAAGAATGTGCTTTCAACGCTCACTCTTCTTTTCAGGCTACATCTCACAGCCCAACAACACATAACAACACAATCTTTCTTATGATGAAATGAATCCATTCTCCCTCTCGCCCGTTGCAGATTGACTTCACCTCCTGTCAGGGCGTCCTGTTTGTTTTGTGTATGGTCATGCTTCTCTGTGCCATCACTCTCTCCATCGTCGTCCCCTTCGGATATGTAAGTTCACCTCCTTCAGCTGTTTTGGCGCGATTGCAATCACGCCAAAACACCTTTCTAGAACAAGTCAAAAATAGCTGTGATCAACAGTGAGTTTAAAAATAGATTTCCAGTAATGCCTTTGGCCTTGTTCACCGTATTTGGCTGTGTGTGAAGCAGAAGAGATTAGCCTTCACTGCTGTCTTTCATCATCCTGGAGATAATCTAGCAAAGCCACTGTCTTTCCCAAATTAGTATCCTATCCTTCTTAACGGTGTCTGGTAATGCTTTTACCTCGCACCGCAGGTACCCTGGTTACACGCCATATATGCTGTGATGGGAGCCATCCTCTTCACTCTGGTGAGAACCCAATACGTCACCAAAACCTCAGTATCATCAGGTTGCAGTACCATATAATTTACTCTGTTCTCTCTCTCTGACTCTCTCTCTCTCTCTCTCTCTCTCTCTCTCTCTCTCTCTCTCTCTCCCTTTCTCTCTGTCTCTCTCTCTCTCTCTTTCTCCCTTTCTCTCTCGGTCTCTCTCTCTCTGCAACAGTTCCTGGCATTTGACACTCAGCTGCTGATAGGGAACAAGCGCTATACCATGAGTCCAGAGGAATATGTCTTTGCCACCCTCAACATCTACCTGGACATTATCTACCTATTCAGCTTCCTGCTACAGATCATGGGAGGTGGTCGGGAGTGAGGCCTCTGTCATCCACTCTTTTCTTCTGTGTCTGTCTCTCTGTTTAACTATTTGATAGCATTAACTCCACAAACTCAACAGGGTCAAAATATCCAGGATTCACGACCTGAATCAACTTATTTTTCCTATTAAAACAGTTTGTATCCGACCGACAGTCAGGATAAAGACTCACCTTCCTACACTATGGGTCTCACTTCTGAAAATAGTCTTTGACCTTATCCAATCCATCACAGCATCATAAAATCACTTCAAAGAATATTATGGAGATGAAAATGACATCTATGAGTTTACATTCACTTTTAATAGTAGAAAGGGTTTGGGTTAGTTTTCATCATGGATATATTGCAGAAAAAGGTAGACAGTCCTTAAAATGCTCATTTGGCAAACATCATTTTTTTCACAAATCTCAATTTTGACTTTTTTTTTGATTTTTGTTGTAAGTGCAAATGCGAGCACAAGAACCTTTTACAAATGAGGCCTCAAGTGAGTTGGGCATCTTTGTGTGAGCAAAGTGAAAGCAATCTGTTCGTTCTTTGCTATTGGTTATGTAATACCGTTCATACAAACAATAATCTTAAGCTTTTTTCTGCCTACTGGTTTTAACACTATGCCCTGATATAACCTTTACCTGCCTGATACTTCGCTGTAGTAGTTCACTGTACTTGAACCATTCCTGTAGTATTGTTGTGGGAGGAGGGGTGCACTGTGACCCCCCCATCCTACAGTATTATTTAAATGGTAATTAGGCTCATAAGTGGATAAAACTAAACGGCCAAAGACAGAGACGAGCCAAAAAGAAGGAAGATGACTCCTATCAGTTTCATCCAATATTTTCTGGAATGTGGATTCAGGAAATCTGCACTTTCAAGCTCAGCAGGGTTGAGTTTGTTATTATAGCTTACTAGTTGTCAAAGCTACAGTCAAAGCTATGTTTGCTAGAAACAGTATAGGCTATTTCATTTTTATATTTGTTTTTTATGCATATAATTACAGATGAGAAATAGGTTAAATAATATTTCTATTTTAATGTTTTATGTGTGTAGGATGTTTTCACACTAACAGCTCTATTTGAGCCTGTGGGTTGTGTTGGGAAACGCGTGTGCACCCTGAACCAGTGGGTTTCAACTGGTTTCAAGACCTTTGAAGCTAAGATACAGCACCAGTTACATCATGAATAGAGACTGTCTGTGGAGCAGCACATCTTTGGTTATCAGAAATCAGTTGCAAGTTCTATTGTGACTTTAATGTGGCCTTTGGGATATGACTGCATCACAGTGTCTGAATTACAATAAAATTGTTTCATTTTAAAATGCAGATAGAAATGTTAGAAATGTTTACGGGCAGGCCTATATACATGTATAATGAAATGAAAAGAAGCTTGGATAAAGCATTGATAGTAATGCGTTTTCTATGTGTTTTAAGTACATGCGATGCTCTCAACATGAAAATAAACTTGATTCATGAATAATAATGTGTGTGAATGGTGGTGTACGGCTTCGAGCCCAGAGAGGGACGAAAATATGAAACAGAATTTCTAAAAAAATCCAAGGTGAATCCCAGAGACGCTTTGAAGAATTACTTTAAAATACTAACTTATGGTGACCTTTGTGGGAAGTATCATAGATATTCAGCCATGACTTTACAGCTCTCTCCATATATCCTCATAGTTCAACTTTAAAACACTTTTGTACAAATGAGTCCCTTTTGGTTATGCTATTGATATTGAATGAACAATGAAATGACTGTAGTGAGCAGCAAGACTAGATACCAGTCATATTTTTTAAAAGGGCATCCAGTCTCAGTTATGAGGACACCTGCCTGCACTCAGGCCTGCAGGTGGGTCAGCCAGCTGGACGTGTCCCTCTAGGCCACAGTCACGGCCTTCACACTGACTTTAATACTGCTTGGCCCTCTTAGCTTAGACAACCTTTAGTAAATGTCTTCTCAATATGAAAGAGGCACCTAAAGCAAAAGGAGCATGGGGCAATTACCCCCATCTGCCCCTCATCCAGCTCCCCAGTCTCATAGTTAAGAGTAAGATCATTAAAAACACAGGTCACCCAATAATCAAAACAAGGCTTTTATTAAAAAAGAAAATTGACATATTCAAATTCAAAGAGAAAACCAAGAAAGAAGGAAAATCTTATCTCAATCAATAAAAAACACAAGTTACAGACAATTTAGCAACTCTGGCACAGGAAGACAAAAGTAGCCAAGTGGCTTTGCAAAATAACCAAATATCAAAACCTCTTTCCTCTAACAAAACTGTACAAAATGAGTTCTTGTATAAATAAGAAAACTGTTTACAAGCAGTAAGTGAGATGAGCCCATCGTATATCCAAAATGTCTAATGATTCACGCAAACTTGGTTCATACAAAGTTTCCTCTCAAGCAACCACATGAAATATTTTAATCATTCCTGTTCAAAATGTTACCATTAGAATGTATTTTCAATTTTGCTTTATTTAGTATGTAATATATAACTATTTAAACTGCCAATTAAACAAACAGTAAACTATTTATATCAGTGTCACTAAGGTATTGACAGTTAAACACATGAGGGGGCGGGGATACTCTGTATCAACCAAATTATAAGGAGACATTTTGAAGATTCAGAGGGGCCGGCATCTAACAAACTGTTTGGAAATCCTATTTTAGCAGCAAAACATTTTGAAGCTATGAAATAAGCCATCAAATTTACATGAGCTGGTCACCAAGGATGGACAACAAGAGCATTTTTTTAATTGGTGTGGACTAAAAATAAGTGCAAAGAGATTTTCTTTTTCAAATATTGTGTATATAGTACACACCATGGATCATAGAATTACAACATTGTATGTAACCTAACTTTCTATAGTTTTCATGATGCAAATTTATTTTAGAACATCATGATTTCCTGTAATATATCATTATTTCTACTGTCAAGTTTGTAAAACTAAAATAAATAAACACTGCAGTGTAACAAGTGGTCATTTCATAGTTCCAAAATCCTTTTTGTATTAAAAGTGATGGCTAATACATGGAATATCATTTTTATGAACAAATAAACAATATCCATGACATTTTCCTTCATGAAGTTGGTGCACTGAATCTGAAAACTTGCTAGCCGTTGTGTAATCTGGACAGATTATTAATCGTGAAGTATCAACAAAACACACAAGTGGAAACAAACAAAATGGTAAAAGTGTATTCTATCCTCAAGCAGAACAGAAGGGAAAAATAGACTGTATTTACAAAATGGGTGAAACTCTCATGTTTGACACCATCATAAAAATCAGGCAACATCCTCTGCATTCCTCTTAGTGCTAATGTAAATTTACAGATATACAACCATATTGGGTATCTGTTGGAGTCAATTAAAGTTCATGAGTGTGTTTACATGCACTCCAATATTCCACTATTATGCAGGATACTGAGTTACCGCATGTAAACATCGTATCCCAGTACAGATGCACAGTTCTTATCCTGATTATGACAAACCCAAACAGGATGCTTGGGATATAAAAAAGAAAATTATCTGGGATACTTTCTGCCTGTATTTATCTTCTGTGTATTATTGGTATTCAGGGTTTGCTTAAGCTCATTTTCCATGGTAATAATCTGAATATTTTATTTATTATGTATACAGGGATATTCACCACTAGGGTATGAGGATACAATTAAACAGATTATCCCAAATAAGACCGTAACAAACCTTAACATTCGTTATAATGCAGAATACTAAGTGCATGTAAACACACTCACTGATACATTCTACATGTTTCAGAACCTAAAAGAGAGATTTTATCCAGCTACACACAGTCAATGTGTGTCTATGGATGAGAGCAGTATTTATCTTTGACAGACAGCTTGGCTAACAGATGGATGGCTACATCGTCTTTGGTTGCACAGATGAACAATAGAAACAAAGCGAGTGTGAGATGTGAAGACAAAACAGAGGAGGAAACAGAATCATTAGACGGCGCCTGATATAAGCCTCCACAAAGAACTTATCAAACTGTGTTTTCACTGGATTAAAACTCGTTGAAGAGTGGGAAGAAAAACTCTTCGAAATCTTATGGCTACCTCGACCGACGCGATGACCGCTTGATGCCATTCAAACAAGCCTGCTGCCATTTCTGAGTGTCAGCTGAGTGTCAACCCTCTGAGACATCAGGCCGTTCATCCAGAGAAAAGTGTTAAGGCTTAGCTAAAAATAGTTTTTGCAGAATTTTGGATCACTAACAAATTCATTCAGACTTGCTGTCTCACTAAAGGCTGTAAGAATCATCTTTAATGGCACTTCCATGGTCTAGTGAGCAGTCCTTTGTAAAACCATTACTTTTATTATCTACATATCTACAGGTTTGATGTCTGTATAGATTAAGGATCAACATATTTGGACGTATGTGGTGGCATGACTTCCACTGAATATGCTGACTGAAAGAGTTTGAAACAGACCAGGGCTTGCATGTAGAAAGCCTCTTTGAGCAACAATGCCGATACAGAATCAGTATGATGCTTTCGGATCAGGAATAATGACTCACTTGAAGAGACCGAGGTCACTGCTCTTAGTTCAGCTCCCAGCTCTGAAAGGTTTTCTACACACAGGCCCTGACACAATATCAGGACAGACGACACAACGTTCTGGAACGGAAAATTCATGTGAGGACAAAACAAGGAAAAACGTCTCTATCTCTATGGACCATGTGCAAAAGCACAAGAAAACAGCATAGCCTAATCTTTAAAAATCCCACAAATCCCTAAACACAGAAAAGCTAACATCTCTCTAGGAAAGCTATCCTCCTACAGCTAAAATCTAATCTACTTTAAAAATAAATTCATCAAAAATAAGGCAAAACAGCTCAAAGGTTTTCAAGTGAAAGACAAAAAAAAAACAGAACACAATTTTCTTTCTACAAACAAAAAACTAAAAATCACTGACAGTCGGAGAATCAAACTCAGGCGACAACAGCAGCATTGAAAAAAAGACTTACAGCTCCCTTTCCCCTAAAACAAATTCTTCTCAGGGACTTTGTTAGTCCATTTGATTTCCCTCATTGCTTTGCTAATCTATCTCTTAATTTAGTAACTGTATTGTTCTTTTGTACACACATCTTTTAGTAATCTAACCGCTCAGATCTAAAGCATGTTCACTTATCACCTCATGCTTAGTACAAAGGATGAATTTATTTATACCTGAAGATCTACCACAACAAAACCGCTTAAAACCACTTCTCATGGACACTGATGTGACATGGGACAGTTGTTCTGTAATAACAAATCAGGACAACTATTACAACTATTACACTGGCCATGCTCGGTTTCATTAGGAAACCTGAGCTTTCAAACCTTGGATATAAATGTGGATTCTTTTTTGGATGGTTTACTATAGGACACATGAAGATAAAAATGATCTAACCATCACTAATGGCATGAGATCACGATCTTCAAAAGAAATATTGGCGATTTTCATGAGCCTTTACTAATAATTTTTCAGTTCAGCTCTGATATGTGGGCCTACGATCTAAATGTCCATTTCACAACCTTTTTAAACTATATTACTACAGCATTAAATAACTTCTTCACTATAAATGGTATGTTTCAATGATCTCAAAACTCTAAAAATAGAACTATGATGAAAATATAAATAGAAATAATTATGATTGTCTTTTGTTCATAAGTTCCGCACATTTATGAAAAAATGGTTTAAAGTTTCAAAAATGAATTGATTTTTGACTAAACTATTAACAGTCAATGTTATTATCATCTGTGCATGAATAGAAATCTCTGCAGCAGTTACAGGAAGAAGTAGCTTTAAACGGTTTGTCTCCCATGGTTTAAATGACACCGAACATCAGACCAACAAAAGTGTTTTGAGTTTTTAAATCTGTACAAATTATTACCCTACTGCTGCAAATAGAATGTCAAAAAACAGACATCAGGAAATAAAAATAAAAGTTTGCATATTTTACAAAAAATAAAAGACACATTGTGTTATAACTCTTCCTTGAATCACTCTGAAACTTCCAGAATGCTTTTTAAAAATAAGAATTTGTTATATTACGTGCACAAAAATAATGCTCTGTGTCTTTTCCTCCTTTCTTAATTTTTTCTTTGTTTTTTTTTTCTTATTATTTTCTTTTTTCAGTTATCAAAATAGATCAAAGCTTCTCTGAAGAAGGTTCCCACCTTTGGTTGATCAACTCTTGAAGAAGAGAGCAGAAAAGTCCGATGAAGTAAGTGTCCTGTTTTTTGTTTTTTTTTCCATTACACACGTGTTCCTTTTGTCATCCATGTTCAAGTTGGGGTGCGTGGTGATGGTACGGAGCACAGTTGTCTTCCAGCAGAACCTGGTTGGTTCAATTCATCATGTGCCCACAGCCCCGCCCTGCTGGGAGCTGCAAAACACACACCTCCAGTATTGGCACACTGTCACCTGGTCAAAACACACCGCTAATCTTTTACTAAACTATATCAGTGGAGGTATTCTGCTGGGGGCTTACAGCAAAATGTACAGGCTATATGTATATATGAAGACCTTGCTATGACAAAGTTCGATAAGCCCTGGACTAAATCATTTATAAAGTGTGAATAGCATTTAAAGATATGCAGGTCAGATGAATTGAAGACTCTAATATGATGTATATGATGTATATGATATAGTACATAATGTAGTATATGATGTGTAGTATGTATATGATGTAGTAAACAATGTGTATATGACCTAGTATAGGATGTGTATGATGTATACAGTATGCAGTATGTATATGTATGATGTAGTATGGTATATGATGGTATGTAAAGCCCTTTGAGACTTGACTGTGATAAAAAGCTATATACATAAACAAGACTAGACTAGATTTTAAATATACTTTTGAGCATCTTGGCATGTATAATTTCTTGTTTGAAAGAGAATCCCTCACTGGCTACTGATGGTATTCTTCCATGGAATCTGCTGCTGACTCTTTTACACTAAAGTAGCCGTGGGAGGCTTGACTCATAAGCTCACTCAAGTAAACATGTTGTTTCCCGACAATGATGCGGGCATCCCTTGGGCCAATCAACAAAAAGATGAATCACCCCTCCAAGTTTTTGAAGTGTTGACCTTTAATCACAGTGTCTCAATCAGGCCAATCAGTGTACGTTTTTTTAAGCACCAGAACGCAGTGCCAAAATACATCATCCCTCCAAGTTTCGTCAGTCGTGCCTGAGATATCACATTTTAGTTAAAAAAAATTGACCTTTAATTATAACGGCCCCATTAGGCCAATCAGTGTCATTTGTAAGGTTAGATGGATTTGTGTTATAAGTCTCATGTCAATCAGACTTAGGACGAGGAGTCTGGGCCTTTCAAAGATAGAAATTTTGACCTTTAGTTACAACACGCCCATTAGGCCAATCAGTGTAATGTTTCAACGCTGGAACACAGTGCAAAGATGCACCATCGCCCCAAGTTAGGTCAAAATCCCCCCGATTTTATTGCATGGGGACAATGTTTTTGAAAGCACTAATAAGCCTGCAGCTAAATCAGGAAACACAAGAAGCAAGAATTGTTAAACCTCTTCCACTACAAGATAATCTTTGGCAAACATTCATTCAGACTCATCCCTGATCTTGCAAATTGGTGTAGTTTGAGGGGTAGCTACATAAAACCTGCTTTGTCCATAGCATGACCTACAAAACATGCTTCTATATCAGGGATATGCACTGTGTGCTATGCTGTGGCAGAAATGACAGTGTATCAAAACTCAAGAAAACATGCTATATCTGTGTAACATACAGGACAGGACAAACTTTCACTATCCTACCTTAGCTTCACTTGGTGTGTTGGTACGAGTAGTTTGTGTGTTCTGCAGGAGTCTCCATGGCAACCTGTTGCTGCTGACCTCCATTCTCCTGAAAAACATGACTGATTACGCAAAGGACACTCTCTTTGATAATTCATGACAAGGTGTCAGTTTTTTAATTAAATATGCAGCGAAAAAGACCCCCCCCCCCTCCTCCCCATCAAATCAAAAACATTACACGCCTGTGTGTGAATGATATGATACGCTCCAACCTTGGTAGAGCATTCATTTAGAACAGTGGTCAGCTGGAGGAATCTGTTAACTAAAAATAATGCCGATGCAAATTGCACATTCATCTAGGCCACACTACAAGAGTTATTTTCCTTTAACTATAAAGGAACTAATTACTGGTCGTCTACTTCACTGGAATAAGACAGTTGTAAGGTGTTGTAGCCTTGGCTAGCTTCGTACCTCTACTGGGACACTGGAGGGAGGCACTGGGGTGTACTGGGGGATGTAGGTCCCCTGCATAGTTGTGTTGGCCGGCATATACTGTAGAAAAGGCAGAGCAGAAAATGCAAACTGTGCATTATATTTGACATGGCTATTGATCTTGACAATATAGGGACACATTTCTATCTTAGCAGGGTGGACCTATGCAACCTATGTGTGTAACATTTCATAATCCTGTTGGGGGTGACTTATGTATGGTGTGTGTGTGTGTGTGTGTGTGTGTGTGTGTGATTGGTACTGACTGTGCCCGTGCTGCCCAGTGACAGGTGGCTGAGCTGCTGGGCGAGAGGTCCCATCATGGACGTGGGCTGGATGGACATGGCATGATCCATTGTTGGGGTCAGGACTGTGCCCTGTGGGTGCATAAAAACACACACACACACCACACACGCACAAATTACAGAATCTGAATCAGAATCACTTTAATCACAAATTCAAATGTAAACAAATGTACTTGAATACGTCAAATGTAAGCCAAATGCACATGAATGTGTCTTAGTCACACTGGTATAGAGACATATTTTCTTAAAGAGACTTAAGACTTTAAGATTCTCAAAAGTATAGTAAAAGTAAAAGGGCAACAGGACTTCATATACGGTGGATGGAAACAGTCCAACACCTACACTGTAGACAGTGAACTATACATATCACTCACAAGAGGGGAATGAAATTAACAGAGGGTGATACACAGGAAAAAATGTGAAGTATCAGAAGAGGAGAAGGTACTCACAGCTGGCTGCATGAGGTACGACTGATGGTGCATCCAGGACGGGCTGTGTACCTGGAGACCGGGGGAACACACCATGAAATTCACTCTTTTATTTGATTTGATCTCTTTGATTTGATCTACTGCCTTCATAATCCTCTCAGAGTGCTTATTATGTAAGTTTGCAGACGGAGATCAGAGGAGGAAGCAGAACCTGGGGAAATACCTTCGGCACGGCTCGGGGCCGTTCTGACTGTCTGCTAACTTACATAATGAGGACTCTGCACTATGAAAGCAACATTAAATCCTTGAAATTCAGGCAGATTAAAAAAAAAACTGTCTGGCTTAATAATGAAATCGTACCCTGACTACTGAAGCATTTCACTATTTGAATGATTTCCCCACCTGGTAGGATGAGACAGGAGAATGCATGTAGGGTGAGAGGGAAGTCTGGGCGATCATTCGATTTGGAGCCAGACTGTAGGGTGAGGAGTAGAAACTGCAGAACAGACAGAACAAAAAGTCAAGACAATATGGTGATGGATGGTCAGAGCATGTCATCAGCAATCTCCTGTTGTGTCCAAGTGCATAAATAGCATTTCTCTGTCCCTTCAATGCCCACCAGAGGGCAGCGCTTCACCACTGTTTGAGTACTATGCTCATTTTGCAGGAGGGTTGGGACTCTGTTTTCTGTCAGTCGATGCATACCACTCACCCATTCTGTAAGGCTGTGGGGTCATACGCAAGCGTCATTCCTCCCTGGGAAAACAATACACAGGATTCAGAACCAGTGAGGTAATGCAATCACCGGTGGAGTCTGTACTAAAGCAGCTGGCTAGCCTAGACTGAGACTGAACAAATTCAAAATCAGGAAGTTTTCTTCTTTTAGTGCATTCTCACTTTAGTTTTCCCGCAAACTCAAGAAATGTAAGCTAGGAAAACAGCAAATACAGTTTAAGATTCATGAGTTTAGTCACCCATCTTACCGTCTCTCCGTCTCTGGCCCAAGGCCTGCCATTCTGGAGGTACTTCCCCTGGTTCTGCCTCTTCTTCTGACCTCCGTCTGCAAACTTACATAATAAGGGCTCTGTGGGCACTATGAAAGCAACAGATCAAATAAGAGAGTGAATTCCATGGTCACAGAGGATAAGAAAAACCTTGAGCTCTGGCACCAATAAAAACAATATCAGATTCCCATAATACAAAAAAAAAATCCCTTCTACGCACCAGGCACTCCGGGTGGAGTCTTGATGAATTTGCCATTGAAATGCTGAATAATGGCCTCGCACTTTTCTGTGGACTCCATTCTGAAATGCAGTCAAAGTCAAATTTACTCCCACATGTGGAATGCTGTTTACATTTCAAGGTTTGAATCTGCCAGAACTGTACTCAAAACTAGTTTTTAACTATGGCACACACTATATTCATCATGGCGTGCTATAATGTGTCAGTACGCTATAGTCTGACCTGGCAAATCCCACACCGCGGCTGGTCCCATTGGCATCACGGAGGATGCGTGTGGAGATGACCTGGCCAAAGGACTTGAGCATGCTCTCCAGCTCTTGCTCATCCATGGACACTGGCAGGTTGGAGATATAGAGGTTGGTGGGGTCCTGCTCCTGTTGCTGTGCAGGGAGTGGACATGAATGTCAGTTCACACACTGACCGTATTCAAGCATGGATGAAGAGCTGTGGGACTCACTGTTTTGGAAGATTGTCACTAAATATAATTTCTCAACCATTTTGTACATTTTGACAGCGTCAAGACTTTACTTGAGGCTGTCTGGGTTTTTTTAAATGCACACAAATATGCATTTGTCCAAAAAGATTAAGTTAAACATTCTATAGAAATGTAGATCAATTAAGGGAAATAGAGTTGCAAGCACATAAAAGAGGATTGTGAGACTATTCTGATCACTGACTTGAAAGTGAAACCTTGTGTGACTGTGCAGAAACAGACAGGAAGCCAGGCATGAAGTTAAGAGTTCACACAGCAACAGGAGCCTGGCAACCAGGAGAATAGAGGCTGGGCCAAAAGAGGGGAAGGGAAAACAGAGAGGGAGGGATGAGGAGACAGCAGAGGGAGGAATGGAGGTTGGGAGAATCGAGAAGGCAAAATACGCGTGTATTTTGTGCAGAAGGAGGGGAATGACAGGATAGGAAGTAGTGGGAGTCTTGAGTAATGAAGGAGGATCACAGAAAAGAATTTGAAAAAAAGGCTCTCCTAACAAAGCTCTTCTTTCATCAGAATTGCTGTTCTATCTCTATCATTTTCCATTTCGTCCCCTCTTCCTTAATCTCACTAATATTAGATAACTATGCAAACCCCACGCAAAGTTTTTCTACCATGCATGGTGGAAACTGTCCAGCAAAAGTGAAACAAATCAACCAGTAATTCCTTTGAACCAGAGTCAGCCTGATGCCGGCATCGAACAGCAGAGGACACAAGTAGTCGGATGCCTACTGAAACTTCAGTTTGGACAGAGTTCAGTCAGACCTGACATGTGTGGCATAGACCTCCTGTGACATTGCTGATCTGACAATGAGGAATTCATGAATGTATTTATGGTATTCAAGTGTGTCAACACCTATCCTGAATGAGGATTTACTGTCTACATGATTGGCCTCCCCTCTTAACAAAGAGCCACCTGGCTAGGAGATAACCTATTTTCTGGGATTGGGTGAGGCAACACTTCCCCATTATGTAGCGCAGTGGCACACTGAGAGAGGTCATAGGCCAGATAATGGTGCTCAAGGCGCTATGATAAAAGAACAAACAAAAAAAAACTCCCTCCCTTTTCATTCTCGCTTTTATTTACCTCAGCTAATACAAATTGTCCTACTCCACATTCAGTCCAACATTCAACCTGTGTGGATATGCAAATAGCTGCTGGACCCAACCCAAGCACACATGAATGGAAGCTCTGCTCACCCCTCCCTACTTTCCCCTCTATCAGTGACACACACAATCCTGGAGTCACGCTCAATGTATCTGAGGCGACGCAGCGGTGTTTGTACCAGGCCCCAGATGAGCCAGTCTGTCGAGGTGTGTCTGTGTGTGTGTTTGACGTATTTGCCTGCTTGTGTGTCAAGCAGTGCATGTGAGCCTGACGTCTGAGTTTGAACAGGGAGGTGCTGGGAAGTAAGGAGGGCTCTATTTTTAACCCTGCCATTGTTCCCCTGCCCCTCCACACACAGCTCCTCTGGGCCTGTTGTGGTGCAGCCTGGAGGCTGTTGTGGCCCATTTGGGACCTGAGCTTACACTGAGGACAGTCTGCAGCAGGTGTGGCCCGTTCTCGTGGAGAACAACACTCTAAACCAGCCACAGTGAAGCTGCAAATGTGATTATTTTATCGTTCAAGAAGAACACTGGTGAAACTGTGCTGTCATATTTGATATCAAACACTGATTTCAGACTGATGTTCAATTGCATGTTGGTTCTGACCCGAAGTAACCCAGTGACTCAGAACCAACTGTGTATATTTAGGTTTTTATAGTGGCTATCAACACCTCTGACTGAGCACATGCTGTCTGGGTGAGTCAAGTTTTGGTGTTCAGTTGCACTTGTAGGGTGTTGGGATACACAGGGTTGGGTGGCACTGTACGCAGGAGGTGCAGTGAACTTCGACCCAGTGTTTAGTTGCACTGGACTGGTGAAGGTCAGCTGGCACAGTGGATCTGTTACAGTTTTCTAGGGTTGGGCTGAGGGAGACCCTGGTGTTACATTGCAGTGGGTCTGTTTGGGTGCAGAACAGAGGGAGGGGGCAGGGACACTGGGGTGGAGTGTATTAAGTGCTGGTGTCAGCCCCAGGCCTAGGCCCAGACGATGGACAATGCCAGCCCATTGTGCCTGTCCCATTGACGGTGGGTGTAGTGGCACCCTCCCCTGGGTTCCCTCAATGGGGAGCCTGAGAGCCACAGAGGGATCAGCTTAATGGGCCGACAAGAGTGGCTTTGACTGCAGACACTCGGACAAAGAGCTCACTACAAGCGCCACAACAGGAGCAGGTTAGCAACATACACAAGCACAGAGAACAGCGCGGGAGGGAAAAGGAGAGTAAAGGAGGTGAAGAGGACAATGAGGAAATAGAAGAAAAAAATGGGTAAATGGAGTAAAGGGAAGGCGGTAAAGGATAAATGGGGCAGAGGGAATTGTTAAAAACAAAATGAGAAGTCAGTTTTTCTGAAAAGCAATATTCAGACTAGAGTTTATCCTTCACAGCTGCCCGTCATTAGAACAGACTCTAGTGAAGACATCCTCTATCACAACTAATAGGAAGTTTCGGTCTCCAACTTATTTAGCCAGCCTCTATGCCAGCAAGCTGACAGCCAAACGACAGTAAACACACCTCCCCATAAACCAGAGTTTGTCTTGCACTCTTGCCAACAGGACACTTACTGCCAATCAGGCCACAGAATATAACAGTTTACCTTTAACATGATACAGAATGTGAGAGTGTGTGTCTGTGTATGAGTGGGAATGAGCAGCAGTAGCAGATGGCTCTTTGGAAATTTCAGGGAAAGTCAAGACATGTTAGACTGGGTTATAAGGCAAGTCACAGGTGAACTGGACAGGTTTAATTTACAATCCTGATGACGGACAATCAGATGAAGAGACAAGATGAAACTTTAATGACCCCTGGGAGATTGGGTAATAAAAGAAGAGGTAATAACAAATGGGCTTAATAAGGCCAGTGACTGCGCTGCATTGTATAATAGTGTTGAGAAGGAGTTGGTTAACTCACTTTGGCCATCTGAGCCTGGACCCCACTGGACTTCAGGGCTGTAACTGCCTTCTGTGCTGCTGCTGGACTGTCAAAGTCCACAAAGCCATACCCTACAATACAATTGGGTGAAGAGACAAATATTAAAATGACTGTCCGTAAATTTTCATCAGAAATCATGTCAACTCTGTTTTAAAAAATGGATGCAAAACATGCTCACAGCAAAGATAGATAAGTGTGAAATGATGAAAATGCATGAACAAAGAAACCCACGCAACTCACCTTTGCACTTGTTGGTGGTTTTATCCAAGATGGCCTTGGTAGACACAATCTTGCCATACCTTCAAGGATAAACAAGAATATAAACCAAAAAAAACAACAAGACATGTGTTCAGTGATAGACGAGGTGACTACAGGGCACAGAGAGGAATCTGCTCCTACCACATACATACCACTCCTACCAACACTTCCTCAGGCTGCGTGGCTGCAGGTGTAAACATGAACATGCACTCCTTCTCACAATCAATTGGGTCTTTTCAATGTGATCTGTAGTGTCACAGAAAACTTTGTCTGCCTCCACCCTCCTGTCATTGTCTGCTAGTGGAGATTGTTGTACAGTAATGCTGTTCGCCGGCGTTGTTTTCAACAGACAGCAGACAGCGCCCCAGGGCCAAAAACAATTTGTTCCAGGCTTGTCTTTACCACACACACACACACACACACACACACGCACACGCACAAATGCACACACAAACACTTCTCTTCTAAATACAGCTCTTCTCTTGGGTATTTTTGTCTTAACATCTCAGTTTACTTCAGGAAATGAAGCTGTAAAGCGTTGTCACTGGCAATGTCTGACTAGCAAATAGGAGAAATAATGACTTTCCAGGCACTTCGCACATACGCTCAATCTATTTCATCATATACAAAAGAAGTTCATATGGTGTATGAAATGGAAACTAGTGTCCTCCTGACCTGTTATTTCAGTCTCATCAATGGAGAAACAGGACAAAGGCCAATCAATAGCATTACACACAGTCAATTAATGAATTGATGCAATATAGTAAAACATTCGTGGTATGAAAATCCCCTCAAATCCAATAAATGAAAGTCTGGGAAAAGTGTTATATAAGATGTGGAGCGTAATGGAATGCAGTGTTATAAGACAGTGCATCAGCACTACAGTATAATAGACCTGCCCTTGTCTGCTGAATGTAGTCAGTGAGGGAGGCTGGTGTTCCTCTGTTTGGGCGACATGGCGTCTGGGCGGAGTGTACACTGTAACCTGATCCTTCACCCCTCCGGTTCTCTTCCCTTCCCACCCCGTCCCTCTCCTCTCTTTTTCCACCCTAACATCACAGCTCATTGTGCACCACTGGGTCCTACAGTCCTTCCTTGTTCCAATGGAGATTTGCCCTAGATTTGACTAGATGGCCATGGCAGAGATCTGTTCCACTGACACCAAGGCCTAATGGATTCACCATAAAAAGTTAAGCACATAAAAAATAGCATATTTACTCTTAGATTCATATACGCTCAGTACAGTTTCTGTGTATAAATCAGAAACAGCAGCAGGTTGATGCGCATGCGAACAAGCTTAATATCACCACACCAGCTCCCACAATGAGCAATAAATGGAAGGAGACAGTAATCATATTTGACAGTTTTACATTGATTTCTCGTGATTCAACTTATTCGGTGTTGCCAAGAAAATAAAAAAGGAATCTTTGATGTTGATCATTGTGGATTAGGTTGACTCCAGAATAAAGAGGATATTATTTGGAAGCATTTCACATGATGAATAGAGAAAGTTTGTCAAATGATGGTGAGAGTAATAAATGAAACTTGCACACATTATTCATCCATCATCCGTTGCCAGAAAATCAGCTGACCTCTAAAAACACTTTGTTTGTTGGTGCAAATGGGCTTAATTCATTATGGTAAAGTAGCTTAGTTGTAACTTCTTACAGTTCTTGAGAATGAGGCATTTTTAACGCTGACATAAACTGCGGTAAACATTCTTACATCAAGTTGTTTTTGTATATCCCTAACTTGGCATGGAAAAATGTGTATGCATCTTTTTTTGTGCATACACACCCATGGTTTATACATGAGGCCCCAGGTGTATTAAATATTCAATAGCTGTGACATTGCTGTTTCCCACAATAATTTAGAGTGTAGCTCAGCTGTTTGTTGGATTGGCACATTGGATGTTGATGAAACAGATTACCAGGGGGAGATAAGCAGCCACTCACTGCCAAGTAAACAGGTCAGAGGCAGAGCCGCTGCCGTGGGCCGATCTGCTTCAATTCAATGAATTTGATCATTTTTAAAATAACACGTGTAGTAAATCATTAGAGATAACTTTCTAAAGTTATGGACTTGTTTTCCAATATGGTCACTGATGTTAAACGAAAGAAGACGCCAGCCTTCAATAATCAATATAACATTATTAAACAATCAGGATTCAATTCAATATTATTCTGATTTAGTGTAATTTTAGCTGTGGATTTAGAATTCTGTTAAATTCCTTCCTTCTTTTGAATGTTTATTTTTAGGCACATTTTTAAACCAATTCTGTTTTCTTTATTCACTGCAAACTACAATTGAGTTAAGGGGGGTTCAAGTGTGCCTACTGCGTGTGAGAGCTGAGGGGTCGGATGATGCAGTGAGGATGAATCATATGATATGCTGTGTGTTTTTTTTTTTAGCTCTCTATAGGCTAAAAAAACACTAATATAATTTACTATTCAAAATCAATGGCCTTTAGTCACTTAATATGTTTTCATGCTTTTGTTGATTAAAATGACAAATGTCAAATAACTGTATGCGTTCCATCTCTGGTCTAATCCACTTCAATGGGTTTTCCTGGTCTCAAGCTGATCCCTCCGGACGGAGTACTACTGAAGCACTATTGATCAGTTTGAGTTTTCATGGGGAGCATTACTAAGAAAAACAAAAGCCGTGCTTCATGTTTTCCCTGACAGAGCAGCCAGCAGAGTTCAAAGGTCTGGAGGCGTTGACTGTGTGACCCTCTGCTTACCTCAGCCCCTCTACAGTAGACCATGAGGGTGTGGAGGCTACAGGGACTTAAAAGACAACTCTGACCCACATACAGCCGACTGGCATTCTTCCCCAGCAGGCCATGCGACTCTTTTCCCAGTCATTTAAGTTTTCCCTTCAAGGGTAGCCCCCCCCCCCCCCCCCCCAACATGCCCCCGTCCTCTCTTCACTTCTCCACCACTCTACAATGGCTTCTCTGTCAGTCTCCTGCCTTTACCCTCGAGTCCCTGCGTTTCCCAGATTTCAGATTTTCTCCGGTCCATCAGTCCACTTCAACTTTGATTGTTCCGGGTTTTACTATGTATATGTATGCACCCAAACTCCAATATTAACATGATTATCAGATATGAGTCGTGAAAAGCTCTTTTGTTAATTTGTCATGATCTGAGTGTCAATGAGGGTTTTAAAGAGGGAAGTGCTGTGGTAAGTTTGTCCAACAACACGGGTTTTATTAGTTATGACCAATGCATGTTCAGGGAGGTGAGTTGCTCATGCGTGTCCACCCTGTGGAAATGACGGATGACTGGTATGGGTGTTTTCTCTCCAGCTCAGCAGCAGCTTAAGCATTTGTTTGCAAATCATTCCTGCAACATAAAGCTTAGGCCTGACATGCAGCAGCCAAAACCAGTTTGGGTGTTTTAATACTGGCTTATATTTGTGTGTGTGTGTGTGTGTGTAAGGCCTACATACTGTAGAGACTGGGTTGTTTGTCAAGGGGTGTGTAAGTCTTAGTTTACTGCAGCTGAGCCAGTCCAGCCTCACACGAGTGGGAGGTTAGATCAGGACACGAGGAGGCTACTTACCCCGCTCTGGCCCCTTCCCTCCTTCTTTACCACCCTCTTTTCTTTTTCCTTACTCTCTACATTACTTCCCTCTTTCCTCTATTTCCAGCCGAGGCTCTACCATTTTCATGACGAGTTCTTGAATTCCTTTGAATTTCATGAGAGATATAATCAAACTGACCCTAGTCGTGTTGAGTCAGTGTCTCTATTCACAAACAGCTTCCCATGCAAAACAACCCTTCTTTCTGAGCATCAAATATGACCTTAAATAATTCAATTTCATGTGTCCAACAGATGAAGCGCATGGCTCCAGATAGTACAGCTGTTATCTGTTCGCGAGAAGTTAGTTTCTACACAACCCTTCCTCCATCTCGGCATCATAAATAACTATCTAAAGAGTCCTTGATCCACTTAACTTGGACTGAAATGAACTACCAGCTAATAGTCTGATTCTAAATAGAGGTATAAATAGCTAACAGTGAGGCTGATACCCATGACCTTCCAATTCAATCAAAACTATACAACCAAACTGTGACAATGCTGACACAAACTAATGACTTTTAATTGTCAACCCTAGTGCAACTACACCAAAAGCCTTGTAGGAGCATGTATGATTTGAAACAGTTTTTAATACTACAGTAAAACTAAAAACAAACTCTCATTTGAAGGTCAAACAGTTTAAAAACTCTAATGTCTTGGATAATGTTCCTTTCTATACTTCTGAGTAATACTTCACCTTAGGCTTTATATAACTGCATAGCATCCATCATAGTAGAGCGTTGTTTCATCATTTGCTCTGTGATTAAATATATAGCGGTCCAGCAGCTGTTATTTGACTTCAACCAGAACATAGAGTATCTCCATAAGACGCTGTCATTGTCATTGAAAGTGAGAGTCATGATGTGAAATCCTGGTGGCTCAATCAGCTAACGAACATCATCAACATGGAACTACATGGGTTTGAGTCCTGGCTGGCGTGATGCAGTCACATCCTTCTTAACCCACTTTCCAATCTCACCTCACTGTATTACATGCAAACAAATTAATACAAAATCAAGGATTGTCTGTCCACTCCCCTTCAAAAGAAATGGCTGGAAGTCACTCACGGTTGGCAGAGCTTGACCAGGTCTTGGTCGGTGGTCCCAGGATGGAGGCCACGGATATACAGGTTGGTTTTACTCAGCTGTTCCCCTCCCCCGCCGCTGCTGTTGCTGCTACTGTTGGTGTTGGGACTGGGGGGTGCCATCTGGTGGCCGGAGGACACATAGGCCTGCTGCGATAAACAAAGAAACATTAGAATGAGTGTACTGAGGGCCACTGCCCGTGCCTTCCTTGCCACAGGTTAAACCATGGGAATCATTGACAAAACAAGTAATTTATGCTCCAGTACTTCATGTTCTCGAAAAAGGAATTGGCAGTAAACTTTGCATAGGTACAGCTGTGTATTTAAAGTGACAAAAACTCAAAGTAGGGTTCTAGTGATGAGAGATGGAAAATAGTCCTGCATGAGACAGACGATTATGTGGGAGCAGCGTAAAATGATATCACACAGCCCTCATGTCAACACTCACCAATACTGCTTTCTGAGGGGAATGTGGAGCCTCCTGCCTGCCTACTCCATATAGGGAAAATGGGCCTCTTATGCTTTCTCCATATTGGGTAACTTCTTTTTTTAACTTTTGAGCCACAAAAAATCCTTTGCGGTGCATATCAAAACCGAACACTCGAAGAACACAGACCGACATTTACTTAGTCTGATGGTGCAGAATGTAATAATAGCTTTGATGTCAACAGTGTGTCTCTGTTTTTCTGCAACTCCTTCTCTCATACCACCCCTATTGTTGAAAGCAGGTACTTCTAAACAAATCACTGCCATCTGTTCAAGCACATACTTCTTTCTGTCCTCAACTTGGCTTAAGCCCCAGGTTCAACACTGTCCGTCAGACATTTTCCTCTCGGTTGCCTGTCTGAGCTTCACATTCAACAAAATCCTGAGTGGCAACTGTAAGCATTCACATCGACCCCAAAAAGCAGATGCAAAAACATGGGTTCAGCTCAGTCCACATTAGGTCCAAGGTCCATACATCAAAGCAAAGGAGGAACCAGGGGAAGTCAAAGAGATGAAAAACAACAGCACACAGGGAATTCATTACCGGGATGACACTAAATAGCAACATCCTCTGACATGTTGCAACCACCTGTAATGACCTGATGTATACATAGTGCATAGTACACAACAATGTTTCACAACAAAAGAACCCGCCTCCCGCCGCCCTCTCTGTCTGGATTGTGTTCCATCGCTCTATGAGGACTAAGAGCCAATGAATACCAGTAGTAAACGATGGCAGTCAACTAGTCAGTGACTCACCACTAGGATCATGAAAAGCTGTTGCGCAACAAGCAGTGCATCATTTCATCTCATCTTACTATGGGATTGTGATTCTCTTTGGATAAGAACTTTTTTTTTTCTGTAACTGTTGCCAGGAATATATTTTATTGGGGTGAGTGTGATTTCATTATCACTTTGCTTGTCAAGAATTCATAAAAAGATTTATTAAAGTCTCTTTCCAGGAATAGGCCTATTGGCTGGTCTCCAAACAAGACTGAGACAATAAATAACAGCACTTAAGTGCAGAATAGTCTCGCCAGCAACAGAAAATTTTCGCAAATCTTGTGTGTTTGTGTTGCCAAATGTTAGAATCTAGCCTACACGATCTGTTGTCGTACAAATGGAAATGAACAGGCAGGTTTTCTGATAGAGCCCCACCTCCCAGTAGGATGCCGTGAAGCTGGAGTGTCTCATTTGAGAGACCCGGCGGATGGAGGCGGCAGCAGGACAATGGGTTAATTTCTGGAGGGGAGAACGGGTCACCGATCAGACTGGTGGTGTTTAGGAGCGGCCCGGCGGGGAGACAGAGTCACACCAGGACCACCAGGAACACCAACCAATCCCCCTAATTAGACACAATCCATACGGCAGAGTGTCCCGCATTGTGTCCACTCAAACAGCCCCCCTGACCTCCATTTTGCCAGCAGCATGCCCCCCTCCAGCCCCTTGAACAACAGACTCATTTCTCCAAGCATAATCCCCGCGTCCTCTACTGTTAAACTGACCTGAAAAGATTGTATGTGCTTGCTCATGTTAGATGACATGAAAAGACAAAGAAAAGAGGTGTTTACTCTGCCTCTTCTGCACTTTCTTTCCACAGATATTCACACACATACACACCAGGGTTCCCACACTCACTTGGACATCGAATTCAAGGAATTGTTTGGTGAAATTCAAGAACTCAAATTTTTTGGGGGGAAGACATGACATTGGTCAAAATTAGACGCCATAGAGGCCTAATTTTTACATTTTAAAACTGAACACTGCAGCAATATCAATGCAAATATCCCTCACAGGGTTTTCCTCAGGATGGGAAGTGTTCATGCTAGAATGGAGAAAAGTCCAGAGGGCTGAGGCATATTGATGGATTTGGGAGCTATATTTTAATCTAGTACTTCTCAAATCCACAAACGTTCAACGTTTTCAACTCCACTTTCTCTAGAGCAGTGGGTTAAATTTCACTATAATTTAATTCACTAGAAATTCTCCTAGTCAGAGAATGTATAAGAATGGCTATTGTAATTTCATGGTGGTTTCATTCTCACCAATATTATCATGTGACAATTCAATACTTAATAAACAACAAAAACCTTCCTATGGGGTGGCTGGGACAAATCGATCAAATACGAATCACTGGCCTAATTTATTTCTATTTGGCGGTCTATCACAACGTTTGAGATCCCCTGCTCCAGAGCTAACACACCAATACCCTGCCTGCAGTGGTTTCAAATGTTAGAGATAGTGGTTTTCTTTTATTTGTTTTGTTGCACTATATGTGATGAATACGTTTTGGAGGCAGCGAAATCTGTGGATGAAAGAAAAGGACAGCAGAGACCTGTAAGCACATTCACACACTCTTTACAAGAGTGCCAAGTCCCAGTCAAGTGTCAGACTGTACGAGGAACACATCATTGCAACGACACCCTCTACATCATCGGTCTACAACCATACTCATGTATTCACACACACCACTCACACACACACGCACACGCACACGCGCACGCACACGCGCACACACACACACACACACACACACACACACACACACACACACACACACACACACACACACACGCCTTTGTGCTACTATCGTACAATTGAGTCTTATCCATAAGACCTGCACAAGATCTTGGATAATGCTCAGCAAAACACTGAGATGAAAGATATGATTTGTGACCATTATTACTTGGAAACTGAAATGAAATCTGAAACCTTTTGTATTTTCTTTGAAATGGTAGGTTCGAGTTTTGTGTTGATCTCAGTAAGTATTTAAAGATGTATTACAGATTGCCTGTCAATGAAAAGTAATCAGTTACTGATTACTGCAATAAACAATACAGCAACCATTTGCTGATTATCAGTGGAGGAAAAGGCACATTGGAAATTGCTTAAGTACAGTGGAAATGCTCAGATAAAATAGTAGGCCAGCTCTCATAATAGAAGTCCATTCATAATGCTACTTATGTAAAAATATAAAAGCACTCAAAATACATGATGAATATAACGTCCTTGTATTTCACTGCTAATAAGCCCTCGATTGCCTGTGTATTGATTTCTGTAGGTTAAGCTCATGGAGTAGATGGTCCAGTTCGCTCTAATTCCTTTCTCTCAAAGTTAGCTGCTCTAAAACTGAGAAGTCTTCTGAGGTAAATATGACTCCATATGTATGATACATGGAGTGGAGTCACAATAGAATATGTGCTTTAAAAAGTGTAAACCTCCCTAAAATTGAACTAATTAAGTCAAGTACAAATGCTTGAAACTGTCCTTAAATGCTCCCAGTAGTTACAGTTTGCTGCTCTGCTGGTTAGTAATTATTTCTTAGATAACTTCAGGGTCCTTATGAACGTGAAGTTAAATGTTTTCTGGTGAAGGCCTATCCAACAATACAATTTCCTCCATTCTTTTTAGATGATTATTGATGATTTTTTTAAATTTAAGATGCTTAGTAGTTGCAATATAAATAAGTTGCACTATATAAATAGTAATAGGGTCAGAGAAACTAATGGAGGTGAATCCAAACCATTGTTTCCATTTTTCAGGTGATTACATAATGTTCCCAATTATCCAATCCCCTCAAAATGTAAGAGATGCCCAGTAGACCTTTTGATGCTGCAGGAAATGGAACAGATGGGGTGATCACATGTGGTTGTCAGTTGCTTTGCCCTCAATAAACACACCTCAACTAATCCAGTTTAGTCAATTTAACTTCCAGATTATACTGCCAATTCATTCAAATATCCTAAATGTAAATGTATTCATTGACATATAAAATCAAATCAATTTTCTAATCTGATTACATAATACGTAAGTATTACAATTATAGTTATTACACATAAAAGGATGTAGTTTATCCAAAATGAATTGCCTTTAAATTAAAATATATATATATATATATATATATATATATATATTTTTTTTTTTAAAGTGTACAATTTTAAAACAAAAAATGTGAGATCCATCTGACACTTTTGGAGCTCACTGCAGATAGATGATGCATGCACAGTATTGCACAATACTGAATTCAGATTAATTGTTCAGATTTAATAACTCACGTCAGATGTTTACAGTTAACTGGAGTGTGTACTGTTGCTGCCCAGTCTGCAGCCTGATTCTGATCAAAAATACACGCTTTCAATGTTCCATTTCTCTCCCTCTGCTCGCTTGCACCAAATTCACAACAAATGCTCAAAATTATCACTGGATATTTTTAGGATCAAACTGAAGATGAAACCAAGCGCATTTCTATAAATAAGACCATTTCCTTTATCCTCAAACTCATTTCAGACACTGGAGCCGCCAGCAAATATTTGTCTCAAATACGGCATATTATGTATACAAGAATGTTCTCACAGCTCTGTGTGTCATTCATTGCCACTTAAATAACCCGTCAGGAACGATTCACTTCCATACATCCTCCTCTAAAACCATCCTGTTCTTAATCCCAACACTCGCCGTTGTACCTCTTTGCACAAGTCCACTCTGTTTAGATTTCCTACCGTCTTATTGGTTTCCTATCTCCTGGCCTGTCCGTCTCTCTCCATCTCTGTTTTTATCTCTCTCTTCCTGTTGGGCTTCTCAAGTTGACCCCAGTTTGACCCGTAGAATTCCATGGATTTCCTGGCTGTTGGGGGTATGCCTGCCTTCCTGCATCCTGGCTGCCTGCTGCCTGCCTGACTGCTTGTCTTCTCCGGCAGGAAAGAGCCACGACTGTCTGACCAGCTGACCGACTTCCATGTTAGCATACAGATTTATAGCCTGGCTGAATGACAGGCGGCCCCCCCGGCTTGTGTAGAATTACTCTGCTGAGGGGAGCTATCACTTTGCACCAGCTATGCTCCAAGATCAACAAGGAAAATGAGTCTTATGAAACAAAATGCATCATCTGAATCTTCCCTCCTTTTGAATCACAAATACATTTTTCGGTAGAGTCATTTGATTTTGAAACCAAATCAATGTATTTTCCATTTGACATGCTGATAGAAAAGCATGTGGACAAGAAACTACTGTGTCATACCACACTTCACCAAATAAGTGCTCATTTTGCCAAAGATTTAAATTAGTATTTGCTTTTTATCATTAAGTTAGAATTCTGAATTACTACCTATAGCCCTAGTTGAAGCATGAGCATCAGTCTCTAGTGGAGTTAATTAATTTCAAGCTGTCTGAGAATCAGTTTTGAGACCAATTGATCTTACAGTATTTGATAAGAATCTCTTCATGTTAGCGGAGGGTTACAGGTGTGGCTTGTGTGGTTGGTGCAGCGGTTGGTTGGAGTATGGCGGCAGACAGGAAATCCTCTTTGTGTTTGCTCCTGATCTTATCACACCATGCCATTTGAATGAGGAGCTCTGCATTCCTACCAGGTGACAGGGACACCGAGCTCGCGTCCAGACTCGTCCACAACCTCCCCCCTCCCCCCTCTCGCTATCTCTCTCCTTCCCTTTGTCGCACCTTTTGTCTTTCTGTCCTTTCACGGGCGACGCAGCCGAATAATCTTCCCTCTCTTGAATACATTTTCTGTCTCTCTACGTCTCGCACAGGGGAATTCAAGGATATAGAGTACAAGTTGACGCACACGCACTGTGCAAATGCAAACAAATGCGTGTCCTTTAAGTAGGGTCGGGTGGCAGGAGCTCAGGAGCTTGGAAACAGATACCTGTAAACACTGGCCCACAGCAGAGCTAGAGATCTGACAAAATGTGAGGCACACAGTGTCTGGCATCACTGCGGTACTTGGCATCGTATTTCAGACAGCTGTGCTTTCTCCAAGGACTCTGCCCCTCTCCCTCTCCCTCTCTCTCTCTCTCTCTCTCTACCTATTCACCTTGGATGGTTCATGCGGTTGGCAGTGAAGTTAGGGACCACTCTAAAACATCTGACACATTAAACAATGACAGGAGACAGATAAACATGCGCCTGGAGGAGGGCCAGCGGGACAAAGGTGACAGCACAGGCCAAGTTCAGCCAGGATCAAGTCACCGAGGCACTGCAGCTTATTTAATGCACCAATGCAAGAGCAGCCCAGTAGACAGCAATTATCTGTGGCATGTAATGTATTTCCTGTAGCCGAGCTGTTACTTAATATGCGTGCATGGGTAAGCATATTTGATATGTCTCCAGGTTACAAAAGGTGTATTGACATTTTTTCTTTTACGACTTGAAAGACTAGACATTCAGTGTTTTGGCTGTCTCTTATACAGCCGACCATTATCTGCGCCATACAAAAGAGACAATGTCACAAAAGGCTGGATATCAAGTCTTTACATCATGGTCTGGGAGAATATGTCATTCAGATTGGCTGGAGAGTGTCTATTAATTTTGTATGCCTCGACATTTCACCTGATTGCAACTGTTTGGTCACTGTTCTAAATGAATGCACTCGCAAAATAGTAAGTAGACATCAGCTGGCAGTCAGTGACACTGTAGCTCCTATAGCTTAAAAATCCGTAACTGCGGTAGCTAAATCTATGTTTGGAAAAAGTCATTTTACCCAATTAATATCTTAGCTACAAGCATCAATCGTAGTATTTTTGCGTTTATATGTGCAGTATTTATTCCATTTGGGAATGATTGCATAAGAATCTCACAATGGAATAGGAGTAGTTGGGTAATTGAGTTCCAGGTATTAGTCAAACCCTAAATTGCTGGTAAAAAAAAAAAGTTTCAATTTTGAAAACAACCATCAACATGAATAAACACTCATTACTTTAATCTTTGGCAATTGCACATTATTGGAATTAGCCTTTGAGGTGTGATGTTAAATGTTTTGAATGCTTTGCTCTGAATGTTTTGTTTGCTTCAGCGTCATCCATTCTGATAGTTTAACACACACCTCAACTGGTATTATCACCTACATAACAAACAGAAGATACAGCGAATTTCTAAATATAGACCGAAAGAGAACTCGATAGGGAAAACAGAGCAGTGAAGATGGTCACTTGTGAAAATAGTAATGTGTTGTCACTCTAAAAAAAACTCAACATCAATCTGCAGTTCTGACAGTATATCAGTTCTGCCTATACTGTCCATACTCCATGCAGTTATTGGAGAAAAACATTGGTTCTCCAAAGAGTTTTCAGGAAACAGCAGCCTCATTATCAGACACCTAGGACAGGCAACCACCGTCTTGAGATATAAAATAGATTTACAGCAGTGATATCATGATGGTACTCTGTGCAACATTTTGCAACAAACTAGGTATGTAGGCACACTTTGGCTGTGGCGGCCACTGGTCCAGCTTCAAGCTTGGCCACGCAAAAAGTGTCACAAGCATTTGCATCGCTATGAATTATCAAACCACTTATTATCAACACTTCTCCCTGTCACTTGCACACTTTCACACTTTCTACTCTGTTAATCTATCTTGAATGATGTAGGTGTCGATAAATCAGATCAACAAATTCACTACAGTGCTACAAATCTGCCACTGCGTTCCCCATCCCCCAACCCACATGCAATTATTGTGCCTTTTTTATTTTTATAAATTATAAATTATTCCAGCTATTAAGAGAGGTTTACAGTTATTTATACACTCATTTTGAGGTGACTTTTTGCTATAGTGTAAAAACAAAAGTTGATGGACAGATTTACATGATATGCATGTATGTATTCAACTTCAAATCTCCCTGTTATCATCAAATCACTCACTTCATGGCAAAGGAAAAAAATTCCATAAAAAATGTAGCAGTAAGCTCAGCTGTATTGATCCAGTATCCCAGAAATTCCTCCTCTGTTCTGCTGAATTTGCCTAACATACCACAAAATACTGAATTTACTTTACGCTACTATGAGGCACACATTATTCATATTTAGGTTTTGAGGTCATTCGAAAAATGAAAACTTAATCATGGTACACAGGTGTTTCTTACTATGACAATTTCTTTGCCTAATTATCCAGGATTTTCTTTGGCCAGCCAACATACGATGGTGTCTGTCTAACTAAACAACTAACTAAACTAAACTAATTATGTAAATACAAACATTTAAAGCTTGAAAATACATATATAAACAAATGTTTTGTTGTCATATGCTGTACTATTTCTTTATCTAGAGCTCAGTAATTTAATTTGACATTTAAAATGTCAACATCAATCCAATGGAACTGATATGAGGGCATAAGCCATGCTATACACTACTCCAAAACAGCTATGTGAGTATTGTGTTCAGGATCTGAGCTATTACTCAACATCTATTTTCACAATTGTAAAATGTGTAAATGTTATAGCAATAACATCTGTGAGGCCGGTCTTTACTTGGCACAGCTAACTAAAATAGTCGGCATGGCAACCAATTCCTTTTTTCATGAAACATGGCTATTGGTGCTTTATGGGAATTATCATCATCACGGTTGGAATGTGTCTTCGACCAATCAGACTGCTTAGCCAAAACTACCCATTAAATGATATATGCAGAACCTATAATACACTGATTATTTAACATAACATTATCTAACATGAGGCATTGATTATCTACCATATCATTACCCCCACCACTCCAAAGACAAATACACAGGGTTTATACTGTATGTTGCAAAAGAAAACCGATCCTTTCTAGATGTTTCACTTGCCTGGTTACCATATGATGAATGACAATGTGCAGGCTTTAGAACCAGCTTCTTTTGTTCGGGAACATTGTTTTAAATTCCAAAAATTCCACTTCTGTCATCTACAGCAGTCAACCTCTGAGCATCAAAGAGAATGGCATGAAAGCAAAAATCGGCTAAAAATGAGAGCGTGGGTTTACATAAGACAAGAGTTAGCAAACACTGGTGACACCTCAAAGCTTGTGGAGTTGAAAGTGAAAGTTTGAAATTGTTCATTTAAAGGAGAAGCATGAAAGACCCCACTTCTGCTATTTCGCCATATGGTGATCTGAATGGCCTTTTAGTGCCGCACTTTTCATCCTCCGACAGCATATCTGGTGTGGTTGTTACCGTGTGCTCACTTACTGTTCTTCTTCTTTCATATTAAATAAAATGTGCTGGAGCAAACAAAAATGCACCTGTCCTAATTAGAATTTGTACACAAACAAAAACAGTTGTGTGCTGGTTGAGGGAAAAATATATTTAGCTATCTAGAGTTTAAATCACAACAGTATGTTGACATTTCATAAGATGGACACTGAAAATGGCCCCTTCCAGGATGAAAACAAAAATCTGATTGACACATGCAAAAACGAGCCATTCTATGAAGGCATGAGCGAGACATATGATACCTTTCCAAGCAAGGAGCAACAAGCCACCTCCTGCTGTTTTTCCATCCAGGAAGCTTTACACAGGACCCGACCAAATCTGATTTGAGAACATTAATTCTATTTATTTGAGGGAGGAAATGAGGTGCTGGGTCAGGGGAGGAGCAGCCGGCTTTAGGCACGACAGAAACCAAACTCCTTTAGTCATCTGGTTCAGTAATCACCTTGCACACACAAAGAGCGCTTTTCTCACCCCTCAGCATGTTTATTTTGTGTTCAGCCTTTTATTTTATGTACCCATGCAGCTCAGGTATGGCGGAAAGAGAGCGAGAGAGAGAAAGAATGAGAAAGAGGTGGAGGTGGGAGGAGGAAATGTTAGGAATCTCAACACAGGAACTTGACCTCTCTGTGAACTCTAGCGCCACAAAATAGACGAGCTTGAGACCACCAAAACAACGGGATGAGGAAAACTGCTTCCTTCCTCTTTTCTTCCTTTTTCATTCCTTACTTTTCAGTTTTACTATAGGATCCTAGAAAACACTCTGGTTCACTTTTGTCAGTATTTCTGAGTTTGATCCTGAGTAAACCCATTCAAAGTGTATTGCACAATGTCAGAAATAAATGAACATCAAGAAACGAACTGAGATACATTTGCATTCTAGGCATTTAGCTGACCCTCTCATCTGGACTGACTTATAATGGGCACATCAGTATAATAAGATTAAATTCTTGGATCACCCACATTATAAGCAACCAACAGCAAAAAGTACAAAGGTCGGTGCCATAGTGCCTTGACATGACTCCTATGACTATAGAATGATCATGTAAGAAAGACGTGTAGCTACAAAATTAAAGTGTATTAAAGGGATAGGCACAAAATGAAAATAAAAAATAAGAGATAAGAATAAAGGTAGAAAGGTTTCAAGATAACAGCAAATCAGATCAACATATACAATTTTCCAACAACACCAATGCTATATTACTTTCTGCGTAACTCACCCGTCTATAATTGAAATGTCAAAAGCCAACATAGTGACCCCTTGCTTTAAACTCATGTGGGTATCGATACTAAAGAGAGGCGTTATGTTGTGCTTGTGTTTTTGTTTTAAATGAGGTATTTGAGGATAACTCATTTAGATCTTTAGTAGGAAATGCTTGAAAAGTGGCATCTTGTTGAAACAAAAAGAACGTCAGTCAATCACGAACGTGGATTAGGCAACAGCTTGAGTCTACAGTGAACATTTACCTAGGCTTACATTATTGTCACAAAATCAAAGGGAAAAATGCAAAAGAATGAAAACGCAGTTGCTGGCATCTACTCTACATTTGATTGCTCATACAATGTACCTACTGTTAAATGGAATTTTGATCTTTTTCCTTTGATACTTGGAGGATGAAATTATATATTGAATGATCATTACAGCTGTTCATGGTGACAAAATGAGGTACAACCTAGTAATAACTCAAGTAATCGATTAATTGATTGCATAGAAATATACTGTATATTCTGTAAAAATGCAGTGAAAGTTCCCTAGTATCAAGGCCCAAATTGTATTGTGTGTGTGTGTGTGTGTGTGTGTGTGTGTGTGTGTGTGTGTGTTTGACAGAGAGAGAGAGAGAGCGAGAGAGAGAGAGAGAGAGAGAGAGAGAGAGAGAGAGAGAGAGAGAGAGAGAGAGATGCAATAGACACTCTCCTCCTCAGGCAAGCACTACTAATGACATCAGATGTGGGTACATGAAGGTAAATATGAGTCCAGGTCACGTCCATTATCTTAGAAAGGCAATATGTCAATATACATTCAAATGCCATTTATAGTTCCAAAGCTCAAAGCAACACAGCCAATGAATAGCATGCAGAGCAGAAGGAAAGGAGCAGGTATTTGTGAATGCATCTGATATGAAAACACAACATAAAATTGCTATGTAGCCTATATACATCTACATGATCAAAGTGCATTCAGCATCACTTCTAAGAGAAAGACAGGATGTGCCATTATGACCCATGGAGTAAAGATAAATGAAAAATGCTACTTCTTTCTGATCAAATGAAAATTTGCTACTGGGGGAAAAGGATTTTAAAGTAACTAATAGATACAACATACTGGAAAAATAGAATTTAAATAACCAGAATGATTTAATTGTGATCTTTTAGATATGTATACATTAAACCATTTTGTTTTTCTAGTGTTATATAACATCAGATGCTGTGTTTTGTGCAGTTCCACCCGGCAAAGAGAATACGGATACTTTCCTCACACAGTCTGCATATGTACCGTCTTCAGATTGGTTACAAAAGTGGCGATGTCAACAGTGAATGTAACCCTTAGAGTGCGATTCATAATTCTGGGAATGTAGTCATGGTCTGGTGGGATTTTTCAAGGGGTGGGGCATATTCTGCTTTCAGATGGGAAAAGAGGAAAAAAAAAAAAAAAAACTTTGCAAACTTACGCGGCAGCGTAGACAATGAAGACCTGATTTTACACCAGATATCAGTGTTCGTGGATCGCTAAGGCAGAGGCAGAAATCATTTGCCAAGAATAACATGTTCCCTCTGCCTCTCTTTTACCCTACCCCCACCTCCACAAACACATTTACGCACAGACGCGCTATCCCAACACGGTACAGTTACCCATAAAAGTTGCTCTCCACCATTGACTTTTTCAAATGAGTGAGCAGAGCCATATCGACATCCTTACTGTAGTACACATACACCGATACTACAAAATAAAACACCAGGCGTCTCGGTGACAGGACCGAGCGGTGGCTAATTTCACACATCGACATACCACGGTGCCGCTGCAGTATAGTAAGCAGTAATTTTCTCCACGAAGTCTTAAGTTAATTCAGTACGTTTCGCTTTTCAAGGACACTGCAGCTCACTGTCACAAGCCGTTTTGTCGCGACAGACACGGGCGTGTTTCCCTGCAGGGTGAACAAGCCGAAAATGGGGAAAATCCCGAAAGGTTTTACCTTTTTGCTGTTTCTGCTGTTATAGCCGTTGTATGGGTTGATTCCTGCCCTTGGCGGTACGGAGAGCAGCATTTTTCTCGGCGCTATGTCCGGAGCGGCGAGCTCAGCCCAGGCTGCCAGCTGACGTCAGCAGCTCGGGAAGTTGGGCTTGGAGTCCCGCTGCTTGTCTGCTAGTGGTGCTGCAGTAGCATATCATGAGCAGCAGGCCTGGGAGTCCCAAGGCTGGCTCATGGGCCCCCCAGGGGTCCTGCAGAGGGCTCCAGGGGGTCCCAGCGAAATGAGGATTAGTTCAAATTCAACAGTCTTTCATTCACTAGAAGAGAATGTGGAAAAATGACTGGAAAATCTTCTCAAATGGGTTTCCTTGGGATAAAACGTTTATGAAACTGGGGTATGTGGTCTAGCTGGGGGTCCTTGACTTGAAAAAGTTTTGGGAACCTCTACAGTAGGCTATGGGGGGCTGTTTACTGCATCTGAGTACATGGGCTAGAGCTAGAAAGCATCATGGAGGCGATAGACCCCTGCTGTGGAGACACATCAATGTCACTATGAACTTACCATTGACAACCACAGACACACTATGAATCCCTATAGGAATACTGAAGGAATATAATTTGAAATCTTTGGTTATTATCTTTCATTTAAGCCCACTTACAATTTCACATACACAGAGAAGTCAATAAAGCTCTTTTTCACCTATTCTTGCCTAGTACTTTTTTCTCAACTTGAAGGGATCTTAAAAAATTTCACAGCCAAGAAATTCCAAATGTGAAATACTCCCTAATAGTAAAATACTGTAATTCCCAAACAGTGCCATCTCTCATCAGATTTTAAGGGCATTTTGGGGTCTTAAACAGAAGGAGAATAGCACAGAATTAGAGCTTTAAAATTTGTTATTCCTATTCCTATGCCTGATGCCTCCTTATTGTTAACCAACCATTGTTGAACCAATGTAGTCCTACAGTGAACAAAAAAAGAACTGGAAAAAGAGGTAAAAGCTGACTATGACAGCGCCCAGGGTGATTTTCAGGGATAAGGATATACTCTCAATATATAACCTATAACCAAGGTCCGTATCCCCTCTGTTTTTGCTGCTGTCCTCTTCTTTGCGTGTGTGACCTTGTTCCTATGTTTATTATTTGTATTGATTGCTAAGCACTTTCTAAAGTTTGTCTTAGAAACGTGCTATACAAAGAATGTTATCATTATAAAGTTATTATGCTTTCTGGTTGGGATCTGATAGCACTGCTGTAATAAACATCTCATTTGAATGTTAAAGTTCAGACAGTTTGTCTTCTATTTATTGCATATGGATCAGCTCCAGATTGTACATGGGGAATGACATCACATATTAGAGTTATGGTTCTCTGGTTTCTAGCTTTTGGAGAGACGTTCATGTTCAGAGACACAGTTTGAACTGCTCTGTGCCATAAAAATAAGATATGTGAATTATTGAACTGAATGGAATCCCCCTTTAAATCAACTTTGCCAATGAGCTATATGTTCCATATGTTCTAACTCTGTTTGGATCACATATCATCCAGGCTCTCTTGAGCTTTGAGATCACTATAAGATTTTAAACAAAATTTACATACATGTCTTCTTTAACAGACAGAAATCAGTGTAACTGCATTGTATTAGAATCCGCTCACCAATGTAGTTTGTCGAACATTTCAATATTTCAAAAATTACTATTCAAAAGAAGGAAAAGGCACCACTAACAGAAGATTGGCTTAGTCTCCCAGATCTAGTGAATCTTCAAAATTTATTTACACTGGGACAAGGGCAGGGGGGAGAGTCTTAAAGGATCATAACGACTTTATTAAGGTTTTTCCTAATTTCCGACAACTTCTGTTCCATTCATTACCTCATCAGAAACTTTAAAATTAAATGATCTTGCAGCTCCAAAATACCCTAAAAGGGAAGCTACCAGTATCTTTGCAGAACATTTTTATCTGTACAGGTTTGCTGTCAGTGTGTCAATAATGCTGTTTCTCTTAAGCAGAATAATACTGTGGCTTGGGCATGGTCTTTACACTGATGTAATGCATGGGAGCAGCTGAAAATCAAAAGTCAGCCATATGGTTTGTGCTGCCTTATATCTTAACTGCTGATGATCCCGCTCCCTTCCCATGCATTTTCACAGAAGACACATCCATTCAGACCTCAAGTGAAGACCCTTGAGGATGTATTAGATGTAGGACTGAATGGGAGCCATGTACGCACAACCCACTACCAAGATACTGTCTCGTAAATGGTCTGAAACAAACATCTGAGCTGAGAAAACAACTCAGTATCATCAGCATCAGCCGGATCCTTTAATCCCAGTCAGTGGCGTGGACTTGTCACGGTGTAATACAGCGGGTCGAGCGCATCTGCTGCCCATATTGAGACTGTCCTGTAGTTTTCCTCTCAAGGTCACAGATGAGGAGCATTAAACACTAGCCATCCACACAGCGTGCTAAACCTAAACATTTACTATTACAGTATGAACCCGCGGTGACCTGAGGGTTACAGTTCACATTACATCCACGGCCTCTTTGTCAGTGATTCTGGCTTCTTATCGACTTCTGCTATATTTAAATGCCTTTTCACTTTCAGCTGTTGCCAGAGATTAGCTGGAAGATGCATCCCAACACTTGAAACCTGGTGCCTAAAATGTGCTGGTATTCAGAACAATGGGTTTTAATTACACTATGAAGCACTTCTGCTTTCTCATAGTCATAGACAAGTCACTAAATACAGCACATTTGATTATTATTAAGATGAATTGATGCAAAAAAAAAGTAATATTATGAATGTGGCAGTGATGTGCAAGGAGAGAAATGTCTTTCATCAAAAATTATGAATCAGTTTTTCTAGCATGCACACAAGGACGCACGTGCATGCTGCAAGCACAGAGGTGACACCAAACACAACTGTAGCTGCCTGTCATTCAAATGAGGAGGCTGTTACAACCTTGCCAAGCCAAAGTTTCCAACATGTGCATGTAGTTTGCTTGTAATGTGTTATGGTGGAAAACAGATGCAACCAAACACTTTATAATGTAAAAAAATTATTCAGTCTGTAAAAAAATTTGTAAAAAATCCTCAAGGGGAAAGCAACATCTCTGTCTGAATGTTCTTCGTCTGTGTTTTTTAAAATGAATTTTAACAAGTTAAAAAAATGCCTGGAGTAGTATCATTTTCTTGATTTTGGTGCTAACGTCTATAAACTGATGAGCTTTCAAAAACGTCCCAAACCAATTGCAGACTTAGCAGAATTAGCATGTCCCTGCCCCCTCTGCTGGGGAGCAGATCCTGCTCCTTAGTTCACAGATAGCCCACATTGCTAAGTGTGAGCGTTGCATATCCTACTTCTATATGCTTCACACACTGTAGTAATGTGCAGCATAATGCAAAATACAGCAGTGTCAACACTATTACTATGAATCAGGGCTGCAGTATTTTATGTTGGTCTGTTTCATTGAGTCTAGCCTGTCTGTGGGCTGTTCCTCTGTCTGCAGTCAGAAACACACAAGTGACATTGTTGCACTGAGCGGAACCTTGGTCTGGCACAACTAGTCGCTTTGACGACACGAACATTGTTTGGACATCAACAGGCTCGTTGCTAAGTAACCCAGCCCCCTCCATCCCAAGTGTTCTGGCCTGTGAATCCATACTTATTACCTCTAGGGTAGCTAAGCGCTGTGTTGGGGTGTGTGTGTGTGTGTGTGCGTGTAAGTCAGTAAATTGCTTATTGGTGTGTGTATTACATTACACTGGCTAATGCTTTCAGTTTTATTTATTACAGCCTCAGCATAGCAGCGAACCCTGGCACTCAGTTGTTTTGGAAAAGGGGTCAAAGGTTCTTCAATGTAATGCTGATGTCTCAACTTCTCCAGCTCTGCATTGAATGTTGCTTTTGTTTTTGTTGTAATCTAACATTGTATATAAAAGTTAGCTTTGCGCTGACGAGAACCAATCTTAATTTACAACTTTGGCATGAAGCACTGCAACACTGGCAGGAAAACAGCTCCAACTATCACCCATATACAACCTGTATAACAACAGCACATTTTGAGGAAATACCACCCCTAGCCCACACATAAATACCCCCCACACACACATGCACACACACACACACAACATCAACATCACTGTGGGGCTGAACAGTCCTCTATCATCAAAGAGGGCTATTGGTGGGAGGAAGGGGAGACTGTGTGTGGAGGAAAGTGGATATGAATGGAAGTGGAGGGTTCAGGGAGTTCATGTGTGTGAGGGGGAGGAACAGAGTTAGGGGTTGGGTCATTGAGACTGTCGGTTTGGGGTTCAAGGTCAGAATGGCTAACAGAGGGAGAAAGACAGCATTAGCAAACTGTGGTTGAACATAAAGAAATGGGCAAATAGAGGGAAATGGAAGGGAATAGGACTTGTATGGGAAAGACAGCATATATTAATCAAGAGTGGAAGTAGTGTATTTTTTAAGTCAATAATTTTACTTTTACTTTGACTGAAGTAGGATACTTTGCTACATTTTACTTTCCGCTACAGTGTACAATTTCCATAAGAATTGCATCAGAAACTGGCTAATGGTAAACTGTATCTAAAACTAACTGTGACATTAAGTGCTCAGATTTATCCATGATAGTTCACATTAGCCAAAATCCATCCATTCAACTACAGTATTACTGGTTTGCGTTTGCCTGATTGTTGTCTGGTTAGTTTGCTGGCTTTGCTAGCTAATAGCAAAAGAAATATCAATTTAATAGTAGTACTG
Organism: Centroberyx gerrardi; assembly: GCF_048128805.1. Lineage (NCBI taxonomy): Eukaryota > Metazoa > Chordata > Actinopteri > Beryciformes > Berycidae > Centroberyx > Centroberyx gerrardi. The sequence continues at coordinate 21,779,519 of NC_136001.1, read as the reverse complement.
AATAATGGAGATGGACATTTTCATTTTCTTTAGTCACAGATCAAATAATGACTTGAATTTCAAAATGTATTTTATTTTATTTATTTATTTACCAGGGACAGTGCACATTAATCAACATTTCAGTTTCCACATCAATGTAAATGTGCCAGAGTTAGCTAATGAGCTAATTTTCATCTGTAGTCCCTGGGCAGGTTATTACAAATTAGTGGCCTAATGTTATCAATACAATGCTTCAGCAAGCACTAAAGTATGACACAATACAATACAATACAATACATAAATACATTACAAAAGTAACAGATATATGTAAAAAGATAATGTTTTTAGAACACTCAACAGAGTCTATGCAAATGTGCAATCTGTCCTCCCGTTCTTTTTGTGTTGTATTGCATAACAATGTCTGTTTTTTAAGTAATGCAGGAACGTTTGCTCTGGGTAAATTTTAAATGAGACACTTTTTAATTGTTGTTGTACACCTAGAATTTCACTTCTGCTCGAGTAAAATTTATAGCATTTCTACTTGAGAAGGATATTTTGGTGCCTTTTCCATCCATGTTATTAGTAAATAAGGAACAGTATAGATTATGTGCTTTAGACAGCACAGACAGACAGATGGATGTGCTTGCCTAAAGTGAGAGTGTCGGTTACCCTACCCAGATCAAAGTGAATCTCTGCTGAACAGACCACACACACACACTCACACACTCACACACACTATCAGTCACTGGCATTCCCCGGGGTTGGAATGTGTTTGAGGGAGAGTGTGAAAGGGGAGGCTTGGGATTGGATGGGGTGAGGAAGACATGAGGGGGATGGTTGGCATAAAAAAACAAATAAATGTCAGTATTCACATCGCCTAACCCCCTTTTGTATTTCAATCAGTAGATGTGTGTGTGTGTGCGTGGGGAGATCCCGTGAAATGTTTCTCTCAACCTCCCTTGGGAAAACACCCTGTGTTTGAGGTTACAGATACAAGTGTTAACATTTTGTGAAGCAGCACACACTCAGCAACAAGTGTGCTTATTCCAAGTGGTTGTGTTCAGCAAAGCAGGTAAATTTGTGTATGCAAACATCCCATGTACATCCCATGTCTCCTGTCCCCTTTTTACTGAGGTTCCACAAGAAACTGAACAATAATGTTTCAAAAGAGTTTTTAATGAGGTGGTCTGGCATTGTTTAGACAATCTTTGACTGGAGTGATTTTATTTTTGTAACAGAGAGAAGGTTCTTATGCATAAAAAAGTATGAATGTTCCCCCTTTCTTTTTTCTGAGGTGTTTGCAGTCAGAAGGATTGGAAAGAGGTGAAAATCTGTCTATTTGAATACAAATTCAATAATTATGAGTCCACCTTAACTTGGAGGCCAGAGTACTAAAAACTCTGTACTAAAGTAAAAGAAACAAAAGCTTCGTACACACAGAATACATTGAGGGCAAAACAACATCTGACATTTTCCTTAGAGGTCAAAATAACTAAAATAACTTCAGGCTATTTTCAAAACTATTACTGATTATTTAAACATTTTAAACTGTGGGTAAAGAAGCAATAGTCTTTGCAGGTTTTTTAGCAGAATGAACTTGAGTAAGAGTGCAAGCTGCACAGTCGGCTACAGTTACTCATCAATTTATCAAACAATTACTATAATTAACTGTAATACCATAGTTTTGTTTTTCTTCCTGTCTCTGGTAGAGGGTCGTACACTCACGGCTTAGATGGTTTTATTTTTAACCATTGTTAATGGGATCTACATGGAAAATGGTTCGACATTGCAACTATAACTTTTAACAGTCCTTAGAAACTTTTATAATTTGGAGTGCACTTTCCAGTGTGGTTGGTGATTCTAAAAATATCAAGCTTTTCTTGAGGTAATCAGGGTTTGTCTCTTCTAACCACTGTTGCTTGATTAGTAGAGGTTAGTACAAGTATCAAACATACTAATGGGTCCGCTATTCTCAGGCATTTTGAGAACACAGTGTGAGTTAAGGGTTCTCACAGAGAAAGTGTGTTTGTTGATAAGAGAGAGGCGTAATGATTTTGGCCCTAATATCTTTCTGCTACATGCTTTCTGCACAACTTCACATCAGTGCAGGGGTTCTCTGAAAGAACCTGATAAGAAAAAAAATCCCTGTTTTTCAATGCTAGTGTTCTTAAATTTTGTGAGTCTGTTTTTTTTTTATCCTCTTTTAAATTAGACGCCAGAATCTCATGAGCCGGCTATTTACTCTACTCTCCAGCTGGAAGTAATTTGAGTAACAGATTTGAGTGTAAAGAGGCAGAAAGAAAGGGTGGTGATGGAGTGGGAGGAAAGGAGAGAAGGGGACGAGGGCAGGGGGATGGGGATGGAGTTAAGCGGATGGGGGAAGGGCTGTTTGTGCATGCCTCAAATTCCTTAGGTGTTATCAGCATTGCCCGCTCCATAATTGTTCCCTCAGAAAAGAAGAAAACATACAGAGACTGTACAACATTGTAAAGCTTACTTACCGGGGTCAGAAGGCCCAAACGGGTCAACATCTTTGAACTGGAACAGCACCATTTTTGACATGTGGCAAAAAATGGCATGTACGCCATTCTTCCATTGATGAAAGTTAAAACGTTAGACCATCGCTTGCTATCTTTTTCCACTTATGAAAATGCACCCCAAACACAGCGATGATAAATCACCACATTATGGCAACACATTATTTTAACATCTTAATTTCTCTTAGCTGACGTAGGTCCTGTATATAGTTTCTACATCATAATAAATTGGCAGGTTTTTAAAGTTTCTAAAATTCTACATGATCTGCATATTAAACTTGCTTTCTTCTGCTCTGTGGCTGGATGGACCATTAGGGCAAATTGGGCGAGACTTGGGACCTTCATCACTGTCATAACAGCATATATGTAACATTATTTGAAAATTTTCAGATTCTTGTCCTTCATGGAAACCTACTTGCATTTGTCAAATGAACAACTTTCTAAGAACATGGGCCTATGCCAAAGACCTGCCAAACATTTTGAAAACGTATTTCTCTTAAGCAATGTTAAAAAAAAAGCTTCCGTGCCTAGGTAAGATTAGCAGTTTCTGATTTGACTCATTCAGAATGATTAGATAAAAAGAGAGGCTTGATGAAGTAATTACTTGAATTAGCTTTTTTTTCTTTTTTCTTTTTTTTACAAAATGGCTGCAGTCATGGCCTCAGACTGTTTTCCTGGTGAATGGAGATACAGCATTGGTGGGACACACACGCAGGAGGGGTTTCTGGGAACTTTGATTGATGAGGTAATCCATCTGGCTCTGGAGCAAGGGAAGGGAGGGAGAGAGGCAACAGAAAAGGGAGGGAAAAGGGGAGGGAAGGAGACGAGGGCTGATATAGGTCCAAATCATGACGCAATTAAGAGATTCTGTGACACACACTCATGTGTGTGTCACACACATACACACACACACACACACACACACACACACACAAGAGTAAGATAGAGAGAAAGGGAAAGAGAGAGTGGGATATTCAGTTTGAGTTTAAGTTTAAGACAAGCCACCTCTTAAGCTGTGGACACCAAACACTAAATTAAGATGCTAAAATTATATATAAAAAAATAAAAAATACAGCAGTCTATGACATATTAAACATTTTTCTGTGGGAAATAGAAACTACCAGATATAATTTGAAAGATTGTTTCCATAAACTGTCCATAGTTGATTATTTAGTTTGCTAGAGACATCGTGTGTCTTACAGTAATGACAATGAACTAGTGTGAGAGCAGATGGCGTTCTGTTCCTTGTCATCTGTATCTCTACTGTGGACTCCAAGCTGTCTTCCATCATAGCTGGAGTGCGCTGGGTGGAGGTGCATCATGGGCCTTAGTTATGGATGAAGGAATGACGCATGAAATACTTGCTCCAGTCATGACACAAACCAGATGAATGGTGTTTTCACTTACTAGAACAAGAAACTCACCCTGGAAGACTCCCTAGCAGAAGAGGCTGCATTGTCAATTCAGACAGAAGAGGTCTGGGGGGAGGCAAACAACCAGCGGATCTCTGATTTCTTTGATCAGATGAAACCAACTTGACATTATTGTATTATTCTTTTTATTGGTCTTCCTCCCTACGATGTGAAAATCAATCTCACTATGAGATCACCGGCTCAGTCAGGGCTATTTTAAAATGTAGAGAAAGATTTGTGAGAAGAAGAAGAAAGAGATGCTCTGCTGCTGCACAATGTTGTTGCCTTCACACTTTTGTTCTTTGAAATCTTACTAGAATACTTACTGCTAAGTATTCCAGTCTTTTGGAGTAGTAATAGGGACTAGTAAGGCTCATGAATTAGTTACTGTGTGAAATGTAGATTTTTAGATGAAAATTTTGAAATGTATTCTGAAATGCATTTTGAGTTTTACTAATAACACTAAAATTTTGCCTATCCTGACTACTTTCACTTTGTCTCTGCGATCGTCAGTGTGTTCATTTACCATTGTGGCACAAAATAAAGGTTCTGTCAAGAGTAAAAAAATAAATAAATAAAGCCATTTTACATTCACAATTGCACTGACAGCAACATGAAAAGGCTATTCAGGTTATAATGACTAGACTGACAGTAGAGAATATAAGAGCAATCCTGACAACACCTTGAGGAGCAACTTGTCGTTTGTACAATCTACTTGTTACTGTAAAGATAATTAATGTTGTCTAATGGATTGTGTCTGAATCCTTTCAGTGTACAGAGGAATATATTCATCTTTTAATGGAAAGAATATAATGTTTAAACATGATGATACAGATCAATACATCAGTGCTAGAGCTGAAAGAGAAAATTGCTTCAACACGTTCTATGAGACAAGGCAGGATGCTGTGCAAAATGTCAGAATAATTAAAGATGCATACAGTATCAGTGACAGTCACTGGTGCCTATATGAAACAAAATTTCTCCTTCTACTGACTGCAGTGAAATCAGTCAGATCAATCAGATATTAATATGGGCCATTTTAGCTGATCTTTCTCTCTCTCTCTCTCTCTCTCTCTCTCTCAAAAACACACACACACACACACACACACAGACACACACAGAGATCTTCTTGCACACACACACCTGAGGAGAAACGATCTGAGTAAAGAGGAAGCATGCTTCTGGCAGGTGGATCCAAGAGTGATGACCACAAACGATGGACTACAACAACCTTTTAAGATTCAAAGCTTTCTGGCGATATAGAATACTACCTGAATGAGAATTGTGATAAGAAATGAATGAAAATATGATTTTCAGTGATTTTGCACATCTGGGTAACGTTAAGCTTACGTAATGTTGCCTTAATGGGAGGAATTCCATCAAGGCCATGGTATAGTATATAAAAAAAGATTCATACAGGTCCTGATAACGGTTCACTGGTTTGACTTCTGAAAGCGAAATTCAATTTGTGTCACTTTTAGAATTTTTATATTGTTAGAAATCAGTATTCACTCTGAGCGACCCTGGACTCTTCTCCATGCAGGAGCTGTCTGTCATCTGTGCTATGCTTCCATCTGCTGGTGGATCACGATAAACCTGACTGATGAAGCCTTGGCCCGGTGCCACTCCATGCCTGGCTGCACTCACACAGAGCAACTTGTTTGTCATTTCCCCCATGATGAGAAAACAGTGTCTGGAAAAACAGTAATATTGATGAAAATACCTGTGTAGCTCGGTTTAATCTTTGTGACAACTCAACAGAACCAAGGCAGGAACAACTGTATGTCATGTCCATGGCTCCAGGTGATGACTAACCCTTCACTCAATCAGTCCCAGTAGATCGATTGACTTGTAAAGCCTTCTAAATGCGAAATGTAGACAGATTATGGTGGTAGACAAATCTGACAGTAACAACCCCCACTACTGGTGGTAAAAACCCAAGCATATAGCCTGAAACAGGAACATGAAGGGGCTTTTCACCTGGTTCATGGCCGTCAGTTTAGCAAAAGTGATCTATGGTAAAGAGATGAAAAGTAATTTAACAGAAAGACACCAGCTTCTAAACTCCTTTCCCAGTTAGAAAACTCTTTTCCAGGCAATAGTGGCCTATTGTGAATTGAGTTTATAACCCAGTTATCCATTATTTGACCTAATATAGGCTATTCCTTCATGGAGGGCTGCTGCAAGCCTATCAGTTCATTCTGAAAATACCAGACACTACATTATCTCTCTTGCTCTCTCTCTCTCTCTCTCTCTCTCTCTCTCTCTCTCTCTCTCTCTCTCTTTCTCTCTCTCTTGCTCTCTCTCTCTCTCTCTATCATTTTAGAGTTCATTTAAATCCAACTCTACAGTAAAATAATGTTTTAAGTAGTTAATAGTCTCATGCAGCAATTCTTGTCAATAATCTAGTTTTCTTTGTGTTTTGAATTAATTTTGACAGCTCACATTGAGAAATAATGCAGTGTACTGAAGCTAGAAAATGAAGAAATACACCCATATACAGACCAAACTGCTGATGAGATAGGTGAAAGACCGTCACCATGGAAGAAAGCCTGGAAAAAACAACACCCAGGATCATGCCAGGTCCCCAGGTCCCAGAAACAGACTCCAGCTCAGCATCCAATAATAACCACTTAAATTGTATGGCAGCTTATTGTTGGCATGTTCATTTATTTATCTGAATGGATTTTTATTGATCTTTTCTTCAACCTTTGCAAGATCTGCCAAAGCTATGAAGAAAACCACAGTCATCTTCTCTAAGGTAAGATATTCAGATATACTTACTGAGTGATAGAAACAGACAGAGAGAGAAACAGAAAGAGAGAGAACTGTGCAGTAAGTGGGCATCACATTCATGCTTTAACAGGAGGCTACTACTTCCTATGATATGACTCTCTCTCTCTCTCTCTCTCTCTCTCTCTCTCACACACACACACACACACACACACACACACACACACACAATATCCTTCCCACTTTCCAGTGTTTATGATTTTGAAGTAGAGCGGTAGGTAACGGAATGTGCCTTTGGCTGCTTCCTCTTCACTTTCTAAGAACTGGACACAGTGAGAGAGGAAGGCAGCAGAATTATAAGGAAGTGATACTTTTGTTTGAGAAAGTGATTTACTAGCTGTGGTTTGGCTGGATAGATAGATAGATAGATAGATAGATAGATAGATAGATAGATAGATAGATAGATAGATATTCTGATGATAGTGCCATCTTGAGGCAAACTGTGTGAAATGCCTCTGTGCGTGCAATGGTGTGTGTACTATGTGCATGCCTGTGGTCTGTCTCTCTCTCTCTCTCTCTCTCTCTCTCTCTCTCTGTTTGTGTGTGTGTGTGTGTGTGTGTGTGTGAGAGCATGCACGTACATGTATGTGTGACTGTGATTGATGACTAAGATGGATACAATTTCTCTTTTGTGTCTATTTTTAAAGTCTTTGTAACTGTTTCTCTCCCTTTCTCTTTGAATGCGCGTCTGCTTTTAGTTAAGATAGGATTGCGCAAAAGCATTTGGTATGAGGGCATTTTTGGACTGGGACTCACCATTTGATAGGTTAAGAATTGGTGGTGCGTTACTGTTGCCATGTAAGCTGTGCTGTAAGCACTAAATTAAGCACCTCAACTCATGCCAAAGCACCTCAGAGCATATCAAAACATTAAAGGCCGGGGGAAATAACTATCTGATATGCTTGATGGAACTGACACTGACGAAAGCCTGTTTAATGTGGCTACTTTTAGAAAGCTCATCCACCTCTCAATGCACAACAGCCTCCTTTCAGAAAAGATTCACTGACGCATTTTCATCATAGGGGCAGTTTATCTTTCAGCTGCCAGCAAACTGCGAGCTAGATCAATATGATGGTGGTGAGGCCCTGAAATAGAGAGAGGACGGCTGAGATTATATTGACAAGTCCTGTGACGCTCTGTTCCTCAAAGCGACTCCTAGAACAAAGTACTGGCGGTTATTGATGACAAAGATGCTTTCATTCCAAACGTGTTTGGCTGTTTTTTCTTCATGGACACTCTCTGTCAACTTGTTTTCTAGCTTCTTTTATTTTGTCATTGTAAAGAGTGTCTTTGAAAGAAACATACTGGAGGCTAATGAGAGAAAAAACAACACTAAAGACCACACAATCATTTTGGTAATCAGTATGTCTATATGCATATAAAGACATACTTACAGGCTCATACATGCATACACATACATACATTCATACATACATCCTATCCTTTCTGTAGGCTATGAGTTGAAATATTTTTTTTATTTGTAACAAAGGGCCCATTGTTCTTTGGATGTTAATGCTGCGAGTGTAGATCCACTGGGTGTCAGCCTTGTGCAGCGTTTCACAGACAGACACAGATGGCTTTGTGAAGTGTGGTGATACTCTGATGTCCTCTACTCTGACGTTCTCCCACTCTGCTTCACAATCTAAACTGATATATACATAATGACAATGCAAAATAACACAAAACTCTATGTCAAATCAGTATGATAGCATGCCTCTGTATGTGTGCATCTGTGTGTCTGTGTGTCTGTCTGTGCAGTCTGTCTGTCTGTCTGTAGCTGGTATATAATTATGTACTAGTGAATTTTATTGGTGCTTTCTTGAACTCACTAAAGATGAAACAATTCTGACTTGACTCCAATCCCCATTCATTAACAACCACTTACAAGACCCCAGTCCCTATTTGCAAACAACCGTTTTCATTGCAGTTCTGAGGGTTTGTGCCAGATGTTTCCAGAGATGTGTTAAAAGAGAATTGCAAAGTGTGGGAAATGGGAAGTCTAAAGTTGTGTGTGGACGTGAAAACCAAACATGAAGAACTGAGATGGGCAGACTCAAAGATCAAAATAAAAAGGAAAAATAAAAAAAACTATCCAGGGTAATTTCAAATAGCCTTCTTTCAAATGACTTGTTTTAGTCAAAATGAGTTTGAAGTACATGGATAAGCGTCTGCTGGGAGTTGTGATAAGTATTACGAAAGTGGCCTTGGCCTTGGTTTCACAGACTTTTCACAGAAATGTTCTAGAGTAAACTGCAATGGCAGCCATTGTGTCTCCTTTTTTCATAGAGCAATGCAACATCTGTCAGACAACGGTCCCACTTTGGCTTTAAGCCTAAACAAAACTAAAGAACCAAATAAAGCTAATTAGGACAAACTTTGGTTTCCACTGATCTAATACTGTTGACTGTGGAAGATCTAGTATTTTGTCTTTATCTCCCTATCCCACTGATATGGGACTTCACTTTAAGATTCTTTGTAAGATAAATAAAATCCATCAAAGCAATCTAAGATCCCCCCATTACAAGATATTACAATAGGTATAAGATATTATTGTGTTCTAAATAATACCAGTGTCTTTAACCATTCACTGTCCTTAAGTCCCTATCTGCTTCAAAATGATTCAAGAAAGACACGGTGTCGTGCCTACATGACTGCAGGCAGGTGACACTGACTTCAGTCAAAATGAAGCCCTTTCATCGCCTGGCGCCGTTCAATCTCAAATGTGTCACAGACTCTTTGGCCCCCTGAAGTTTGTCTACAGGGCGTCTCAGTCAATAGATGACAGTCAGCATGGACCTGCACTTTATCTGGATCCTACTCCTGTTTGTTGAGTTTAGATTTGTATTCAAGACCGTCATCTCAGAGTTCCTGAAGGGCAAACAGTTCAGCTGGAGCCAAATGAACATTTCCCCCTCATACTGTATATTGGGCTTCTTCAAAGACAGAAGGCAGTGTGTGTGTGTGTGTGTGTGTGTGTGTGTGTGTGTGTGTGTGTGTGTGTGTGTGTGTGGCTGGGAACCTACCTGTCAAATAACTGTTCAGATAATTAGCAGCAAAAGGCTGAAAATAAAAATAAATGGTGTAAAGTCCAAATGTTTTTGTCTCTTCATCTTTGTAAGGAGATGAAGCACAATTTGGAGTGGGGCCCTGTCAGATGTATCAGCATGTGCGAAAAGGGATGGATATATTTTTATGAATAGTGGTTGTTTTGTAAATAATAATATACCATTGTCTGGAGTGTCTTACTTTATAATTGCTATTGTTTTTTTTTACAAGTGCCTTTCTAATAAAAGCAACAGAACTATTTCAGTGTTTTTATTATAAACACAGCAAACATCACACAGAAATGTTAAGCTCAAACAGAAAATAAAATACAATAGAAATACCAAGCATATACATATTTAACAATGAGATCCTGAAGATCCTGAGAATTAGCTTGAGTCTCCCCTGCAGTGTAAAGTCCTCTGTATCTCCAGACTTATATTTCTCCTGACAGCTGTGGAAGAGCCAGTCCGTCCAGGGCCTCAGCACTGGAGTTGTGACAACACACATTACATAATGACAATTACAATGTAAATAGCATGATAGTTGTAAGTTTCAATGACAGTTTTTTGTAGGAACAGACAGCTGCCATTGTCACTGAAAATTAATAAATACAGTCTTTTTATGTGGCAAACATGCAATAGCCTATAGCCTTTTGCTGCTATTTTTCTGAACAGTTATCCTTCAAGCTTGGATCATTTGCGATTTGGGTAATGTTCCAGTATAATTGCAGATACCACTACTGCAGTGTCAACCTGGCAGGAGGCAATTGTTGGTGATTTGTGTATTTTACTGGGTTTACAAGGCTGCTGTTAGTGCAGAAACATCATTAGCCTAGGGAGGCAAGCTAGCTTTCCTTAGAAATGCCTTTGACAGGGACACATTCATTTTCAGTGCCAGCCATTCATTTCTAATTTTAGTTAGCTAGCTATGGCATGTGGCCACAGTATCATTATATGACCATAAATATGTGCCACACAAATGAAAACAAGTTTACCTGGCTTGAAGACATTTGCCATTGTTTCTCTGACTGTTGCTACAAATGAAAACAAGTTTACCTGACTTGAAGACATTTGCCATTGTTTCTCTGACTGTTGCTATAGATTGTCAGTGTTACTAAAGCAATAGGGAAGGATTCATGGGAACTGGAGGCAGAAACCATTCAACAGTTACCACTCAAGGCCACAGGCACTGCCAAACTGCAAAACTTAGAGTGAAGCTTTACATTTTTTTGTGAACAACATACCCTAGTGGATGTCATTACCAACAATGAGTCCATGTACAGGAAAGAGCTGAACATTATCAAGGACTCATGAGTATTTCAAGTTCCTACCATCATCCATAAACACACTGTTTTCAGCCAGTCTCTGCCTAGTACACAATTTTGAACAATCTGAGAAAGTGGGGTGGGGAGGAGTGAATAGAGGTGTGTGTCTGTGATAATGGATCTCCCATCTCTACTTGGGGGCGGTAATAATGTTCTGATAGCAAAGCATTTGACACCGCCAAAGGGGAAATACGTGCCTTGACTTCCTATATTCCTGAATTTCCCCAAGGGGATCGATAAAGTGCTATTTTATCTTATCTTATCTTATCTTATCTTATCTTATCTTGACATCACTGATTGAGGTGTGGCTAAGTGCAACACGGTTGAAAGCTTCAGCCCATAGAGAGCAGTGCCACAACGATTTTCTGCTTCTAGAACCAAATGCAGGACTTAATTAAATGTTGAAATGAAGTATAGGATTAATGCTATTCACTATAGAGAAGTCATATAACCATGTTTACAGCTCAAAAAACGTGATTTAGTGCTGATTCGCTCTTTTAAAGTACAAGAACATCTCCAGTTTAGTCTAGAAAGCCCAACACAGGATGTCTGTCTTGCAGCAACTGTAGAAGCTCATGTCTGACAACCAATCCTGGTCCAATTTTTCAAGTCATTAATCAAAGGCATCCGCACCTTCTCCATCACATTCTGTTTTGACTCTGCCTTCTCCTACTCTAAGCTCCAGAGTGTTGTCCACACTGTTGAGTGAAAGGAAGTGAATGACAGCAGGTTAAAGAAGAGGGCAAGAAGATTCACCACCAAGCCTTAACTATCTGTCCCAAAAGCTCTTTTAATGGACAAATCCATTAAACCAAGTTCTCAACATCACTGCAACAGATTCTTTCCAAGAGCTTTGCCCTCCTCAACCAGTCCTCTTGAAACTCACACACTACAAACCCCATAATCTCTGGACTGTTCCTCTAAACCCTATAGAACTGTCTGTAAACCTACAACCATTACTGCTTATTGATAGTGCAACACAGTGCAAATAATGCACTATGTTGCAGTTCTCTCTGCTACAAGAGAGTTTCTGCACAGCACACCAGGATGGTGTCAAATGAAATGTCAAAAAATAAGTTGCAGACAGTTTTTTCCCCAAATATACCACTTATTATTGAGGCATGAATTCCCCTTGGAAAATGCAGGCTAGGTCTTCTCAGTTTAGACATAATGAGTCTCCTCAGACTGATATTCTTTTAAATATTCGTGCAAGGCCAATTAATCTCAGGTCCATCTCAGGTCTCAGGTAATGAATATTAAAGAAAATACAGCATTTTTTGTTCATATTCATGATTTTTGAGCCTGCACCTACTTGTTGTGTTGTGCCTAAGCTGTGTTCAAGTAAAGTTGGAACTACGTTTTTATGACCTCCAAGAAGAAAAACAAAACAAACAAAAAAAATGCCTCTTGATTCGCTGCTGAAGTCAGAGGCTCCAATGACGGGAAAGTTGGAATTCTTGTAGAGCTAATTTATTCCTGGTTTGAAGTCAGTTGTTTTCATGTTAACAACAAAGTTGTGGTTGCATTTGTAGTCCTGATTTTAAAGCTCTTTGTTCTGAGCATGCTATATCTGTAGTACGTTTCCAGGAACTACACCAGAGGGGTAAACTATAATTGCATATTTGATGTCATCTGCTGCTTTTGCTATGCTATCACTAGCTGCTAAAGGTGCCATGTGGGGGGCAGCCACTGTGATAGCTAGTTGCTTTTTAATCAGCACACATTCTGAATGCAAAAGAGTTTACATTTCTTACACAGACAGTTTTTAATTTTGGTAAATTATTTTTGGTCAGCTTTGGTCGACACATGCAGAAACATGCCTAACATGGTTTCATTTTCAGTAGCTATATTGATGTTTGCCTGGCAAACCATTTTAAAATTATACCAGCATACTAAAATGCTGCTGAATTCTCAGGATGGCCTTCTGGCTTGTTTGCCTGACTTTCTGATGTCTCATATCATCTTTTCTGAAGAAATGGCATAACTGACAACATTTTCTGCATGAAATATCATGAAACAAGTGTCACTTCCTTTGAAGTTAACTGAACTACACTGCTTGCGTTGCAATGCCTCCCAGGGGTATCCAGCATCAAAACTTGCCTATATGCCTAATTCTTTTTGACTGATATGCAATTTGTACTAGACTTATAATTTCTAGAGAAAACCAAGTCAAACATCAAACCAGCAGGCCTGCTGGAGGCAACACAGAGTTGATGTGATATGAACCTGTTATTCCTTGATAACGATCAAGCCAAATGCATCAAGAAAAACTTGAATAACACAGCCATTAGTGCTGATTAGACTTTTCCAACCCCGAGCAACCACATGGTATGCAGCTTAGCAATTGGTCATGCTGTAATTGCATCAGGTTATGAGATTTAAGAAAAGAATATTCCCACCTCAAGCCACAGCAGGCTACACCCAACTCCTCAGTTTATGGCTATGATGTCAAATGTTAAAAATGTTTCTTCAACTGTCATGGCACAAATTGGTCTAGGCTACATGTTGTTGGGATTCAGTGGAGGATAAACTCACATACACTCAGTTTACCCACCTTTTCATTTATAGAGATTATCCACCATTTTAGGTTGACAGAAATCTTGATGTCATTAATTCATAGTATAGGCCTACATCATAGTAAGTGCTATAAACACAATGTAAGATGTTTAAAAATGGGGTAGGCTATAGGCTAATTGACTTTTGTTTAGCCTAGGCCTATATGACAGGTTGTTTGCCTTATGATGATCACCGACTGCAGGTCATATAGTTTATAAAATAATAATAATAATAATCTTTTATTTTAGCAAACCTGTCAAAACAGAGTTACAAAGTGCTTTGCAAGATAAATAGAGAGTGTGATTTTTATGATTTATTTAATTAACAGGGACAATGCATATTAATGAACATTTAAAACCAAATGTAAATATGCTAGATTTTTAGCCACCAGGCTAATTTTGGCAGGTTGATATCACAGTTTAATGAAAATGTGTAGTAGCCTATAACCTATTAAAAAGATAGGAAAGAGCGGGTAAAAAATCAACACCCACCATAATCACTCAAATTAGTTCACAGTAGCCTACAGAACAGAACATACTACCTAAAACTCAGTCTACATAAATATGTGAGTAGGCTAATAAATGAAAAAACCTGAACAATAAACCAAGAAGAAACAGAAGAGACTCCTAAAGGGCAAATGCACCGAATAATTAAAACCAGAGGAAAAACAAACTAGCCTACAGATTATTGTTGAAGAAGTAAATTTGCCCCTGTCTCTGGCTGGCGGGTGTTTGACAGGAGTGGATGGGTGTTGGATGATCCGGAGGGAGGGAGGGCCAGCCGGGCCACACTGCTGATGCGACGTCACACATCAGTCCGCTGACTGGGGTTCAGGCTGCTCCCCCGGCTCAATCTGTGGCCACCAGCGGCAGAGGTGGTGGGGAGAAGAGGAACATTTCATCCACTTTCTTAATTCCTTCCGAGGCTTCACTGGGGAAGGGGGAACAAAAAAACGGACAACTGCATGATTCAGAGGCGCCGGTTCTCCTTCATCTCTGACTGCCAGCGACTGAGCGAGGCTAGCTTGATGCTCAGTTCAGCCTGCTAGCCTTTGTGGCAGGGCTGTCCATGCATCCGAGGAGCCCCTAAGCAACCCCGGGCTGGAAAAGCCTCGGCTTTAGCCTTGACAGTACACAACAATTATTCTCCGAGTGGGCAGAAAGCAGTAAACCCTGTCAGCTTAATTGCGCACCGCGGAAAGCGCATTTCCAGTGAGGAGCATCACCGCCTGGGCACGGTAACACGTCGTAGCCTGTCTGCAACCTCCAGCTTGACAGGACCAAGAGGCGATTGATGACTAATATTCCGTGTCTTTACCTTTCAAGATAGGCTACGATGCTGCGCACCACGGCCAACATGTTGGCGACGGGATTGCTTTTCTTGGGATTTTTGCACAGTTTGGAGGTAATCGTTCCAGCAAGGGCTATTGATGGTAAGCAGTGCTGATTTAAAGATAACCTCTGTCAAAGTCTTGCACGAAATGCTTTGAGGAACTGTGGAAGCATGTGTATCTTGCTTTTATTGTGTCTTCTCCTTGTCTATCTGCATGCAGTAGACTCTAAACAGTCAAGTAGATGTGAAGGGGAATGACTGCTCGATTGAGCAAGGCAGCCAAAGGCAACGTGGAGGGGATGAAAACTAGGCGAGACAATTAAAGCAGCCTTTTGTTTCTGTCTCCCGTGCCACATGTGAACGTTGCAATGTCAAAGCAGTGATCGCACATTTCCCCTGGCCCTCCGCTGGATCCAGGGGCTCTATGGAGGGAAACAGTCGCATTCAGTGGTGAAATTGTAGCATAGGCCCCAATACCTTATTAAACCACTTGTTTTGAGGTCGTTACATCAATTTTAGAGCACAGCGGCAATTTGACTCAGCCACAGTATTTTCAATTGCGATAATCACCTCTCAAAGCCCTGTCAGGCCAACGCTAAGCTGCAGAGAGAGAGAAGCAAATCCCTGCTGATTGGTGTCATTTAAAAATGCAACATTTTGAGGAGTTGTAGTCTTTCTAATGGGCCACGGTCTCCATACGAGAGATAATTCAGTTCACGTTCAACAGTTATTTTGTGAGTGATGACACAGCAGTCATGCTCTCCCTGACGAAAATCACTATAATATTCCTATAACACCCTGACAGCGACTTTAAGTGCGTCTGTGGTACTCTATATTGGGTTTGCAGTGACCTTATCATACTTTACATAACATACGTTTTATTTGCTATGGTATTATTACCTGTTGGAGTTACTGTGCTGTATCATATTTGAAAGTAATATTTATGGTAGATCCATCCTTTTATAATTTATTATAGAATTTGGCAACTATAGGTATTTTTCGTAATGCAATCGATAATCACTGAGTTTGAGAGCCATCAACAGGCAGGTTCAGCACTGCGCCGGTGCTGGGCATCAGTACGATTATTCAGTGTATCAGCTGCACTGTAACAACTAGGACACTTCAGTGCCAACAGTCATTGTGATATGCAGGCAGATAGTAGGCAGTTCAAAACAGCTCCCCCTACGACCTTGTGAACACTCACCCTCACACACTCACAACTTCTGGGAACTATTAAGGCTTCACAGTCTACCCATGCGCACCTCTGTGCGTTTGGTAAGAAAGGAAAAGGGCGTTATCAAAGAGGCGTTAGTGCAGGCAGTTTTCTTCAGTTGTTTGCAGGTAAAAATAGAATGGGAATTTATTTTCGCAGCTAAAAATGTTGCTTATATTCTCATGTATTCTCCATAAGTGCGACGTGTGAATGTAGGCTATAATAAGCTTTTAGAATACTCTTAGATGACTTTAAAAGATGGCTGTCTCTAGTAGCCTATTGGCCACCATTTGTTGCAGAGCTAATTAAAGTTATAGGCTTGTCAAAAGGCACATTTCACTACATTCAGTAGAGTACTTATGGTATGACTGATTTAGATCATGAGCCATGTTTTGTGACATGCTTTGTCAAGCCATTAATGCTGCCTTTTGCATTTGAATCGATCTCATTCTGCTTGCAGAAATTGTCACATTCTGTCATTTTCTTACTTTTTGAACAGTGGGGACTATGTGCTTGGCAAATGTAATGCAGTGAGGTCCTGAGGGAGCAAAATCCACATAAATTATCACTGTGAAGTGCAGTGGTAGCACAGTTATTGTTTTAGTGACATTTACTCCCTCTGAGCCTCAATACCTTGATTTAATGAGTCAGCCTTGTTGTGCAGAGTATACCAGAGTAAATAATTGCCAAACTGTATCTTTACTGCAAAGCCCACAGGGATGCAGAGGCTGCTTAGTGTGATTTTCACTATTTATATTGCTCATACTTGAAGTAGTTTACTGAACGTGAGATTAAGCAAACAGCAAACTTACACACCCAAGTACCAAGTGCCTGTAATTGTGACAATCAATATTTTAGGATAAAGCCTCTTGCACTTTGAAAGTGTTTTTTTCTCCTGAACTGTTGCCTCTGAATAAAAGAACATGACAGTAAAATTTGAGGACAGAATATAGTGTATTAGTGCTATGTTATATATAAGCCTACGGCTAGTTAGCCTGCCAGCCAGCCAAGTAGATTCATTCATTCATTCATTCATTTTGGCTCAACTTAACCAATACGTCACCAGTTTTAGAGGGCAACCTAACATAGATTAATCACTGGTATTTTTAGAAACTAAGTAGATAAACTCACTTGTTTTTTGGGCTGTTACAGCTAAAGCTACTACATAGCTACCACTGAAATTTATTCAGACTTGCATATAACTTTTTTGTTCATTTTTCTAAATCTCCAGAGAGTTTCTTTCCCTGTCTTGTTACTGTAGCCAGAGCAAAGGTCTTGGGCGACCAACAGACCCTGAGTTTAATTGGGCCTAAACTGCTCTTTGTTTCCCTGAGGAGACCTCCACTAACAGTCTCAAATTGTTCAGAGAGTGCTGCTAATTGGGGGCCCACTGGAGGAAAAGGCCCCCATGAAAGAATTCACATCATTTCACCCCATGAAAGTACTGTCAGTGCAAAAAGAGATCACTAGCCCTCAGAAATGGAAAGTACTTTTCCCCAAGGCTTAGAGTGGTAAACACCTGCCACACAAAATTTAAATGGAGAAGTTTGTTTGAGACCCTATCAGCTCAGGACAGTTGACTTTCTCATTATTTATCACAGGCATCCATCTAATTGTTGTACGAAGCAAGCCTCCTCTTGGTCTAAAATACCTGTTTCCTCATTTCTTGTTTCTTTTTATTTCCTCCATTAACATCTAACATCTTCATCTAAGTCACATCCATGTTGATTCTAAAAGTAGCACGCGCCACCTTCTTAATTAACACACCATCCAGTGATTCTCTCCTCCTGGCACCTCGCCCCTCTGGAGCTCTCTGTCACAACATTTGGTACAGGCCGTAGAACTGCCCCAGCATTTGGCTCTTATTGGGGTGAGATTGCCATCACTAGCTTGTTGACATCCATGCGGCCAAAAGGTTATCACATTACTGCTGGAGGGAGGGGGAGAGGAGAAGACAACTGTCTGGAGATGCAAAAGCCAAGTGAAAGACGATGTGGAAAACAGAGGACAATTGTTTGGTCCTAGTTGCCCTTGACCTTACGTCACAACAATATGGATGTAGAAGATTAATTCATCTCAACAATATATAGAGAGTAGATTTTAACATCGCTACAATCACATAGTTGAGAACACTGCATTACTGAAACATGGTTTTGTTGCTTTAATGTCTAAATGAGAAGCTGCCTTTAACCGAGGCCGTTTTCCATCCAGCCACTACTGCATTACTCAGCAACCGTTAATCCAATGATTTGGTCAGCAATTTTCAACTGGCTTTGTATTGTGGCTGTAATTTAACCTCAGTCATGAAGTTGCAAGATATTGAATTAAATAACAAGAGTATAGTTTTGAGAAAAATCAACTTAGAGAACATGTAAGATTCAGACAAATTATTGTAGTGATGACTTTTACTTGTTGAATAAAGTAATAATGAAAGTCTGATGATCTGATGTGATGTGAAGTTTTAGGGTCCTGTAAGTATCCACTCTTATGTTCATCTGACATCAGAAATTTAAAGTAGACACAATGAGAGACCTTTTTATCTTTTCAGCAATACCACATTGGTGCTTCATCGTAGCCTCAAAGCACAGATCTGTTAAACGCTGACGCCCATTATTGACAAAGTGCCCTGGGTGCATGTGGGCAAGCCTGTCAGAAGAAGCCCTGTGACCCACTTTGGGTTGTGAGTGACCCCCTGATTGAGATAAACTGTCCAGATTAAGCTCTTTAAGGAAAAGAGATGGCACACGGTCTCAGGAGGATCTCAGAGAGGATGTGGGCGGAAACATGCTGGTCACGACCTCTGCACATTCACAATACATCAGCCTGCAACTTTTTTTTACGCCACGGCTTACAGCATGTGAAGTTAAGGATACAGAAAAAGATCATTGGTGAAAGCGGGCTCTGAAAAATGTCAAGCCCTCTGGTAGCAGTCTTTCATTTGTTGCTCAGGAAACTGAATGCAGAGGTGGATCACGCTGTATTGGCTGGAACGACGGCTGGTTCAGCTCAGCCTTGGAACAAGACGATAGAAACGCTTGCTGCAGTTGACCAAAGCTTCCACATTACTCATTTAACACGCAGCAAGAGAATGCCATCTGTCCCTTCTTCTCACTGCGTTTGTGGACCCCAGGAAGAGAAGAAAGTGCTTTTTTACAGTGTCTAGTGGGGATCCAAAATGAGTAAATCAGTAGTAATACAAAACACTCCTAATGAGAGCGAGATGGAATGAGGGAGAAGACAAATGAAGATGAAAAGGGGAGAAATGTCAATGAGTGAATAGAGATTTGTGGACAGTGGAGAGAATGGTGATGGAGCAGCAGACTCTGATTTACCTTGCTGACCCAAGTTGCAGAAAGGGGCGGCTAGTTCCATAGTTCACCTAAATGGACCTCTGGCATACCACCGCAGACGGCTATTTCACTGTTACTAAACTGGCTTAAATGGGCCTCCTCACCTTAAATGTGAGGTTCCAACCACTGGTGAGGCCTGTTTTGGCCTGTGGGTGTTTTTAGTCACATATCGTAGACTAAGGAACAAGGAAGCCATCTCCTGGATTTCAGTACCGCAGTTCACTTTAATTTTATCTCAAGAACAGTTTAATGCATTCCATGCGTTGATCGCGCACATACAGTCCAAAGAAGAGGCAACAGGCACATCTCTCCATGGTGTAATCGTATCGGCCTGTATTATCAGTGTGGGAACGATCTATTTAAGAGATAATACTCACTCGATAATTAAAGAGGTAAATTTGTATGTGGATGAGTAAGTGTGTGTGCGTGCGTGCGTGTGAGAGAGAGAGAGAGAGAGATTGAGTGTGAGTGTGCTTATAAGTGTGTACTCTGTGTTTGTAATTGGCATAAGAAGCTCCTTTAGGGAGGAAGCTGTTTCCACTGAGGAGCTGTTCTTCACACATTCTAGGCGTCTTCTTCATGGGTAAAAGTGAGAGGGGTAGAGGCAAAGAGAAGACCAGGAAAATACCATTCTGAAAACACTTAATTTAAAAAAAAAAATGCAGTTCAAAGGTGGTGTTATGGTAGAGATGGCAGGTCTGTGTTGGTGACTTTATGCTGTGAAACTGGACTTGTCAGGTTGCTCTCTTATCTAATGCATAGTGCAGGCAGTATCATGCATTGTGACTTCATCAGATTGAATCTCATCTAATGCTATGTTACTGCATTATTATCCTGTTTCCGGTTGGTGTCCTCTCTGCTAAAAAGGTCTACCAACACAGTTAAATATCCTTAGGGGGTTTTCACAATATGAATGATGCAGGTGGACATATAACAACCACATCCCACCTGTCTCCTTTGCCTGAAAAAGTCTAGCAGGCGAACAAATGCATTCATTGAAATAATCTGAACTGTAGTGTGACTAATTATTGTTGTTATAAATCATGGATACAATATTTTTAACAGCAGCACATTCGAAAGGTGCATATTTTTTCTTCGGCTGTTTATCTGACATTTAATCAACACAGTATAATGAATCAGAGAAATACTGATTACTGATTACTGAGAAATACTGTCAACACCAATTGCTGTGAATTGGTGTTGACATAGCAAGTGTTTGATGAAGACATGACTATTTCTTGCTGCAGTCTTGATGTCAACACATGATTTTTGAGGTGAGATGTGGTGACTAATTAAAACTTAAAAAGGCTGTTTTGGTAATATCCTGTAACTTCTTAGTATTGCCTAAACATTATAGTGTCTATAGTCCTGGTCCTGGCCCCACTGTGGTTCACGAAAATGTTATTTATTTTAGCATAAATGTCCTAAAAAATGATTACAAGCAGTTTCACGCATTTAGTAGTGTCTAAAAATCGACTAGTAAATCCCAAATTTTTGGAGTTTGGATTCAAACTCCAGAAAGAAGTTGTCATTTTTTGTACTGTGATGTTTGCAAAAAAATGTCAAACTTGGTCACCTTCTTCCAAGAAATATAATGCCATCTATTTTCAGCGGGTGACCAGCCCACACAACACATACATTCATTCACATCCATTTAAGTCAGTGACACACAATTTTTCTGTGACTGGACAAAAGTGTGATTGCCCAACTCACACCCACTGTAGACTGCTTGTGAATTAATCCACAGCAGGAACATTTGAACCAAACAAACTATCTTTTTTTTTTTCTGATAAATGACTTCATGGTAACGTTATGTATCTAGCCTTAACATTTCAACATCCCAGTGGAAGTCCCTTAAAGAGGTCATCAAAACCAAACCAGGCTGCCTAGCTCTTCTTCAATAAGCCACAGCTCCATCCCAGTCAAGTTTTCTGGGTTGAAAGCTCTGACAGTAGTGTTCATTTCCAGATACATTACACCTGCACTCTGAGATATGAAAGAACTGCTTTTACAATGATGATATAATACACACATTCAGTCACACTAGCACTGGTGTCACTATTCTTGCAAGGACATTCCACTGATTTAGATTTATTCCCTAACTCCTAATCCTAACCACTAAGTACCTACCTCTACCCCTAACCTTAGCATAACCCTAATTCTAACACTAATCCCTAACCCTCAAACAGGCATGCACCCTTCATTTTTCTCTGGCAAAAATCTCCTCACATGGGCCTTTTGTGATTTTGCTCCACTTGTCTGGACCACACAGTCCTTGTTTTTTTCTGCCTTTAAATCTGGCAGAGCGAAAACGCAGTGTGGGTGAGAGATGCTCATGGGTCAATACTTGACAAAGACATAAAGGTGACATCACATCCATGAAATCTCTGTCAATATAGTCCTCCATTTTCACAGTATCGATCCTCTCATATTTTTCTCTGAAGGATTTCCCACATTCAAGTGGATGTGTGTAGGCAGTGTGGTCTCTGTGATTACATATGTGCATTGTGCGCTTCTGGGAAGAGATTAGACAGCTAAAAGTTTGCTCAGTTATTGTTAGCCAGTACAAACCAACACTAAATGAAAGGATTTTTTTTTGTGCCAGTGTTCTGTCTCTCTTTATTATAGTTTGGAGATGATGAGGAACTTTGAAGATGGGGGAACGTGTGGATCCTTATCTGTGTGTCTGTGTACCAACATGTTGAGCTGGATGAACTGGTTATTGCGATCGCTGAGATGTCGTTACTGAGCGCGCTCTGTGGGATCTGCTGCTACTGCACTCTCATGAAGGCTTAGTTGAAACGCAGTGGTTGAATAAATCATCTTATCATGCCTGGAGAGAAGTGTTTGACTTCATTATCCGTATTAGACCAACCAACCAACACTCAAACAGAAATTAAATTGCAGCTAACTTCAGGTTCAATTGGTCTGATTATCCACAGGCATTTATAACATTATGCAGAGGATCAATTATTAGGAGTTATTTGTCGAATGTCTTGTTTCATCACCACAAAAACAGGTTGAGGGCCCCAACTCTTCACCTTAGCTATGGGTGTCATAAGCAGTTGGTGGCGGGTGCTCAGGGTGCTTCAGCACATGGATAGTGGATTTAAAGGAACATTCTGGAGAATCTGGTCTCGATCCATGGAGCTCACGCGTCACGCTGGTCTTGTGAAAAGGCACTAAAGAATTTCATATAATCTTCTTTAATATTTTGCCCTCAGCAGCATACTAAGTAGGCTTAATTGTCATTTTTCTCCTTCTGTAGCCGCATACAGTATGTGCTCAAGTGGTGGCGAGGCAAAGGGATTTGTCTAAACTGACTAGCTTGATAATGGAGGATTGTGATCGAACCGTACGGTCTTCTGGTTCGTCCCCACTCTGTTGCTGCTGAATTGGATTTAATCCTTATGTGGAAGTGAAGGAGGTCGCAGTCTCCTCCCGCTGCGCTCTAACCCTGGGTCTAGTACAAATAGCAGTCATGGTTGATTACCACTCTGGGGTTCAGACATGCTGCAATCTCAGTCAGACATCCAAATAGCTCTTTATTAAGTTCACATTTGATTACTCTGCTTTACTTAATGGGTTCTGCCTCTCCATACCACAAAGGCATGCGTAGATTGATAGTTTGTGCTTAGATTTGACCTGTAAAATCCAAACAGTCGCAGGGAGGGCGGTGTTGTCCCGCATGGCAGAGCCCCATTTTACTTGGCAACCCTCTCCAGACATGAGCACATTCCTGATGTTAATTCTCCTCTGCTCATAGGGCACACGTACACACTCTTACATACACTTAAACGTTACTTGAATCACACATTCAGACAGAAAAGCGGGAGGGCAGGCAGGCAGGCAGGCAGACAGACAGACAGAAACACACACATAAACCTTTTACTTCGACTGTGTTTTCTTTTTTCTTTTTTTCAAATATTGATAGAGGTCTTTAATTTGGAAAATGATCTAGGTGAATGCTAACAAAACATGAACATGCTGTGCCATCCAATCTTTGAAAGATCAACCAGAAATTGTTTTCATAAGACATTTATAAAACGCATAATCCCTGGCTAAATTCTGTCTGAGTTTTTGTTTTCTTCTTTTATTACTGTTTTTTCACTGGTGACTGGACTTTTGCATCACCTCCAACCTCTGCCAGAAAGATTTATTTAAGAGGCACAGCTGGGGCCTCTTTTTTTCTGCGTTTTGTAACATGACAAATTGGAAAGCTTTTTTTCCCCTTCTCCTTCTTCTTCTTCTTCTTCTTCTCACTCTCTTCCATTACAAAATCCTGAAGCTTTCGTGGCCGGGCTGTGGAGGAGGAGGAGGAGGAGGAGGAGGAGGAGGAGGAGGAGGAGGAGGCGGCGGCGGCGGCGGCGGCGGTAGGCCGCAGCCAAACAGGCCAACGCAGCTGTAGTCACTAAAAACTGTGGGGCTCCTCTTCCCTTTGGCCTTTAGATCCACAGCAGAACCTCCTCAGGACAGAGGTCAGCAGAGTAGACACTTGAAGACAAGATTTAGACCCTCACCCCTGCCCGACTCTTTCTCCTCCCTACCTCAGTCTCTCCCTCTTTTTTCCCTTTTGCCTTTGTCGTGGCTGTTTGCTTTCTCAATGCTGGTCAAACTTAGTCTTGTGGCTGGTGAAATCCCCAAAGAGAGAAAATCAGGGGATTGTCCTCAGAGGACTGTAGCGCTGCTGTGCAACAAACATGCTGTTTTCCTGCTTGCTTTGTTTCAGTGGACTGTTCATGTACGTTCTCTTAATAGCACAGATTAACTCCACAGCACAGTTTTTGCACAGTATTCTGGTGTCAAAGCTATGCAGCTGATTGGCTCCATGCTGTAGAATTCCTTATCTAATACCAGTGTTTTAGTCAGTCACGTTTTCGCATGACAATTACTCATGACGGAACGTTAAACTGGCCATGTTGCTGTTTTGTCCCAGGTTCTGGCTCTAAACTATAAACTGCTCATCAAAATCTGGCCAAGTGAGAGTCAGTGATGAAATTGATTACACACAGTTCAAGTTGTTTATCTTGCCTTCATATAAACCTCCGCCTCTTAAATATTTGAAAACATAATGTTTTATCGCTTCTTGGTGTCCCTCTTGTAACACCAAGGAATATTTGGGATAGAAGGATCGTTCTTTCCCCTTGAGAACCTCTTTTGGAGTGTATGATAAGTGAGAGTACACACTATCTTCAGTAGACTAAACTGGATGTGTTTTTTTTTCCAGTCACGGTAAGTGTTTAGAATAACTACACTACTCTTGGTCTCATTCCAGCCAGCACACACACCTGGTGCTTTTGTGTAGCTTTTATTATTCCCAGTAGTTCGGCAAGTAGAATCGGTCCCAGTTACAATGGTCCCGAAGCCAGAAGGGATCACCTCCTCAGATCAGAGGGGATGTGGGCATAATGCAGCGCAATCTGCCAGCCTCAGGAAGTTTATCCAAGCACCATTGTGTATACTGAAGGAAAGCAGCTGCTGTCAAGTAAAGGCAGGAAAATCACGCATGCACAAATGAACACTCATGCCCACGTCTTTCTCCATCTCTGTCCCTCTTTGTCTTCTCTCACTATGTCCTTCTCTCTCTCTCTCTCTCTCTCTCTCTCTCTCTCTCTCTCACACACACACACACACACACACACACACACACACACACACACACACGTAGAGTTCACAAAAGTCAAGGGAAAACCCACTCCTGTGGTTTCATTTCATTTCAGATAGATTCCAGGATCATAAGATGGGACTTGTATGCCAGTTCCAAGTCTCACTCACTGCAGCTAGTCCGTAGTGTTCAGTTAATGTTCTTTATGAGAATATTCACTGAACTTTTTTTCACTGGGGCTCTGCCCTCGTAACATAAAGGTGCTAGTACCCCGGTGCCAAAAGGTACAGTGTTGTACTGTTGTTTTTAAGTATGATAGATGAACAGGGTTTGCAGGTCTTGATGACAGTCTTGCCCGACTACCTTGTCATGTCTGCCTCCCACTACCTTTACCATGTGTGATACTTAATTGATCCCGTAAGGAAATTCCGGTTTTGCCTGCCCCCCTCCAGCAGGAGGGTTCAGTTACAGAACAGCCGGGTCAGTTACAGAACAGCAACCCTGGAGCTGGTATGGATTTAATGTCTTGCTCAAAGTCACTTGAACACGGGTCCTCTGGTTGAAGGAAGGTCTCCCTATTCAATACATTACCCTGCTGGCTCTGGAGACTGGATTCCATACAACTCAAGTTGCCTTTCAGCACCAGTGTCGACAGCACTTTAAGTCTTCCTTTACCTCAGCCATTGTTGAGTGGTGTGTGATGAGGCGGTAGCCTCAGTGTCTGCAGGAGCTCTGTAGTGCCCTGGTTGGTCTTGCCCTGCGTCACAAGTTTCCCTGGCAGGCCTCCAACGTATTTATAGCACTGCTGTGGGTGCTGGAGGAAATGGGGCTGGTGGCCGGGGGAGAGGCCGGCGTTTGCCTTACGACAGGGCGCTTCCTCCCCGCCAGACTGAGCTCATCTTGGAGGGCTAGCAGACAGTGGTGGGGGTAGAGGGCAGGGGATTTGTAATCTAGCCCAAATGGCGATGACCCAAAGCATTTTCACGCAGCCTCCACTTGGGTAAACACACAGGCGGCTCATTGATAGCATGTGTGACATTCCTCCATCCCATCTCAGTATCCCAGCCCAGCTCAGCCTGTTCTCAGATCCTCTGTATAGGCCCAGCTGGCCAGGGATAGGTGCACAGGCCAGGCCCTATCCCCTTTGGCTAGCACTTCATCACTGCCTCCCCTCTCCCTTTATTTGTCCTCATGGCTGGGGTTCATCTTGTTTATTCTGTTATATCGTCTTCTGCCATATCCATCAAATTTACCCTCTTTCTCTATCCTCGATGTCCTCATCCTCCCTTTGTTTTCTTCTCCAAACAACAGACCAATGCATATGAGGCCTGTTGTGACCCTCAAATAGACCACCAGACAAAATTGCACATTATGCTCTTGATCTTGTCTTAAGGTATGTTTGGCTGAAGCACGGTTATCTTTGTCTACACGCCCCTGTCTTCCCTCTACCCACTACAATGCCCCCGCTAGCAGAGCTCCTGCAGTGGTACAGTAACACACATCACTGCAGCTGCCTACAACATCAGCTAGCTAACCTCCTGACCTACTTCCTCTGCTCTCTGCTAGGTTTCTGTCAGCAGCATCTCGTGTTTGAGTCTGAGGGTGGTGTGAACTCATGGGTCCCGTCCCACAGCCATTATTAGGAGCAGAGTTAACAACATGCCGAGTTAAAGCGTGTCAGCATCTAAGGGAGCGTACAATAGACAGACGCACCACTACTAGCTTCCTGCTATGGCTGTTGTTGATACCCTTAAACAAACAAACAAATGCACAGGCACGCACGCACGTACACACACGCACACACACACACACACACACACATGCTCAGACACACACCAAAAAAGCGCTCTCCTAAGAGGAAACACTTTAACACAAGCCTGGTTGCATTTCATGAATAATTCAAAACCTTGTGACTTCTGAGAGAGAGAGACCCCCACCACACACACACGCACACACACACACACACACACACACACACACACGCACACACACACACACACATACACACACACTCTCTCTCTCTCTCTCTCTCTCTCTCTCTCTCTCAGTACTCTGGCAGCAGTGGTAGGGAGAGGAGGATAAGCAGGGAGTGTGTGAATGTGTGCAGCAATATGTCAGGTTGAATTCATGGTATTTAGGTTGAGCACCATTTCAAGATTCCCTTCACCCACGAGTTGGAGGCTAGCTTTAAATGTAATTCCAGTCATCCTGTTTATCCTGCTTCATCCTATCCTTCACCCTGTCCTATCCTATCCTTTCCCCTGTCCTATTTGTCATCCTATATGCCTAAATAGTCTAGAGGTTACAATAACATCACCATTTGCAATCAGTGCTTTATATTTTGGCCTTAGTAGCTGGCTTAGAAACGTCTATGTTTGTGTAAGGGAGGTGTTGACACTCATCTAGACACCAACCTCCCAAAAAAACAGCATTAGAAGTGTAAATGATCAGACCTCTCCGGGGCTGGGATGGGTGGAGTTGGGGGGATGAGGAGGGGCTGTCAGAGGTGTTGGGACAATGATTTTAGGGTATTTAAAATGTATGATGGTGATGACATGGAAAATTCTGAAAGGGGGGTTGGCAGAAAACACCCTGTGCTTGATGCAGAGGAGACAGGAAATTTGAGAGAGACACAGAGAGAAAGCATGAGTTTGGCTGGTAGGCTACAAAAACACTGGTTCAATCACAGCTTGGTGATAACTATTCAAACAATGGGACTATCCATGAGTGAAATCCAATTATAGTTTGGGATCTTATGTTACCCGCTTTTAAATGTCAACTGTCAAAACATTGTTTTTTTTAAATGAATAAATAGTTTCTGAAAAAGTAATGTTTTGCAAGAGCAGCATGTAGAGGACAAAGGCTTAATCAGATTTGTTTTCCATTTGGCTGATGCACTAAAACCCAGTACCAAGGACCAACATGCCCTTTAGATTCCCAGTCCTCTCCTTCCTTGTAGACCCTCAATATGACTTGGCCATGTACGCCTCCAGAATAAAAACTTTCAAAATGGTGAGATGTCATTTTCTCATTCCAGTACTCAAAATTCTCCAATCATAACTATATGAATGTCGTGACGTGACGTGCCATTGTGATAATACCCCAGATCTGTTCAGCATGAAACACTGCTCACAAGAGATTTGAGTGAACTAGCACGTTAAACATATGTATTATTTTTGGTGGAAAATAACATGTTATAGAAATGGAGAAAAAAGCCCTGTTTCCAAACCCTGGGAAGTATCACTTAGTGCTGTCCATGAAGTCACCAATCCATTAATGTTTGCTTTTCACTACTTTTCAAATGACGGCTGAATACCTGCTTAATGGAACACAGTTGTGAGAAGGCCGCTCTTTCATTTGTCCTCATAACCACAGAGTCCGGAAGGTTCTGCATCTAGAATGTACTCAACAAACACACTCAAGTACTTCTTTGAGATACTCTGTTTTTTTATATTTTCTGACTGCTGATTTTTTGGGCTCATCAGGCTTCAAATAGCTTAGTCAGAGGGCCACTTTTGGACACTGACTGGGGGCCAGTTAATACAATTGTTTGTTTCACTATTACTGTAACCTTTAGACATTTGCCACCCTCTCATTTTTTCCTGGGAAAGTGCTCAATTGTTAATTCAATTATATAGAACACAATTAAATTCAAAGTGCTTTTAATGTGGGCTGCTGTATCACTGCTCTAACCCATAACACTCACCAAGTACCTGCCCTCAATGCCTGGTTGACACAGTTTTGCTGCTTGTGTGTGTGTGTGTTTGTTGTCTACGTATGTGTTTATGGGCTGTGCTGTTCAGGAGAGGACTTGAATTGGTGTGGGTTTGAATACTTTCCCCCATTTGGCAGTGGACTGAGTGGGCAGTTTTTTCTCTCTCTGGAAGGATGGATTGAGGGGAAATGGAGGATAGGGGGGCAGTTCGCTGAACAAGATGTTCTTTGATATCCTCGAGACGTGTTGCATCACTGGTATTGGCCTGGGAACACTGACCTGGATATTTAGGTGCAACAAATTATGCAAAGCCTTACCAGGCCTGTGTGAATGTGTGTTTTGGTTTTTTGTGTACCCTCTCTCTGTTCCTTCTGTCGAGGAGCAACTTTCCAGAGCGTAATTAGGGCCAGTGAGGGCCACTATTGACTCTGAAAACAACAGACCCTGCTGGCTAATGAGACCGCAGGAATAAAGATCACCAGTGACAAAAGGACGTGTTCTTTCATGAATCACAATCAGCAATCTTTTTTAACTAATTCACTTCTTTCTCTGACTCTTGTGTCTCTTTCAGCCCCGAAGACCTGCAGCCCGAAGCAGTTTGTGTGTAAAGACCAGGTAACGTGCATCTCCAAGGGCTGGCGCTGCGACGGGGAGAAGGACTGTCCAGACGGCTCCGACGAGGAGCCTGACGTCTGTGAGTCTCCCAAATACACTGAGCATAACATTGAGTTACGTAATACACAGTGTAACACTAGATAATGTCCAATGTATTGTATCCAGAAGCTACATGTGTGTGTGTGTGCACATATGGGTTGATATTTCTGGCTGTGGGTTTCCTCCTTGTGTACCCTGATTGCTATGATCTTGCTGCATCTGACTTGCACGGCACAGTGAACTTTGGCTGACATTTAACCACTCAGTGGAGATAATTGTCAGGGGGCCGGGGCCGTAGAGGGAAAATTTAAAGATCTCAACTCATGTAGATCTACACTTATGTAGGTATCATTTCATTTCGAACACACTTGGTGAGTTTAAGATGATTTTTATTTAGATAATCTAGTAGATAATGCAGTAAATAATACAACTAGGTTAAATATTCTCATTCAAGTCTTTCAATTGCTTGAAATTTAATAGTGTATCCAAAGCACTCACTTTATCACCTAATCCTCATGACTGGTGCCAATCTCCCCTGATAGCAGTAAGGAGGTGTTAAAGGTAGCATTTTCTCTAAATATGAAATTGTAAAATGAAAAGTGATAACGGCCATTGATATTGCAAGAATGTGTCATCACAAATACATGCACACCCATAGTTATATATTAAGTTGAAAATTCTACATGTAACATGTTTAACTTATCTGTGTAGGAGGACGTTCTTCTGGCAGTGTGCATGACTTATATGGAATGATTTGGCCGCAATTCCATCTAACAGATGCGGTCTCTAGTTTCTAAGCAGCCATTTATTTGCTAGTATAAGAAATGGCTCTAAAGCCCACTGCTCTGTCTCTTAAAACACAGTTCTTGTAGAGTCTAGGGTACAAACTAATATCTTACTCCAGCTATTTATCCCTCCCACCAGGTTCTAAAAGCAGTCATTGGTTAACAAACTTGAGATTGACGGGTAATTAGATTTAATAGGCTCACCATAGCTTGGCTGGAGAAAACAATGCAATGTTTTATCAGCTAGTGGGAGAGGTCAATCTGCCTTTACACAGTCTAGTCATGCCCAATTAGGAGATTTACAAAGTTTGTCTTTCTTTGAAAGACGTGATTTCCTTTTACATTCAGAGCCACAGAGGTGGCAGTCATGAGACAACACCAAACCAAGAGGAACTAAAAAAAGACAGCCGTCATTTCAAAGTCTTCATTAGAGTTGAGATCCTTTTAGGCTGAATCCCTGGGGAGGGAATGAAAGCAGCACTGTCTTTTTGGTCAGCCTCTCAGACTGAAACGCCTGTAGTTTTCTAAGAGGAAAGAGGGCTGGGGTTGAGGGGGTGGGGGGGCATGTGTGTGTGTGTGTGTGTGTGTGTGTGTGTGTGTGTTGGGGGGTTAGCTTGGGAGAGAGAGAGTGAGAGACTAGGAGGCCTGGGTAGAGTGCTGTGGCTGTAGTCTAGACGAGGAGGGGAGAGATTGTATGAGAGTGGGTCTGGAAGTCATTAGAGACTCGCCCAGGGCAATGGAGAAACCTGCTGTTTTTCACAACCTGCTCTTTCCCCCTTCTCATCTGCGGGCCAGCCTCCTTCCGTGTCTCTATCTGGGACAGAAACAACAGTGACTACATCCCCTGTCTCCCGCAACTCCCACTACTTCATGCCAACTCTCAAAAACAACAGTTATAGGACTCTTGCTCTGTAGGGACCTGGCTTTCCACAGCAGCAGGGAGGAAAGCACGTGAAGTGAGTCAGAGAGACAGGAGAAAGGCCATAAGCTGAAGGCTCATTCCTGAGCTTAGATTTCTTATAAATCACCATTTTTGTTGAGATCAGGATTGACCGAGATTGTTATTGAGGAAAGTTACTGAGTACATTACAAAGGAAGCACTTCAAACTGCCGCTACAGAATACTTCAAAGTACAGAAGACTATGGTTAAATAGTCTGTTGGGTTAGTTTTCATTGTTACTTTTGGACACTCCTTTGAATTCTTCACCATGCACCAAACTTCACCCACATGAAGTTTGGTGCATATCAGATGTTGGGTGCTATAGCTACATAATATTGTATGAATCCAGACCCAATAAAAAATATATATA
The DNA here is from genome assembly GCF_048128805.1 of Centroberyx gerrardi. Lineage (NCBI taxonomy): Eukaryota > Metazoa > Chordata > Actinopteri > Beryciformes > Berycidae > Centroberyx > Centroberyx gerrardi. The sequence continues at coordinate 21,747,909 of NC_136001.1, read as the reverse complement.
TACTGTATGGAACTTATGTGGAAAACTTCTGCGAAAATCGACTTTTCTGTGTGTATTACTGGCACTGAAGGAGTTATGACAAAGCCTACTGAAAATCCCATATTGTCATACGAGGTCTCTGTTTTTATGGATATCTGACATGTAACCCAAACTGTATGTGCACCACCCATATGTTCAGTTACATTCGTAGTTTTATTGTTGCGATAAATGTGCTCTTTGTGAGGCCGCTTTTGCAGATGCTCCTGGTTGAAAGATAGCATGAGAGAGGTTTATTTATTCACTCATGTGGATGGGGCTTCACAGTGGCCTTTGTTGGGGTGTTGGCTATTGCCAGTGAAGTCAGCCACTGTCCAGTGCAGCTGCTTTGCCCTGCTGTGTATCACCCACAATGCTGTTCTTTGTACCCAGGGTGCTGGGTCAGATAGGCAGAGAGGGATACTGACAGAATAAAAACAAAAACAAAGCGGTCTCTAGGCATATGCCCTATATTGAACTGTTTTATATAGGACTATGATCAGCATCCATAGTCTATGCATCATTTGATGCCAAAGAAAGGTAAAAGTAAAGCGTTTGTGTTTTTTGTGTCAGCTGGTAATGTCTCAGGTCCATAGCCTTCAGGCAGGGTGTTGGCTATTCTGGAGCTGCCATCTCCTCAGTCTGCCGGCTTTATTAAGGCCCTGGAATATTCCCACGTGCACCGAGTGTGCCTGGAACCACAGGAAGTGCGTAACGCTGAAATGACGTCCCCTGCCCCTGGCCTGTAATAAGGCGGTTTTACAGACAGTTCCCACCTAGGCTGCAATTAGCTTTTTAGGAGATGAAACACTTTTGTAACAGCAAGTCTCAGAGCGTGTTTTGACATGGAAAGCATGTCATCATGTAACGCACTGTCTGGTGTCTGGATCACTGATTCTTATCAAAAGAAAAGAATGACTGATTTAAAAAGACACATGGGTGAGTTTTCTGCCCGTTTACTTGCACAGAGGTTAAACCTGCAGTAATTGTTCTGATAGATGTGGAGGATTTTATTGCTTGGTGTATATTAGATTGATGGTATCATGTACAGACAGTTGACCCTGTTACTGAGCCAGTGCTTATGCTGTTCAGATGCGTAACAGGACCTGATCTGTTTGATCCTGCTACTGTCTCCTAGAAGCACTCAATAAGCCACCACCCAATCCAGATAGCCATCAACATGTCAAGGAAAACAACCTTTGCTCAACATGAAAGAGTCTGTCGCTTTCCAGCACCTTGTTCCTACAAAAACCTGCTGCAGGTGTGAGTGAATGTGTGCAGAGGGATTTCAGGCTCTCTCTCTCTCTCTCTCTCTCTCTCTCTCTCTCTCTCTCATGCATACACTTGGTCTCTCTGTTTCTTGCATGTAATAAAATAAAGCAAACATCCTACCCTTCTAAGAAAGAACACCAAGGCACAATACACTGCATATCACATATACAGGCAAACCCCAACACACACATATACACAAACACCCATGCATGCATTACATCCCGTATAAACAGCGGAGAATGCCAGCCTGTGACCAGCGGAGCCAGTGGGAGCCATAAAACTCCTCAGTCAGTGCACAGGGGCCTGGAGATGTGTGTGCATGAGCGTGCACTACTCTGAAACTCAGACCAACTCATATGATGTAATGTGAGTGTAATAAGGGGAACATGAGCTACCATATAGTGTGACAGTGCATGGTTTTGGAACCAAATCGTCAACAAGATATAAATGTTTCCCAATACGTAATGTGTTGCGTTTTCTCGGAGACATACATGACACAGAAAATGTATAATCAACACTTGTGTATAATCTGAGAAATGAAATATTCAGAATATTTAAGCTCTCAAGGAATTTACTTCATTACTATTATGTGTAAATAGTAAATAATAAATACTGGACTGATAGCATTGCTTGGAATGTGATTAAAGTGATGCGCTGTAGATGAATTATGCATATTAAAGTTGGTAAATCTGACCAGAATGCGTAATATGTTAGCTGTTAAAATGATCTTTAAGACCTTCAAAAATCTTGTATTATTATGTGCAGCAAATCATAATTGGCTGAGTGATAATAGATGCGTATGTGTCTTCAAACAGTGAAAATGAAATCCTCTTTATAGATCTCAAAGATACCTGCTTTATAGAAGAAAGATCTCGGAAATGTCCCACAGCTGGAACTGTTGTGTGACATGCAATTTCTGTGAAAATAGGCAAATGAGGTGAGAGAATGAAGAAAGGTAATTTCCAAGTGCTCCAGTGACATCTGAGTTCATCTGACGAAAATAGATGCGAGTAAACGTTTCATCTTTCATCTGAGCTTGTCTTTCCAACAGTGCCAAATGCATGCATATGGTCCCAAAATCACAGTTATTATATATATTATTATATAGTAATAATAGTGTGGCACATACAGGCAAAAAGTTTATATGGGTGCTCTGTTTGAAGGGTGTGGGGGCCAGATGCGATCTAGCGGCCACCAGTTGCCCAGTTTTAGATGGAAGGTTGTAGCTGGGGCACTAGAGAGGGCAAAGCTGGCCCCCCTGAGGCAGGACAAGAGAGACCGGCCTGTGTGCAGCCAAGAAAAGCGTGTCAGGGGTTTAAATTTTAAAAAGACCATTATGTAATCTCAGCAGGGCTCTCTGGAGAAGGGGGGCAGGCGGAGGAGGGGGAGAGATGAGGCCGGAGGCACACTTAGGGGGGGACAGGACCGAGCCTGCGACAGGAAGAGAGAGATTGGGGACTGCGCAAAAAGATGGTACGATTCAGGAGAATCATGAACTGTAATACTAATATGATCATTTGGGCAAGTGAAGCCCCCACTCCTCGTGGCACAGACAGACGCAGAACACCTGGCTTTGCCTCGTGGCTCTTCTCTCTTCCCCTCCCAGTAAGCCACCTTGTGTCTGATTAGGAGGCGGTGTAATACAAGTGACTATATCCTGCAGAGAGAGAAATGCATTATTGAACGCACAGGTTGTCTTCTACAGTAGGTGTTTAACATCTGTCGCCTCAGGTTTTGTGTCTCCTTCGATTTCTTTTGTCCCACTCTTTTTGTCTCATCCTCTTCTCCGACCTCCTCAGGCCCTTCCTTCCATTTGCATAGCTGTTTTTTATGGGATAATTAGTCCTCTGTCTTTGAATAAGTTTTCTAATGTACTACGCAATCACATGAAAATGGCTGTCTAGAGAAGGGCTTGGTGTTTGATTTGTGGTGTTTAAAGTTAGTCTCTTGCTTTCTGGGCCTTTCAAGATATTTAGTCATTCTCGGGCAGCAGTATAACTCCCCATCGTTTCTTTACATGGAGAACCTGTGCAATTTTAATGGTTTTAAGTTAATCCTCACTCAATTGTGAAGATATAATAGGCCAGTGAATCGAAGAATGAGTCTGTTCAATCTCAGAAATAGAGTAGGTACTTAAGAACTTCATTTAGTATTCAATAGGTCTATTTTTTATTCTTTCATCTGTGTGTGTGTGTGTGTGTTTTTGTGTGGTGTGTGCATGTGTGTGTGTGTGTGCATGTTTGGGTGTGTGTGTTTACCTGCATGCTGGCACATGAGCACTTACAAGTGTGTGTGTGTGTGTGTGTGTGTGTAAGATGGTGTGTGTCAGAACTTTTGTTATCTGTCCTTTTATGCATGAGCTTTACACATGCCTCCTCAGGAAGGTGTGTGTGTGTGTATGTGTGTGTGTGTGTGTACGTGTGTGTGTGTGTGTGTGAGTGTGTGTGTGGTGGATGATATAACTTGGAAATTCATCAAATGATTTCCTTTGTGTGTGTTTGTTTTTTCTCTTCCTCTCTTTCACAACTCGGACTGCAATACTGATACAGACCTAATCTGTTTTGTATTTATCAGGATCTGCGGTGGCATTGGCCTGTATGAATCTGCTGGTGCTGTCTTAACTTGATTTACTTTACTGATAGAGCTGTCTGCTTAGCGGTTTCTCTGCCCTGAGGAGCAGTGGTGTTCCTGTGTTTGGAGAAGGCTGAGTTTGTTGTGCTTTCGAGAGCTGGATTTAGCCTTCCTGCTTTGCTTGTCGCCCTGCCAGCCACCCCAGAAGCCCCCCAGGATGGAATGTAAATGTGGTGTGGGTATGGGGGAAGGAGGGGGCGAGCAGAGCGCCAGAGACCAGAGATCCAGCCACCGGGTGCAGGGTGGGCACTAAGGGTGGGCACACAGATAGCCAGCGTCTGCCACCAGGGTTAAGGCCCTAGAGAGTCATACTGAACTGCATATATTGTGCAAAACAGTGTTATGTTGATGACTGCCTGGACAGAGTGAATTGAGGTGGCTCTCCAGAAAAAATCAGCGCGACAGAACTGTTGTAATTTTCTCAAGGCACCCAGCGGTTTGGTCAGCGTGGCAGATGGATGTGGTGTTTTTTCATCTGGGGAGTGAAATGTTTATAGGAAAGCTGTCAGGGAAATAACAAACAGTGCTGAGGTGTAGGCATTGTTACCCACAGCACTGCTAGCTGTTGCTGTGCCTGCTGTTCTGGCTGTCCGTGAACTTGTTGACAAGGCTAAGATGTGTTGACTAGCAACATCAAAATACAAACTCCCACGTTGGCCGCACTATTCTCACTTAGATGAGGTGGCAGCAAATGAAACTCTCCGGCGTTGTTGCGTCTTGTGTTTCAGCGCCGTGTCCTAGTTGTTTTGGAGTTGTGTTTGCTTGGCGGGGCAGGCAGGGGGAGGTCAGGGGTGCCTCTGGCCTGCTGGGTCAGGATATGGGTGCTTCATCCAAGAATGTGTCATGTGGATCCTGGGCCAGGGGCATCGCAGGAAGGGCCAGCCAGCCTGTCGGGACATGGTCATTAGTGGTCAGAGAAACCCGCTATTAGCACAGCGTCATTAAGTGCTGCTGGCAGTAAACTGGGCACACCACTTTATTTATTCATGAGGTATATTTATGGATCAACACATTAAATTATTCATCTGTATTGGGATGTTTGATGTTGCATGAAAAGTACCATGTTTTTTTTTTTTCTTTAATGATGAAACAGTTGTTGGTGTAAAGGTATTCTCTTCAGTGACCAGTGCTGGGGTGGAATATACTGTAGTACTTTCTTGTTTCATATTGTTTCACATGCTGATAGCCATGCTTCTGTAGTAAAGAAAATAAACTCCAGGCTGTAGGTGGCTACGCTAGCTGCAAGGCGAACGAGCTGCCCCGCTGCTTTCTTCATTTGGCCTCATTCTGGCCTGCTTAATGTCCCTTTTATGTTTTGCTCAAGTACAGGCAGCTTTTTGTTGTTTGTGTGTTTGTTACTGGTTGAATGAGCATTGTGTTGACTATATGGACTGGAGGCATGCGCTGGTGAATGGAAAATCCCCACGGCCCAACAAGCTTTGGGCTCAGGGACAATCTGAACCAGACCCAGGATCTGGGCTACTTCAGCTCCTCGGTCAGACCCAGCTGAGACTACTACTGGGGCTATAAGAGAGGAGACACTGATGAAGACAGTGTTTCCAAGATGAATTCATTTTCAACATGTTATTTGAGTGAAAACTTTTAAAAACAAGGATTATAAAGTTGTCAGAGGTCCTATAGCTGTTACAAGTACTGAGGAGAATATGTCTTTAAATGCCAATCCTAAAACTGTTCCTCTTTCATCACCCTGGCCCTTGCCATTACCTTTGACTCTCCCCATTTCCCCATCTCTTCCCACACGTGTCCCTGCCACAGCTCAGACCCGGGGCTGGACGCCACGTGACACTGCTTACAACACCGCGGCTCAGCCTGCTTTGTAGGGGGCCACAGCCGATTTGTGTGATCCAAACAATGGCCTTACTTCTCCTGTCACGTCTAGCCACCCCACACACACCCCTTGGACTGGAAAAGTGCATGTGATCTGCCTCTATGTGGAGCGGCTTAAAGACTCCACTCGTGCAAGGTGTCTGGAATCCGCCGTCCCCCAATCTTGTTTTGATAGATGATTAGAGAAGAAAGGCTTTGTTTAGCTCCAAAAGTGACTCCATAGGCTCTGGAAAAAATCCATCAGGTATTAATCTTGCTTCCTTATAGAGAAATATCCATTGAAGTTTAGGTATTTTACGACAACCCCATTATTGGTTTGTGATTTTAGAATGAGCTAGGCCTGAAGCTGTGCGTGTGTGTGTGTGTGTGTGTGTGTGTGTGTGTGTGTGTGTACAGCCTCGCACAGATCTGTTGAGTCAGACAGACCTATGGAAGAAGTGAACTCGGTCCTGGTGTCTGCTGACGTCTCTGTGACGCCCTGGAACAATCCCCTGGTTCTTCATAGGAAAAGAATGGTCAAATCTCCAACCTCAGTTTTCATCCACTGGCACCATCACAACGATAGCCTGTATTGGGTCGATGATGGAGACACCAGAATCCTTTTATTTTTCCCCTTTCCCTGGATGAACCGCCCTAATGGAGCTACAGAACAGAGTATTTGATCCAGTTGCAGCCAGCCTGTCTAGATCTATCACTCTGAGAAGCTAACACATTGACTGTACAGCTCACTAGAGCGCCACTGACTCTACAGGAACTAGTGAAGGAGCTATGGAGAGAAAGACACTAAATGCAGACTGTTAGTGTTATTAGAATTCCCCCAAAGAGAAAGAGGTTTTGGGCTGCTAACCTGGCTCACTCACACTTGAGGAATGTGGAATAAAAGACCCTGTTTAATTCACATAGCAATGCCTTTTCCACTGCAGCCCTGCCAGTCGCTGCCAGCGAGCACTAGAATGGAGCCTTGTGGGGCTCTGTCCACTTCCCGTGGATGAGGTGATCCATTTTGTCTTCTGTCTCTCTTCTCTCTCTCTCGCTCTCTCTCTCTCTCTCTCTCTCTCTCTCTCTCCCCCCCTCTCTCTTTCTCCTTTTTGTTTTTTCATTCTTTGTTGTTCATTTTCCGCGCATTGCCCTCCCTCTTATATTCTTAAATGGGTCAACAGATGTTAGAAAAAGAAAGATGGGAGGAGATAGGGAAGGAAGGAGAGGGAGGAGGAGGGATCGCCAAGACTAACAGTTTGACTTTCCACATGGGCGGAGGGAGATGGGCCTCGCAGAGAAAGTGTGATCGGTTTAAAAAAACAAAAAAAACAATTCATGGATCTGGCTGCATCTTGTTTACAGCTAGGCTAAACGGTTAAGAGAAATCTTTAGAAGGGTTTATAAGTATAACCTTGCTTGTATGGAATTATATGTAACAAAGATATTGATGTTGCTAACGTTTAGTTTTCAGTTTTTGAAAATAGACCAAGAAGTAGACAAATGACCAGGATTATGCTCTCATTTCCTCTTATTTTGCCAATGTCAGTGAGCTCTGTCTGTCAGGCTGGTGTTAGTGTATTATGTCAGTGTATTATGAAACAGCTGAATAAAGGACAGACACATAGAAACATCCTGCCGTCTGCTACGATTCAGGCACAGACAAAGCAATGAGCATTTTGGGAGTTGACAAATACGCTACAAATAAGACTCTGTGTTCTGCACTGAACATATAAACCATGATTCCGTGCTAGTGTCATGATTACAGCACGGTAAATAGCTGCCATAAACACATCATTATGAAGTGAATTATTGTGAGAAAATTCAATCAAGGAGGGAGTTATTGCCCAACAGGCATCTCACAGCCCTTTAAATATACTTGGACTGTGTGACAGTAAGTGGGAGATATATAGCACAATATTTTGGGCAGCGGATGTACTGGTTGGACCTAGGGATTGAAATGCTTCTAATATGATGTGCTGAGTCATTGGAGTCTTTTTGTAGATGAAACTCTGGTCAGAGGCACAAGGCAGCAGGCCTGGCCCAAGCAAATGAACACCGAAAAAAACATGATTAAGGAGAAAAGCCGTCTCTGCTTGGCCCAGGATTTTATGAATATATTCTGACCAATATTGACTTAGAGCTGCATAGATTTAGTGTCATGCAGGCAGTAACTTTGGCCAAACTCAAATTCACCCGAGATCTATTTAGCTTCATGTTGTCTGTCCCCAGGGATCTCAAGGTCCCGTCTTAGCACATACTACTATACCAGGCTCGTCTGCCACAAACATTGGCATGCTTACTATTGGTGTTTTGCCTCTGGGGTGCTTGGATGTGTGTATGCTGTATATGTAGAGAAGGTAGTCATTTGGCCAGTCCCAACCAGGATAATAGTGTGTTTGTAGCTCCTGCTAGTTTTCCCTAGCTGCCATCTTCTGCTGCCACAATGGTTCTTTGGATTCCTGCCTTGTGGTTCTGCCTGTTATGCTGGCAAGAGGAGAAGACAAATGAAATACTGTGATGGATGAGGAGGGAAAGGGAGAAGTATTAGGAAAGGAGGTAAGTGATATGAACAGCAAGGATTAGGAGGAAAAAAGAGGCAAACAAACATGCCTGTTTTCCTTGAACAAATGTCTGATATCTTTTTAGAATCAGAATAACTTTATTTGCCTAATACTTACAAATGAATATGATATGACAATATAAAGTGTAGTGAGTGTCCTGCACTTTAGTCCAGTGGACCAAGATGTATTTACTCTAAATACAATGAACAACATGAATATGAGGCTCATAGAACAGACAATTCCATGAGCTATAAAGTGGCAAAGTGTGAAGAGACGCCGCATTGTGCTAATATTGTAAAGAAGTATCACTTCAAGAGTCTATGCACATACTACTTGGGTAATAATAAATAGTAACAGGTTTGGTTGGGTGGGAAGAGTCCAGATGCTGTATGTGTGTGTGTGTGTGTGTAGGTGTGTGTGTGTGTGTGTGTGTGTGTGTGTGTGGTGGGGGGAGTGTTAAGGGTGCAGGTTAAGCAGGGAGACGCCTCTTGGGAAGAAGTGAATGGACCACTGCTGTCTACCAGACAAGAGTTCTTGGAACAGATGGGAGGAACGGGCCGATGGCGATCATCCTTTCACTTGTCTTTGTCCTACTGTCATACATTTCCTCGGGGTCAGCTGGCACCCAGTGACCCACTTAGCAGTGCGGACTACACACTTGAGCTTGCCCTTGGAACAGGAGAAGAAGGACTTTACATTTGCTGAAGCAGTTACCTATGAGTAGGTAGCTGTTTCCTGGGAAAAATCCTGAAGTGATGTGTTTTACGTTTCTGGAAGCAGCAGCAGCAGCAGTTTCTTTGGAATGAATAGAAGAGTGACTGTCCTCCTTAAGGACTAAAATGTGAAGGTTTCATGAACTGAGTATAGGTTGAATCACTACTGTTTCCTATCAATCGGAGATAGAGATGATTATTTTAAATTAGAACAGTCCCAGTTGGCTGAAAGGTCTTCATCACGGCATCAAGGCTGGAAATCTTGTCCTTCTTAGGAACAGCACAGATGTGGTTCATATTAATCAATTCTTTCAGTTAACCATGTTTTGTGTTTGTGTTTTTCAGGTCCACACACTCGTGTATCACGGTGCCCCCCCAATGAGTACCAGTGTGGGGGGACAGAGCTGTGCATCCACATGAGCAAACTGTGCAACGGGGTCCCAGACTGTACTGATGGTTGGGATGAGGGACCACACTGCAGAGGTATCACTACCACACACTGTCACAAACTTCTTCAGTAAATTTGAGTGTAAAAGAGTATGCAGAGTGCAGTGTAAGTTTACAAATGTTAGTGTAAGTCTTCATGTGTTAGTATATCTGTGTCTAAATGATGGGAAGGGGAGTGGGCATCATTGGGCACAATCACCAAGTCTTTAGACTGTACAAATAATTTTGCGCATGTTACCATCCTCACTATACATTTCCTACCCATTGAATCTTAACACAGCACACTAACAGTGAACTGGCGCTAACAGACTCATTTACTGGCCTTGTATAAGAGTTCATCCTGCACCCTCACACAGTGCACAGAGTGCCTGAGTGCCCCAAACATAGGCAGCCAGTAAGACTGGATTATGATACTGAAGGATTGTGCTGCCCTGTGTGTTAAAACACATATGTAGGAGTATGATAACACATGGGTGCCTTGGTTAATTTTCCATAAAGCCACAATTCTGTATGCCATGTGGAGACAAGAGCATGTGTGACTTTGTGTGTTTGTGCGAATGGAACAGGACAGACTAAACTGATGTGCTGTGTTTGTGCTCTAAATTGCTGAAGCTGTCATTTTGAAAACAAAAACTAGGAACCTATTCAAGTTATGATGGCCCAGGTGGGATCATCTACTTTCCAGATGAACTGTGCTTGTAAAAAATGTAATACTCTATTAAAAATGTGCTGATCCAGTTAACCGCAAACAGAGAACTTGATCATGTGAAAGACCAAAATATCTTTGGGTACAAGTCAAAACAAAACTGAAACAGTGAATTATCCATTATTGGCACAATTCAGGGAAGTTATGTTTGGCACAAGGAGGGGCAGATGAGAAATCAGCATAGAACACACAAAGCACATTGATGGTCTAAATGCTTACAAAGGTTATAAAAATGTGAGAACAACCAGCAGGGAGTGTTACTGCTGCACCACTCCTCTACACACTGAGGTGTGCTACAGAGTTACTCTAGACTGCTCTTAATATTATTGATTAAGTTGTTAACCCCTCCTGGAATTACTGTACTTAAGCCTCCCTGGCAAGGGGTGCAGAATTTTTAATATTCTTTACAAAAAAAAAGTAGAGAATATAAGACTGCAAATGTCACCCTCTGTCACTGTTGGTAATTCTTCTGTGATGAGCTGCTTTGAAGCCTGTCTTGTGAGACAGTCTCACAAGAAGTCCTCCACCTGTCCCCTACATGTTGTCCCTACAAAGGCTCTTAAAGAGGTATTCGAATCAGTCAGTTGTGAGCATTTTCTTTAATATCAATAGCTCTCTGGCCACTGGCATTTTCCCTTTTAGTTTTACTGTAAACATGCAGTAGTTCAATCTCTTCTCAAGAAACCTAGTCTTGATCCCTCGTCTGCTGCAAACTACAGGCCCATCTCCAAACTGCCCTTTCTATCCAAGGTCTTAGACATAAAAGTGTTCTCAACCCAATTAATATCTTTTATGAGTCAAAATAATATCTCTGAGGAATTCTAATGCTACTTCATAGCAGAGAGACCGGTGACCTTTAGCAGCAGAAGCTGGGGAACGTTCCTTCTTAGGGCTTGTTCACACAGGACACAGAGCGGCTGTGTAGCGTAACCCACTTCCCATCTACACTTCCAGCCTGCAGTGACAGCTTCAGCATCTGGTCTACTTTCTCCACGTGGATTTCACAGAAAATCACAGTAGAAGTACAGTGTAGATGGTCATATTTGCATTTCACCACAGAAGCATATACAGTATATATTCAATGATCAACCTGCCAATGTCTTTATGGTTGTTGTTGTTGATTAGTACATGTGCACTGATGTAAAATTTAAAAGCAAGAGTCATCTATCTCCAAAGTATATATATATCTATATCTCCAAAACAAAGCCATTTTTATCCTTTAGTGATCTGGAGAAAGTCTTCCACGCTTTTATCTCTTCTCGCTTTGACTATTGAAACTCTCTATATTCTTGCCTCTGTCAAAAGGCTCTCTCTCATCTCCAACTTTGGTTGCCTGTTTACCAGAATTGGGCTCTCTGTGTCAAAGAGTTTACTGATCACTTTAAAGGCACGGATGGGTCTGGCACCAAGCTATTTCACAGACCTTTTAACACTATATAGCCAGATCATAGCCTCAGTTCCTCGGACAGGCCCCTACTGGCTGTTCCATAATATAGATTAAAAACAAGAGGAGGAACTCAGGCAGGTCTAAATCTGTATCATCTTTTAAATCACTTCTTAAAACTCACTTTTAAAGACTTGCTTTCATGTAATTACCTTTAAACACTGTTTTTGACCTCCGTTTTATGACTCTTGCCTTGCATTTATATTTTGCATTTATTTTATTTTTTTGTGAAGTGCTTTCTGAGTTTTGAAAAGTGATATAGAAATAAAGATTATTCCTATTGTTATTACTGAGTTTGTCCCTGGGATTAGCCATATCAATATATAGTGTACATATAGGTGCACATTTTTCACACACATCAATAATGTTGTCACAATATTTCAGTCACATGGGTAGGTGGAGCGTGCAATGTTTCCTCAGGTTAGAGGTCTGCATGTCCAGGGGATCTATGCTATTAAATGACTGACATGTCCATCTTTTGGTCCCCTGAGAGTCCGTCCAGTCATTCTGTTCACTTACTGAGGTGGGCACCTTTCTCTCCCATTCCCATCTTTCCACCTCCCCACTATGGCTTCACAGGAGAAGTGAGCTAGGATGAAATATTTATTAAAAAAAACATGGAGAGAGCCATGGGAAAGGACATCAAATTTTCATGCGCTTTCATGCTGGCTGGGTTTGTAGGGGTGTGTGTGTGTGTGTATGTGTGTGTGTGTGTGTGCGTGCGTGCGTGCGTGCGCCCTCCCCAGGACATCTTTCATCTTCCAGGGGGTCAAATTCCTCAGTAGGGGGGTTCATCTCTCACCCATATTGAGTGGTTTGCATTCTAAACTGGAATAGGTAATTTTGTATGTATTTGTATTTGCTCCAAAATAGATATTTTGTGGTGTATGTCATGGTGGGTTGTTTACATTGTTGCTCATGTTGGTTTTATAAACACTTTCTGGGTTGCTCAATGCTCAGACATGTTATGGAAAATTCCCAGCAAGTCTGTAATTTGAACCATGGTTGTCCCAGCAGGCCTTCGGAGTGCAGCAGGAGGGCTTGTAGTGTGTCTGTAATATTCATTGTATTTACTGCGTTGTAGAGGACTGGCAGTGAGGCAGTGGGTTTAGGGAGTAACTTGTATAATCTAAGATGTTCATTCTCATACAGAGCAGCTAGATGCCTGATCAGGCTAAATAGCTTTACAGCCAGCAGCAACACAGAAATCTGCTGATTTGTTTTTTTGTTTTTTTTGTTTTGTTTTTTTGACTGAGCTGTGGCAGACAAACAAGCACCTTCTGTAAATGTGTGTGCTTTTATTTTCTTTAATCTTTAAAGAGTCGCACCTCGAAGAAGAAATTCTTAATCCCACTCCCCTCCTCCCCTCCCAGAGGTGTAGTGTCAGTGTGAATTGTCTGCTAGTGTTTCTGGGCAAAGTGAATCACTTATGACGGATAGATCTCAGCCTGGTTTGATGTGACTGCGGCTGTTTGACTGTGCCATGACTCAGTGTGTCTTGATACATATCTCACAGGATATGCTTTGCGCTGGCTGTTGAGATTCCATGGTGAGTAGGTGAAGTGACTGGAAGGTGTGAATGGAGCATGTGATGTTTGTGCACTTGTATATTTGATGTGTGTGTGTGTATGTGTGTGTGTGTGTGTGTGTGTGATGATGGTCAGGCTTGGCAGGGAGGGATTGATTGTGAGTGCAGGGCGCCGGTGTTTGCTGATCTCTCTCTCTGGTCAGCCATACAAAGACCCCATTGTATCTGAATGCATGCTTCACTTAAAGGAAAGATCAACCCTAAAACACTTACAAAACAGCTATTGGCAATGTACCTTGCATTCCTGGGTCCATTTTGTTGCTTGGTGGCATATTTTTCTTATTCCTGTGGATAAGTGGCCAAATGTAGATGATGTGACGTTGCGTCCAGATATTTTCAGTGCAGCTAAAATAGAGTTTAATAGGAAAACAATTCCAATGATCTAAAACATCAGTGGTAAATGTCAGATTTTGGCGACAATCCCTCAGAATCCAAGAGCAAGGGATGCTTTCTAGACCCACTATTTTTAACAATCACACAAGGAGAAATCCATTGTAGAGAAATCCATCTCAAAGGCTGAGATACTAATTTCTGGTGGGGTGCAAGGTTTTCTCGACTGGAAACTCTCGCTCTCTTGCTATACAAGATCACAATTGCTATCGGTATCATTATTGTTATTGTTGTTATTGTTATTGTTAAATTTGCCTTAGGGTTGTAGCTGTGCCCCAAAGTAATAATGTTGTAAATAAGTTGTAAATAAGGACAATTAGAGAAAGACAGAGTGAAAACAAGAATTTCTAGCTGCTGCTACTTTGAGAAATACTGCACTGAAAAAGTGAAGGTGCAAAGGGGTAATAAAATTATTTTGTTTCCTGAAACTGAAACAAATTAATTAATTAATTGTCAGCAAAATAATTAACATTAATTAGATTAACATTTTTGCCATATATTGTGCAGCACTATCACTGTTGCACTGGGCTGTTATTTACATATTTGTGGCCCACCTGTTAGCTTTGTCCTCTCACCTCTCTCATCAATGAGGTGTTTTCACTGAATGTTTTTGTTCATCACACCATTCTCAGCCAACTCTAGACACTGTTGAGTGTCAAAATCCCAGGAAGTTGGCAGTTGGTTTCTGCAATGCCAGAACCGACATGTCTGCCACCAACAACCATACCACATTCAAAGTCAATGAGATCACGCTTCTAATTCTAATGTTTAGATGAACAGTAACTGAACCTCTCGACTAAATGTTTTATACTTACGCTTTATTTATATGCGACTCATTGTCCGGAGGAGGTTTGAATAAACGGGGAGATAAAGAGATAATATAGTTTAACAATCTGTAGCCACACACATACACTCATCAAGTATTTACACACTTCAGCACCCTGCTGAGCTATTGATATTCCCCAGGAAGCTTAGAACAGCAGTCTCTTCAAAGCCTGGAGGCCCAGGTTGCATTACTAAGCTCCAGCTCCTCATACCTGCAGGCAGGCCCTCAGCTCTGGGTCTGGTGCCAGATCGTACCCAGCAGGATTAGTTAAGCCGGAGTAATTGATCAAACTTTACAGTATGAACTGTGGGTTGGTAGCAGCATGATGAATGGATTATTACATAGTTGTTCAGAAAGCCCACCTCCCAGTAGAGCCCCACTGATACAACATCTTTGGTCCAATATTGATGTCAACAATTTAGAAAGAAAATCAACAGTATTGAACATTTACAGTAAAGATTTTCTTTGGTGGTGTAAAAGATAGATGTTTTTTTGTATAGTATTCCCAAAAGTTTGCTCTCAAAGAATTGCGAAGAGATACATTAATGGACATTTAACCACTGAAATTTGTTATTTGCCCTAAATGATCATCATAGCCATCTCTAGATGCAAAAGAATATTAAAACACGTTATGGGTTTATGCATAAAAGTGTGTTTGTGTGCTAATTCTACTGGTGCATTATCGGTGAAATATATGCTTTATACCAAAACATCTGTGACTCATTCATCAGTTTCACCTTGAGGCTGCTAAAAACCAGTCAGACACAGTGAAGGATGAGAAAAGATGCACAAATAAAACATCAGTGTCTAAATTGAAAACTAATGTAATGATACTGTTTGCCATTTCCCAATTCTCAGCGAATTTTATCTCTTAAATTTGTGTCCTGATCTATGCACCAATGTCCCCCCTCCCATCTGTTATGCCTTTATGAGTTTCTCCCCAGGTCTTGCCACTGCTCCTTTGTAAGACCTCTATCCCCCTCCCTTGTGCCTTCACACATTACCTCTTCAAGTCATCCTCAAAGTACCCCGAACTCATCCCCTCGCTCTCTCCCTCCCTTCCTCCCTCCTTCTCTCCCTTCAGAGTTTGCGTCCAACTGCACTCTCTCCAGTTGTCAGGACAACTGTGCCGTGACTCCAGCAGGGCCTGCTTGTTACTGTAAGAGCGGCTATGAGATCAGCCTGGATGGAAAGACATGCAAAGGTGATTTCCTCTGCACACTGGCAGCTCTCCTGTTCTTCAGTGACACCAACACGCTGCAAAAAATGTCTGTCTTAACAAGTCATTTAATCTAATGTTGAGTCTTAAATTAGCTTCAATTAAGTGACATGATCTTGATACTAGTGCCTTATGTTAAGAAATTGTCGCCTGAATATTCTTGTAACAAGTGAAATTTTGTCACCCCATTAGCGGATTTTTTTGCACTTGCTTTAAGAAAAATAAGATTTTAAAACTGAAAACAAGACTAAATGACACAAGATTGACATTTTTGCAGTGCATCTGTCAGTCTATCCTCTCTTCTTACCTCTTTCTGAACTAGAATGAACTAAGCTATTTGCCGACTGTAAACCTTAATTGAGCATTGCAATGTGTGTTTTCTGTGGCTCAGATTTTGATGAGTGCAGTGTGTATGGGACCTGCAGTCAGTCCTGTACCAACACTGAGGGCTCCTACACCTGCTCCTGTGTGGAGGGCTACTTGCCCCAGCCAGATAATCGCTCCTGCAAGGCCAAGAATGGTAAGTACTGTATACCCTGCCAGGAACATCGTGGATTTTGTATGACACCACTTTTTATGAGACTGTGTGGGCTTCCAGTTCATGTTCAGCCTGTTTGTAGTCAGCGCTGTTATGCCCATGTTATATTCCAGTGCCAGTGGACCGTCTGCCTGTCCTGCTGATCGCCAACTCCCAGAACATCCAAGCCACGTCCCTGAGCGGCTCCACAGTCCACAGCCTGCTGTCCACCAGCACCAAACAAACCACGGCCATGGACTTCCTCTACGCCCAGGAGGCCGTGTGCTGGATCCATGTGGGAGACTCCCCCGCCTCCACACACCTCAAGTGTGCCAAGATCCCCAATCTGAAGAGCTTCACAGATGAGAGAGTCATCAACATCTCCCTCAGCCTCCATCGTGAGTACACTGCAGTAATACCTTTATAGTACAACACTGTAATGGTTATGCTGTTATCTAGTGCAGCACAGAACTCAGCACAGCATGACCTACACCTCAGTAGAGTACATTCTGTATACAGAGTATACAGAATGTCATAGCCCAGTTCTGTATACATAGTACATGATACCACATCGCCAACATCTGCCTCTGCCTGCAATATCAGGCAAGCTACGTGTGTGTGTGTGTGTGTGTGTGTGTGTGTGTGTGTGTGTATTTCTATTTGCATAGACAGTACAGTATGTGTGGCACTGTCATATGTAAGGACACTTTGTCCTTTAGTTTTTCTGTGCTTATGCACAGCATGTGAGTCAGAGTTATTATGGCGTTGGATTACAACACACTGAACGCAGTCGTGTTTTTCCATGGCTGAAGTTTGGTTACAGAAAATGCTGGAGAGTTCTTTTCCAGTAAAAAGGAAACTGAAAGACAGACCGTGGAGATCTAAGGAAAAACATGTGTGAATGCAGACGTGTGTATGTGCGTGCTGCTGAGTGTGGAGAACTTGTAGGTCAAACGCCCTCCGCCCCCACACCCCGCTTTCCCTCCCTCCCTCCCTCTGTCACTTCTCTGCTTCAAGCCCATATTTCCAGCCAATTCATGGCCTGGTTTTGGAGCAGACTTTCTCCAGTGAATCAGAGGAAAAGCAGCCACAGTCACAACACACGCCTAAACACTACCCAGCGCACGCATACATTACCAGTCTTGTCTATTGTACCATCTCTTCGGAAGTTTAGTGGCAAATGGTGTACAACTATAATATCGCATGCATTCCCTTACTTATTTACATGCGTTGAAACACTTTGTCTTGAATCAAATTAACACTCCATTTCTCTCTAAGTGAGTCAGCCAGCAAGCAAGCAGAGACAGCTCTTGCTTGCTGGCTGGCTGACTCACTTATTCACTTTCTCACTCACTCATGTGCACTTTCCCTCTCTATCACCCTTTCCCCCTCTTTTTCTTCTCTCTCTTTTTCTCACACACACGCATAAACAAACAAACAGGCCTCTTTGGGATCTAAAGGGAGGTCATAACTGGTGCTTGGTGTGGCAGAACAGCCAGAGATGCCATCACCTCTAGCTTTAATCCACCAATCTAGATGCGTGTAATGCACACTGGGTACCCCTCCACCCTCATTGCCCTCCGTATTCACCTCTCACCTGCCCTCCCTTGTTCTCCTCATATCCCCTTCCTCCCACTGCTGCATACTAGACTAGAGTAATGCATAATTAACTCCATAGAATCTTATAGCTCAATTTTAGTTTCCAAGTTTAATATTCATGACATCATTTCATTTCACTTAGAATGTTTGGTGTATCAAATCAGGTCTTCTCATTTCTGGTTCTCAGCTATTCACAATAAGCAGTGTAACCGATCGCAGCCATTGAGTGTACAGCATGCAGCTTATTTGTCTCCATGCACGACCGCTGCTCCACGTGACTGAAGCATGCATGAACATGGCAGAAACTAAGCTGAGCAGGCAGCTCACGTTTGAGACAAGTAGCCCAGTATTTGGAGTTCAGATCAGGGATAACTGAGACTGAATGATTAAGTGGCATTTTCTCAGTCCAGGCCTTGAGGAACAAAAGATAGACGCAATGATGACAGTGAGGAAAATCTGTCCTCCACATCTGAACACGAAGATGTTGAGTGGCTGCCATTTGGAAATATGTTCAGTAGTTCAAACCAGATGATATCAAACAAGTTCACAGCTATGCAAATGATAATTTAGGTGTTTTGCTGTACCTCAAAGTAATAGGATGAAACTCACGGCTGCTGCGCCACACTGTCTTCACCCAGCATCACACCACATCTGTTATCGGAACATTATGCAATACATTTTCCAGTCTATCAGGCTCCCACAGGTACAGTGAAATCACAGCATCCACTCCAAGGTAAAGTAGAGATTGGAAATAGTCTCATGTTGATATCGAGACTTTCTAGCTGCTGCTGTGAAACCTTAATACTGTACTGAGAACAGTGAAAATAAGCAATACGTTGATTTAAAGTGTAAAATGGGCAATAAAACAATTTTAAATCACCATGGCTTATATTTGTGCTTAATAATTATGATCAAAATTATTTAAAATACTTAGGATTATCACTATTGCCATAATCATGCAGCTGCAACTAGAGCCTCTGCTAACAATGTGCTTGATAATTTTAGACCAGAGGAATGTGCAGGAAATTCCAACAGCCTCAGCTGGATTCTCCAAGCCTGTCCCCCACACACATGCACACCCACACATTGCGGTACTCATGTGCAGACACATGCTGATAGACACATGCGCACACAAATACAAAATGGAGAATTGGCTGCAACGGGGAGCAAGGACAGGGTGCATGTGACTGATGTTGAAGCACTGGGGCTTTATTGCTGGGATAAGGAAACGATTAAAAGGCACTTGGCTTCCTGCACGCGTGTCACAGCCTTCCTATTTTCAGAACCTCCAAACTGTCATGTGTGTTTGTACAGATGTGCATGGGCAGGAAGGAGATGAGGAAAAAGAACAGCGCATGTCTTGGAAATACCAGCAGAAAGCACTTTGACTACTTATGAGACAAATCCAAAAGACTTGGAAGAATAGAGCCACAGTTGTTGCTTTTCATTTTTAAATAAGTAAAAACATGCACATCCCAATCTTACACAGGTGCTAGATATAATACAAAACAAGGAATGAAAGTAGAGGTGTATAAATTCAGTAATGTTTTGAGCTCAGTGCTTTTCCGGTTCATGTGACTCACCACATTACCTCAAACAGCATGCGTAGTGCCAGCACAAAAAATATACAGTACAATGAGTGAGATTTATACAATGCAAAACAAAAGGGCAAAAAACAAAACGTGCAGATGTTTAATGTTTACTCTCTCATCTGTTTCGGTCTATAATCTGGAGTGAATGCCCAGGCAGCAGAGTTGATAATTGGCAGAGGCTGTTGGCGTGTGAGTGTGACAGTAGGAGGAGCAGGGCTGCTCCCAGTCACCAAGGAAGGACCCAGCAGCAGCCAGTGGCAGGGGTGAACATACAGGAAATGATGCGTGTGTGGTTGCAGTGACTCATGACCTTAGTATGCCACAGATGAGTTGTCCAGATGTGCCACCCCCCTCCCAAACCTCACCCCTCTCGCTCACTCACTCTCTCTTTTTACTCGGTCTCTCTAACCTTCCATCACATTCCCTTTGTCCCCTTTTATCTCCGTCCCACATTTTACTCCCTATTTTCAATAAACCATAATGCTTTCTCTCCTCCCGTATTTGCCCGTGCCTGCTATTTGCTCCTGCTGATCAAAAACATTACCAGACACACAATAGCGGTGATGTAAGCTCAGTGTGATTGTGAATAATCCGCCTTTATAAGCAAGCAGAAGCACGACAACATGAGGCCAGCAGACTGGCATCGAGCAGGCAAGCAGCGGTGGATTAGACCTGGTCAAGGTCTTGAAGCTGACCTGCCAGCCCTTTTGAATCTAATGCAGGGTGCTGAGAGCTGTTCCTATGGGAAACCTAGGAACGAAGCTGAGATACATCCCTGTTCAGTACAACCTATCACTGCCTGCCATGCTTGTGCTGTAAGAGCTACCTTGCACAGTGGCTACAGTGTCGCTTAGCACACACACCGGCCTTAAATCTCCTTAAGAGGTCATGTGCTGTTAAAAGGAAAGTCAGTCCGTGCTTGGCTAACAGCAGCACATTGTCAGGTCCTCTCTCTATTCAACACACTCTCTCTCTCTCTCTCTCTCTCTCTCTCTCTCACACACACACACACACACACACTCCCTAACCCTGATCTAAGCGATACACTGATTTAATCCTGTCTTCCACTCCCCCAATCATCCACCTTCTTTCCCCCCGAGCCTCGCATGCCCCTGCCTGACCTTAACCAGTGCCACATTTACAGTAGAAGGTTTTTGTTTTTTCCTTTTTTTGCCATCCCCTGCTTTCCTGCGCGTTTCCCTTTCTGGTGTGACGCCTTCGCCAGATGCTCGAGGGAGTGTTTTGGAGTGCAGGAGGTTGGCGAGTGGAAGTGGGGGTTCAGGCGTAGGAGCTGAGAGTAGAGATGTGGGTGTTAAATCTTCATTCACAGTTAAGGATGCAAGAGTGATGGTTCAGATATCTCAAAACCACATCAGCTGCATTAAGAGTAATGGTGCTAATACACACACACCATTACTCTTAATGCACCCCAATCTGTGATTCAAGGTTTATCACCCTCATGCCCACTCTCACCTCCTACATGTACTTATGAGAATTAAAATTCTGCCTAACATTATTCCAATTAGTAATACATTTCAAAATAGATTATCCGGACAAAAACTTGGCTGTTGTTTTTCTTATTTAGACCAACAGGGAGCAGAGAGATTAACAAGAAAACATGTAGAAAACAAGTTGTTTAGTGGAAAAAAAAATGAAAAAGGCAGCACGGTCTGTTCTTTCAATTATGTTGTGTTGTTTTTTTATAGCTTAGTTTTAGACAGACAGAACTGCAGTTAATGAATCCAGACTGTTTTCCCACCTCTGGGGAGCAGGCGAAGGGGAGGGATGGGGGGATGATGCATGGAGGAGGAGAGAGAGAATGGGAGGAGAGAGAAAGGGACAGGGAGAAAAAAGTTTCTGGCTTTCCTGTAGCCATTTCTGTTTACCAGAAGTGGGGGGGAAATGGACCGTCTGAAAGCAGGGGATGGATTTTTTTTGTCATGCATTTTGTTTTTGGAGGTGGCAGCACACTTTTAGAATATTGCCCAATCTTCTGTTTTTCTCCCCCTCTGTTTATCCGTGGCTTAATCAATGAATCAGTGTGTTGTGGGGCAAGCAAGGCAGTGGGCAGCTGGAAGTGTTTTAACAGAGAACTCTGTGTTAAAAATTAAGAGCACCTTTGGGAATATGGCCCCTGATTCCCATAAACCTCAGAAATGCTGCTGCACAATGGCCAAGTTTCCCTAGTGGAAATCAGATCTCTCTCTCTCTCCCTCTCTCTCTCTCTCTCTCTCTCTCTCTCTCTGCCTCTCGCTCTCTCTCTCTCTCTCTCTCTCTCTCTCTCTGCCTCTCTCTCTCTCCCTCTCCGTCCCTCCCTCCCTCCCTCCCCCTATCTCTCTCTCTTTCTCGCTTTTCTCTTCCTCGCTCTCTGGCTCTCTCTGCATTTTCCCTTTGTCTGTTTTTCACTTTTACTTAAACCCAAAATATTTGAATGTCTTCCATTTCCCTCCCCCGCTAGTCAGTCTCTTTAGAAAAATGTGTCAGTTTTTCTAAACAAAGAAAGCTCCTCTGGAATTCCAGTCAGATTTATTGGCCCATAGCTGGTAAGCTTTCACTATGCGCACTTTTATTGCGCTCTTAGGCTGCGGAATCTGCTTCGTCATTTCCCCCACCCAAGCTTTCCTTTCCTTTTTAGAGAAACTGATC